>NC_137111.1:41395750-41930750 GCF_949357685.1 Gobio gobio
TTATTATTTACTGCCAAATTACTCTGCTGTTCCTCAGGCCTGAAACTTCCTCTCTAATCCTGCAACATGACCTGGATTGTCATTATATGAAAATGCATGTGTCCTTTGAAGTTAAAACACTACTTGAATGTGGAAATAAAGAGAAGATAACCTGGTCAAACACCATGTTCATATCTCTTCATCTAGCAGATGGTATTATTCAAAAGTCTCCGTGGTAAAATGACTACCTTGAGTAGCTTATGCTTTTATAAAAACACCACCAACAGCAATATGATAAATGTTGAACAATGAAGAAAATGTGAGTGGTTCTTGATCGTTGCCAGGGTGTTTCTGTGCAGTTGCTTAGATAAATTGCGTTGACATTTTTCCATTTGAAACAGGAAGTTGGGACAGGATGAATCATAGGGCATAGAAAGTCATGTGGGTTTGGAAGAATATAAGGATCAGTAAATCATGACAGAATTTTCATGCCTGAATTTTTTCCTTAATAAATTGTGAGTTGTTGCTTGAGTATTGCATTGCTGTTGCCAGGTTATTTAGAGTGGTTTTAAGAACATTAGTAGGCGTTTGATAGGTTGTTGTGGATGGTAGTCAGTCAGGGTGTTTGCTATGCAGGTGCTAAGTTGTCTTGAGTGGTTTTAAGAACGTTACTAGGTGGTTTCTTCGGTGTTGTTTAGTGATGCACCAATTTTATTAAATTTTTTTCAAGCAAATTGGCCGATTCCGATACCGGATGCCGATTTTTTTTGTTTTGTTTTTTTAAGCAAATTTACTTGTTGTTTATTTCAAATATATTAGTTTTATAACAGGCCAAAAAATATTATGCACAATCCAAACAAAGATGCTACATACATGGAGTATTAGCAGTAGTTGTTGATTTCAATTAGATTGTATAATTTAAAGCACAAATTTAAGCTTTTTGAAATTATGCTACATAACACACCTGCACAAAACAAAAACCCTTTTGTAGGTGGCGCTTATGAAACAGCAGTGGTTTCTTCGGCAGCAGCTCTGCGCTTATAAACACTACTTTATACGGAGGTAAGAGGAAAAGAAAGTGCCATTGAAACTTTTCTGAAGTCAGTTAGTTACCTTCAGAGATACATTCATATAAACCCCCACCCCCAATTCAATGTTTATTTTATATTTCAAACACTTCCTAAATGAGATAAATCATATATATATATATATATATATATATATATATATATATATATATATATATATATATATATATATATATATATATATATATATATATATATATATATATATATGTATATATATATATATATATATATATATATATATATATATATATATATATATATATATATATATATATATATATATATATATATATATATATATACACAAAATAAACACAATATTACAACCTACAATTGCACAAAAAGCTGCAAATGCACAAGCAAAGTTGACTGTTCTAGTCATGAAGATGTAACTCTGTTGTGGATGCGCTCTTCCCGTAGCAAACGTGCAAGAATTCACAACATTCTTTTACAGTAGTGTTCTCATTATAATTTTATGTAGCCTGTATGACAGACCTTTGCTGCACATGTTGCATATGTTGCATGAGATGCAGTATTTCACCCAAAAATGAAAATTCTGTCATTAATTACTCACCATCACGTTGTTCCAAACCTATAAGATTTTTGTTCATCTTCGGAACTCAAATGATGAAAGGATCTTTTTGATGAAATCTGAGAGCTTTCTGTTCCTCCATTGACAGCTACATAACTACCACTTTGACGCTTCCAAAAGTTTATAAAGAGATGATCAAACTAAATCCATATGAATTGAGCGGTTTAGTTCAAAGAGACTCGGTCGCTTTATATGATGAACAGATTGAATTTAGGCTTTTATTCACATTTAAATATTGATCCGAAAACATAAACAGAAGCTCAACCGAACCTGCTTGACGCACAAGAACAAACCACATTGGTTCTTGCTGAAGCTCAAACGTGCTGCGTAACATAAGAATGAACCTCGTTGGTTGTTGAGGAAGCTCAAACGTGCTGCATAATACGAGAATGAACCTCATTGGTTCTTGAGGAAGCTCAAACGTGCTGTTTAACACAAGAATGAACCTCATTGGTTCTTGCTGAAGCTCAAACATGCTGCGTAACACGAGAATTAACCTCATTGGTTCTTGAGGAAGCTCAAACATGCTGCGTAACACGAGAATTAACCTCATTGGTTCTTGAGGAAGCTCAAGCGTGCTGCGTAACACGAGAATGAACCTCATTGGTTCTCGCACATCAAGAGAACACGTTTGAGCTTCCGTTTACCACAACTGATGTGTGAGTTGATGAATGTTTACATGTGAATAAAAGCCTAAATTCAATCTGTTCATCATATAAAGTGATCGAGTCTCTTCAGAAAATTTTGACTAAACCGCTCAATTCAAGGGATTTGAAGGATAGAAAGCTCTCAGATTTCATCCAAAAGATCTTTATTTGTGTTCTGAAGACGAATGAAAGTGTTACAGGTTTATGTCGACATGAGGGTGAGTAATTAATGACAGAATTTTCATTTTTAGGTGAACTATCCCTTTAATTTTCCTTTTTGAAGTGACTTGAATCATAATCCAAGCAATTCAAAACCATCATGGTGAACAGTGTGCATTTGAAGTGTCTCAGCTGAAGGATAATAATCTATTATTATCGGCTCTAAAGCTGCAGTCCGTAACTTTTTGCGCTCTAGCGGTTAATAAACAGAACCGCATGCGTCTTGCGGAAGAACATTGCAGCCGGAGCTACTTCTCTCTGTTTATGTCTATGGCGAGTCACGCAGGGACTGTGCTCCTCCGCAGCGGTTCCTACCAGACCGGTCTGAAATAGTCCCAATATAAACACTTATTATAAGTGTACCATAATGATTCAGGGTAAGACAAAAACACGGTTTGGAAAATGGATTCATGATGTACATTCTCATTATATAATTTTTGTAAATGTTGAACACAAAGTTACGGACAGCAACTTTAATAATAATAATAAATAATAATTTGTTACATTTTATATAGCGCTTTTCTGGGCACTCAAAGCGCTTTTGCATGGAAGGGGGGAATCTCCTCAACCACCACCAATGTCCAGCATCCACCTGGATGATGCGACGGCAGCCATATTGCGCCAGAACGCCCACCACACACACCAGCTGATTGGTGGAGAGGAGACAGAGCGATAAAGCCAATCAGTATATGAGGATGATTAGGAGGCCATGATGGACAGAGGCCAATGGGCAAATTATATATTAATATATTGGCTAAATAAATATTTATCGGACCAATAACGATAATATTAAAAATGAACATAATTGGCTGATACAGATAGTATGTTATCTATATATCGTGCATCTCTAGTCCGGTTTACAGACTTAATAATTTTTCCACACCAATTACATTTTGGGAAAGGATTGCATTGCAAGTCCGGAAAAGCCAAAATAAAACAAAAAACTGTTGTAAGAGTGTCGCTGTGCAGTTACTAAGTTAAATAAATGTATGGTTGCTGTAATAATACGATTTTGTCATAAATACATGTCATACATGTCATAAATCAAATCAGACCAGCCAGAACTATCCGTTTTTATAAGTCAGAGGGATTGATGCTGAAGTTTTAAATGTGTGTTTTTAAACTGCAGCACATCTCCAGGACAAGTTGGTACAACTGTGACTACTGAAGCGAGAGGGAAGGTATGTGTGTGTGTGTGAGACAGACAGACTTGTGAAGGTCTTCAACGTGCTCTCATGCCTGTAGAATCCATTATAAAGTGCCCTGGGAGAACAGTGTCCTGAGTTTTAGCCCAGCAGGGTTCATGAACCACAATGCTCACAGATATGGCTAAAAGCCCCTGCAGCTACGGTGGCTTTAAAGGGCCAAAGTTAAAGCCTCATTAAATCACCCTGGTCTTTCAGAAGCAGATGTGAGCTGCTTTGGATTCAGAGCTCCCAAAAGGAACAGATCTACATAGCCCGATATTCCTGTGACACTGAAGCTAAATGTTACCATGGAAACTTCATGGAAACTTGACCGGCTTTATGGAGACCAGTTCTTTCCTATTGATTTACACTTTTCTTATGCAGGGAACTGGAATCTCACCAACGCTGGGATTCCACCAGGAGAGATTCTGTTGATGTGTGCAGATGCCAGTTTAGGAGCATCTCATCACACACAAACACACACACACACACACACACACACACACACACACACACACACACACACACACACACACACACACACACACACACACACACACACACACACACACACACACACACACACACACACACACACACACACACACACACACACACACACACACACACACACACACACACATTCATTTGGTGGCTGTGTCGTACTCAGTAGACACCAGACAGCTTAAAGACCCATTTTGCCATTATCACAAAAATAATTGTGGACATGTTTTAAATCTATTAAATAAGTAATGGAATATACACCAAATTACAGAAAATATTGTTTTAAGCTACCATTTTTGTGCATTTGTATTTATACTAAATGTGTTAATAGACTAAATACCATTACAGAAAATACAGAAACCTTATTGTTAATTTTTACCATGGTAGTGAGGTGCCATGTGTGGTTTTACTTGTGGTTATCATGACCTAAATGTATGATGCTATGGAAGACCAATGGTTAATTGTACCCTTAAGGCCTGTTCACACCGGGACGATTTTCGCGCGCGTTTATCGCCGACGTTTAACGCCTCGTGACTAAACAATGGGCGCCAATGTGAGTGTGCACACCGACGCGCAAAACGGCAGGCTTAAAAGCGTAATTTAAAAAAAAAACAGTTTTTTTCAACACGGTTCGTTTTTTTTATTTTGACGCGGCGCGTTAAAAATTGGCCGACCAATGAGATCAGCGCTTTTGTTCACGTGGCTGGAGCTGCTGAAGTGACAGTAAAATATGACTTGTTGGCGCTCAAGCACAAAATCGGTCTTGCCGAGCACACATTGATTTAACGAAGAAGTAGTAAGTAGACAAAGAAGAAGATGAGCTGCTAATGCTGCTTGCCAGTTAGCAAAAAGTGTGTGAATGGTTTTGGCCATAGACATAATATATCTGTGGTTTTGGCAAGCACGTAAATACTGTCTCTCTTCTTCTTCTGTATGACAAGCGAGTGTCAGAAGCGTAAAGTGCCGCAGCACCACCTTGTGTACCAGGAGCGCATCTACTGAATGTGCACGTTCACTCGGCGCATCGCCAGTGAAAATCGTTTGGGTGTGAACACTCAAGACGCGCCAAAAAGCGTCACGAAAAACGCTGGCGATAAGCGCGCGCGATATTCGTCCCGGTGTGTACAGGCCTTTATAGTAAAATGTTACCCTTTGAAGTGAAGTTACAACTTTTTTACAGATGTTACTGTTTCTATTAATGAAAATAAATGTACATCTGCGTCCCAACTTAAGCCACTGCTACTGTCAACTCAAGCTACTGTCAAATGTGCATTTCCGAGACAAAACTATATAATTAATATTACATGTGCTGGTGCCACTAGTCTCAAAGTATCAGGCCCCCAGGTGTGTCCACAACATCAAATCTGACCCCCTTTAAAAAAAAAAGTTTGGACACACACACACACACACACTGAAATCTTTCTGCAGCACACTCATTCACTGTCTGTGTGGAGTACTTAAAAAGCCGTTACCTGTTCACGCACAAGTCTGCTCACAACAGTGTGACCTGTGAAATCCACCTGCAAAGACGTGATATGTGATGAAGACATAAAGAGCAGCTTACTTTCCTTTATTTTGCCATCTAAGTCCGATCTTTAATAGGATCTTATCATGTCAGTTTCCTGTGGCACTCGCAGATCAACAGCTTATTGTCATCTACTGAATTTGAAGTACTTAAACACAATTTTCACAACAGAATTGAGATCCACAAGCATTATTTCAGTGCTTTCGAAGCTGCACTTTCTTAACGCAAGTATTTAAATTCTGCAATGTGTAACACTTTATTTTGATAGTCTACTTTAGACATTCTACTTATTATAAGTAACTTTGCAACTTCATGTCAACTAGCTGTCATTATAGTATTAGTAGGCTGTCTGCTTAATATCTACTAAAGCTTTGTTTTGATGCTCCCCCAACAGACATTCTATAAGTAACTTTGCAAGTACATGCCAACGTATTCTACTAACCCAAATCCTAACACCTTGCAGTGTACTACTCTAATGAGTTAGTTGACATGCAGATGTAAACGTACTAATTAGTAGAATGTCTAAAGTGGACCATTGAAATAAAGTGTAACCACGCAATTGATTCAGCACAAACTACTTAACATAAAGACTCCATTAAAACTTGCCTTATCTGTGCTGTTTTTTATTTTTTACATGTTTTGTATACGTAATTGGAGACTAAAGGCCCTTTCACACCGGACGCGTAACGAAAAAGCGAAGCGGAAAAAGCGAATATTTCGTGTGCGAATAGTTCGTGTTAAAACCATTCACACCAGCCGCGACGCGAGTTTGCGACGTTTCAGAGCTCCAACATTCCAAAACATTTGCAGCGACAGCTGAGAAACACGGACACGTAATCATTCAGTGGAGACGAGCTTTTAATTTTCTTTAAGAGACAGAGAAGAAGGCTTTGGGTGTACCCAGTCTTAAAGAACAGAGAGTCTGAAGGGGAGTATGCTAATCTTGTACAGGAGCTAAAACTTTATCATGGCCGGTTCCGAACTTACTTTCAAATGTCCGTGGGACAAATTGAGGAGCTCCTCCAGACAGAGACGGTAGCAGCGCATCTTACGAGACACACACACACACACACACACACACACACACACACACACACACACACACACACACACACACACACACACACACACACACACACACACACACACACACACACACACACACACACACACACACACACACACACACACACACACACACACACACACACACACACACACACACACACACACACACACACTCTCTCTCTTCAGGAACAGCTCGATCCGGAGCTGCTGTGTTTCCAGTTGAGTCACAATGTAAACATTTAAGTGCCACAGTCGTACTGACGGAAACACATTCACTTTCTATTGTCGCGGACACAATTAGATAAAAAAAAAAAAAATCAATGTATTGATTATAATATCGTAATCTGTAGCCTATAGTGGGCAAACACAGTTGCATCTGTACAGCTGTAAACACAACTACAGCTGTAATCTCGTGAGAAATGTGATACCTGGCAAAGGTAAATGTTGATTGAATGGCTAGTGACATCAACTGGACATTTTGTCACCTTTGTTTCCTTGTATGTGATTGGTTTAAGCCTTTTCTGTCGCTGCGAGTGTTAAAAAAAATCGACATCGAAACGAAAAAAATAAACATTGTTTTTTCGCCACAGCACATTCGCGTTCGGTGTGAAAGCTCTCATTACACAAACAGCTGATCAAAAAATAAAACCATCACGTAAATTATTTGCGCGTCAAAATTTGCGTCCAGTGTGAAAGGACCTTAACACTGTGGAGTTTGTTTATTAAGCGTGCAGTGCAACCACCCAGTAGAGCATTACAATAATCTAGCCTTGTAGTCATGAACGCATGAGCTAACTGTTCAGCATTTTGCATTGAGAGCATATGTCGTAGTTTCGATATATTTTTAAGATGGAAGAATGTGGTTTAACAGATGCTAGAAACGTGGCTTTCAAATGAAAGACTGGTCTACACCGGACGTGACCGTTGATGCGTTGCATCGCACCCTGCCGCAATAGCTATAAGCTACTCTGTCTACTCTGGACGCGACAAAGAGACCATTGCAAATGAATTTGTCCTTCCTATGTGAAGTATCGTGAGTGCTTGGAGTACCTCACAAATAGAATAAGGCATCAGTTTACTGTCGGGATTTGTCGCGACACATCACAACATGACATCACGGTTTTTCATCAATCATTCTATTGTCTTTTGTCTGAAGTCTATTTGCATATTTGTTTTTGATTGGTCTGTTTTCTTGCATTTCTTTGTGCCTTTTACACTGCTCACACGGTGTTGTTGAGTGTTGTTTCTAATACACAGCCGACTGAAAGACAGTGAAGGAAGTCATGCAAAATTAGTTTACTTTGAAACCACAAATATTTGTGGAAAACATACTTCCAACCATTTCTATTACAAATACAAAAACATCACCTAGTCCTTATATCCTCACATTTAAGTGCACACGCAACCGAAACGAAAAGTTCAATACACTCAGTCATCTGTAGATCTTGTTTAAAGAATGCGCTTGACACTTTGAGCAGAGAGATCAAAGTTTCCAATCTATCTCTCTGGGTTTGATTATTCCCCTTGAGGCCTGAGCTCTCCGATCGATAGTCAACCCTGTGACCTGGGTTACAATAAGCTCTAGTTGATAATGAAATATCTGTGTGTATATGTGTGTGCGAGGGGTCTTTAATTTCAGATGAGGCTGGTGGTGTGTATATTGAATGAGTGTGTGTGTGGGATGGCTGACAGGTTGTCAGATGGGTCACTCCTCCAGCCTGAAGTACAGACACCGAACACCTTTTATTCTTTATTCATTTACTTTCACGGTGTCCTGACAGCTGCAGCCTTTACCCTTTAGATTCTGTTCTTATCCAGGTACGCTTCCTTTTTTAAAAATATATTGAAACCAAATGATTTTCACGGCATTCAGTTCAATTGATGGTTCTAGAAAATCTGCATTCTTCCTCTGATGTGGACTGAACGCTGTAAAATATGCATAAATATGCATAAATATGCAATATACGCATCAGAGTCACCTTAAACTTTACGGTTATCGTGATCAGCATGCATCTTATTTTCTGTCCGGTGGGCACAAGAATGAACGATCACCTTTCAAGCAGGTCTTTGTAAATGCGTCTTTAGTGGTGTGTATTTGCTGCCGTGCAAAGACATCTTTTGATTCACAGATGAAATGCGTCACAAGCACACTAAATCCAATTGGTATGGGATTAGGAAAGATAATAAGAACAGAAAGGCTGTTAGATGCAATAACTGTGGAAACATTCATTTGAATCACATTGCCACTGTATTATATGGTTTATTTCCGATTTGTTGTTTCTGTTCTGTTCTGCTGAATTCTGAAATAATCTCATCATTTCACTATAGGTTGGTTGTGGATCTTGTATGCAATTTCCAAATATCATCCATTCGTTCATCCTCAAAATTACTGAAACAATTGTTAATGAAATCATTAAGAAACCAGAATCGTTAAATTCCCATCCACTATTCTCTCTGACTGTAAAAAGCTTCTTTGGCTACATGACATTAAATACTGTCAGAACATTGATGGTCTCCTCATGTTTCAGGTGGATGAAATCAATACAATAGGTTAGAGTCCAAAAAATATTGACTAAAATAGACACTATAAATGGATAGTTAGATATCAGGATTTTGGGTTTTCTGTAAAGATTTGCATTAGTGCTTGGTTTGAGTTTTTTTTGGTTAAGTAGGCCTCACTGTCTCACTATCTCACTGTCAGACTCTGATCTGGCTGAAGAAATCTGAGAGTGTTTGTCTCTAATCTGGATTCTGCATTTGTAGTTTAATGATTGAATTATGTCATATAATCCATAAAACTGTTTTATGTCAGATGGAATCAAATGGTTTCTTCCCATCTATAAAGTGGGGAAATATTTCTATCGTTTTGTTTGTTGTAAATGTCGATAAATGTGTGTATGGTACATGAATGGTTGATTGAGTGTGTTTGAGTGGAAAGCCGATTAGACCTTTGCTCAGGACAGGACTTTATTTGTTGTGGAAGGTTATGATTTGGTAATCATTTGACTTTTAAATATATTACCTGCACTATTCTTCGAACATATGACTTTACAGTTGTTGGTAATCATTTTGCTGCTGTTTTATATATTCATCTAGTAAGTTCTCAACTCCTCGACTACATTTTAAAGCCTACATCTAGTTTTGGATTATTGTTAGGATTGTTAGGTTTGGATTATTATTTTCGCTTTGTAAATATACATATTTATATTAAATAATACGCAAATTACAAGTTCCATTTCATTTTATAGGTTCGATCGTTGCTAAGCCTTGTAGGTTTGTTGATCTTTTTTAAATTATTATTATTCTTTTTTTTTTTACTTAATTCTTTTCTTTTCTTTTCTTTATTTTAGTTAACGTAGACACATATTAAACGAGTAATGAAATAATGGCCAAATTAAGAACTATTTGTTACAAGCTACTAGTTTTGTGCATTTGTGTAAATGTGTTTATAGACTAAAAAATTACCATAAAACCATTCTAGATACCACAGAAACCTTATTGTTCATTTTTTACCATGGTAGTGAGGTGCCATTTGTGGTTTTACTTGTGGTTATCATGACCTAAATGTATAATACTATGGAAGACCAATATAGACCAAATTAGTTAATGAGTTAAAGCTGCCCTATGTAACTTTTCCGTCCACAAGAGGTCGCCTTTTCAAAACAAAGGCGTATTTTGATGACGGCGCGTTTGAGCGCAGGATCTTGGGACATGTGGTCTTCACCTCACAGCCGGTGGAAAATAATCTGGATGGGACTCGGGCAGAAATCATGTTCATGGATGCGATTATTAACGTTACTGTAGTATGAAGCAGAGCAGGACTGAGTGTTGTGGAGCTGAGCAAGGCCGTTGGAGTGATTGTTAATAAGAAGAGCGGAACACGCACCTCGTGTACAGCGGGACTTTTATTATGCCACAGTCGCCGGCGCCACTTCCGCTTTCCCGGTCATATATGCTATGACACTTGTTCACACTGCAGTGAGAGTAAAGCGTTTCTGCAAAATAGAACCGGAAACCAAGGGTAACGCTGATATGACGAAATCGACAGGTGACTCACTCACTCACACGTCCCGGTTCCTCGGTTAAATAGCAATTTTTCTCAATAGTCAAGTCAAGTCAAGTCAACTTTATTTATATAGCGCTTTTAACAATGCAGATTGTTCCAAAGCAGCTTTACAGTGTTAAACACTAAAATAATGCAGCATCATTTTATTCAGCTGTATAGCCATTCTGGAGAAAACGCTGATGTCATCAGTTCATTTCAATTATCATACAGTGACAGTGTGGGCTTTAGATCAATAATTAGATCAGTAATTTAGTCTATATGGATAATTTAGTTTATTAATTAGATTTATTTCGATGTTTAGTTGAAAATTTTTAGTGTCCCCAACTGAGCACGCCAAGCCAGAAGCAACAATAGTAGTCAATAGATTTACAAATAGTTGGAAACATTTGGTATATTGAAAGTACTCAACTGAACAAAATATATAACACTGGCCTAGTGGTTTTTTGATATTATACTTTTTTTTTTTTTTACATAGTGCACCTTTAATTATTATTATAAATTTTTTTTACAGATATTACTGTTTGTATTAATGAAAATAAATGTACATCTGCATCCCAACTCAAGCCACTGCTACTGTGAACTCAAGCTGTCAAATGTGCATTTCTGAGACAAAACAATATCATTAATATTACATGTGCGGTGCTACCAAATCATGTGCTGGTGCCACTAGTCTCAAATATAAATGTATATAAAATGTATCCAGCCCCCAGGTGTGTCCACAACATCAAATCGGATCCCCTTTAAAAAAAGTTTGGACACCCCTGAATTATACACTTGTTCCTATGATAATTTCTGTCTCTCTTACCCACACACACACACTCACTGAAATCTTTCTGCAGCACACTCATTCACTGTCTGTGTGGAGTACTTAAAAAGCCGTTACCTGTTCACGCACAAGTCTGCTCACAACAGTGTGACCTGTGAAATCCACCTGCAAAGACGTGATATGTGATGAAGACATAAAGAGCAGCTTACTTTCCTTTATTTTGCCATCTAAGTCCGATCTTTAATAGGATCTTATCATGTCAGTTTCCTGTGGCACTCTCAGATCAACAGCTTATTGTCATCTACTGAATTTGAAGTACTTAAACACACAATTTTCACAACAGAATTGAGATCCACAAGCATTATTTCAGTGCTTTCGAAGCTGCACTTTCTTCGCGGAAGTATTTAAATTCTGCAATGTGTAACACTTTATTTAGATAGTCCACCTTAGACATTCTACTAATTATAAGTAAGTTTGCAACTTCATGTCAACTAGCTGTCATTATAGTATTAGTTGACAGTCTGCGTAATATCTACTAAAGCTTTATTTTGATGCTCCCCCAACAGACATTCTATAACTTTGCAACTTTAATGCAACAAGTAAACAACTAAACTCTTCACTTGTGTTGGACACATCATGCTCTGTATTTTCACATTACTCCGTATTTCTTTGGTTCCATGCTTTCTGTAGAACACTATTAAGTTCCCTTGAAACCTATGAAAGCTGGTCATGTCCTTTTCAAGAGGTTTGATTAAATCGGTAATAGAATAGGTAATAGAAGTCATTCAGGTCAACTACAGGCTTGAATTAATCCGCTGCGCTGTCAAATGGCCATTTGTCTGTCTCTATAGAGACATCTGTTCGGTAGGTTATCATTATTTTGAAGTAGATGTTTGCTGAAAGTGAAAGTATTATCTTTATATTGTATTGTAATGCAGGCTATTGTTAACATATATTTGTTAGTTCAGAAGAAAACATGTCGATTAAACAGCGTAATGCAGGATTGTTGGAACTGTTGAAATTCTGACCGCTATATCACCCTGTAACAAAGAACGCATGCGGCGGACTATCAACTGCACATCAGCGTGTCTTGCCTGTCTCTGTGGGTTCACCTGTATGAAAGCATAATTATAATGAGGGCATAAATATCAGCTCTTTTTGAGCATGTGAGCTTTTTGTTCCCATGTGAGCTTGTTTGTGTATATGCATTTACGCATGGCTCGAATTTATCTGGATGTCACTAGAGACACTCTGATGTCTTTCCTAATGCTCTGAAATTATTCTCATTACATAGACGCACTCATAACGCAGTGCATTAGCCTGGAGGAATCACAATCTTTTAATCACCAAACCCCAGAACATATCCCAAACCCTGGAACGACATCCGCACAACATTAGCGCTTTCCTGTTGCTATTGTGCAAGCCGTTGCAAAAGCGGTGCACGTAGGTTCACGGTGATTAAACTTTGAGGGAAGAGAGTGTGTGTGTGTGCTGAGCGTGAGAATCATTTGTCTCATCACACACTCGATCACACACATCAGATTATGCACTCGTCTTTCTCTTATAATAGCTACACATGTTTGAGTCCCTCTCTCTTTTCATCTGGGTGTGTTTTTCTGAGAATGAGGCGGGCAGAATTTCAATAAGTGTTGACTGGTGGTCCGGAGAGACTGCTGCCTCACTCACACATGCACAAACACAATGTGAATATTTTATAATGTTTTAATTTCAGTCTTTTTAACAGAATGTGGCGGGTTTCCACTTGTAGGTTTTGCATACCCAGACTTTTGATTTGATTCTCCCACAATTCTGAATAGACCACTAAAAAAATATAATTTAATTTAGGTTTGGAGTCTCAGACAAAATGTAAATTGCTGCATTCTATTTTAAAAAACAACACATTTAATTCATTTGAATTATAAAAAGGCAACAACAAAAAAAGTAACAATCTATATTTATTTATTTTTTATTATTAAAATATATATATATATATATATATGTATATATATATATGTATATATGTATTTTTTATATTGGCTAGAAATATTTTTTCGTTAAATATTAAGTGTTCTTTACAGTATTTTGAAAAAAAAATTACAACAAGCTGGATATTATACAGCTATCATGTGACTCCATTATTTTTGGATAACGATGGCATTCGATTCAATAAATGTATTTTTCAACACTATTTATTGATATTTTCAAACCACAAGTCATTTTTTGTAAATTCAACAACCTCAAAAGCCTCCACCATGAATAGAAAAAAAATCTATTGTGTGTGTATATGTATACAGAGAGTTTGCATGTGTGTGAGTTGTGGTTGCTTTAGCTTCTCATTTTCCAGCTCACTACTAGCGGTAATGTGAAAACCCCAGAAAAACACACACACACACACACACGCTCTCCACACAATCCACTGAATGAAAAAGTTAATTCAAGCATCTTGAAATAGTGATGGCTGCCATACTTGAAGGACTTCAGCTCTTGTTTCACTCGACACACACTTGCATACAAGCCTTTGTTTGTGTGTGACCCAGTATGTGGATGTTTGTTGTGCCTGTCAAAGAGGAAAATAAAAAAAAATATATATATATATGTGAAAGAATATATGGTATACACTACCGTTTAAAACTTTGGGGTCAGTAAGATTTTGGTTTAAAAAAAAAAATTCAGCAAGGATGCTCTAAATTGATCAAAAGTGACAGTAAAGACATTTATAATGTTCTTTTGAACTTTCTATTCACTAGGAATCCTGATAAAAATGTATCACAGTTTACACAAAAATATTAAGCAACTGTTTTCAGCATTGATAATAATAGGAAATGGTTCTTGAGCAGAAAATCAGCATATCAGAATGATTTCTGTAAGATCATGTGACACTGAAGTCTGGAGTAATGAAGCTGAAAATTCAGCTTTGATCACAGGAATACATTAAATTTGAAAATATAAAAAAGTTTTTAGCACAAAATTGCTATTTTTTTACTGTATTTTCAAATGAATGTAGCCTGGATGAGCTTAAAGGTCCCATGGCATGAAATTTTCATTTTATGAGGTTTTTCAACATTAATATGAGTTCCCCTACTCTGAATATTGTCCCCAAGTGGCTAGAAATTCTGATCGGTGTAAACCGAGTTCTGGCTGTCTCTCTGCCTTTCAGAAAATGACAGCTCAGATATGCTGATCTTGAATTCTCCTGTTATGACGTCATAACAGGAACGGTTACCTCCCTTTCCTTCGCCCAGAGAATTTGTCACGCCCATGCGAGCACCATATTTGTTTGTCCTCGAGAGATCATGGCTTGTGAACGAGTGAATCTGGCAGTTTCTCAGTGTACAAATGAAAACAGAAGTCTTTTTTCAGTTCCTTCTGATCTGTGATCAGTGATTTCTGATGTGTAGCTAATTATTCAAGTTCACACAGAACTTTATTATTCAGCTTCAGCTGCAGCTTCTCTTTCTCCCGACACAGAACAGCGTTTTCGTGTTTTCTATCTTGTGAGTCAGTGTTTTTGTATGTCCTCGTCGCGTCTATCTGTTCTAAAATGTGCATACAGTCATGAGTTTCTGCTCAACATCGGCAGAGCCACATCTGTAGAGATAAACCTCACGCACGCCGAAGCTCGGGCTGCACTGACCTTCAACATCACAGACCCCCAGTACTGCATCTGGCCCACAGCAGAGGCACCAAACGCGGCACGAGATTAAGCAGACGGGGGCTAGGCTAGCCAGCTATCACCACAATAAACTGGATTACATTCGATTACTGCTGTTGTCTCTTTTTGGGCTGTGTACTCACTGACACTTTTCATATGATATATAGAAAATATAAAAAAAAAATGCTATAATCAACACTTACTCGTAAATCGTTCTTCTCTATAGGCTGTAATGGTACATTACATTTGTTACAAAGTTGGTAGAATAAGGAGGAAGACAGGCTCGGCGTGACTGGGACTCATGTTTATTCAGAACTATCAGATACAAACAAAATAAACTCACGCTGACAGCCCTCTCACAACTCAGTACAATATCACTTTGTTAGCAATCTCTCCGTCTCTGGTCCATTGATGTCCGGTGATTGATTAGTGAACCGGTTCTTTTTAGTGAACCGGTCAAACCAGTTCACCAAATCGGACTGAACCGTTTTAATCGGTTCGCGTCTCGAGTCAGCGCTGATCCATCATTTACTAAAGTTACTAACTTTCTGACATGAGTGACAGTCCCTCCGACTAGAAAAAACGAATAACCTGAAGTATATGCTAGTAACTACAACAGTTCACTGAACTGAGACATGCGGAGAGAACTGATGAGAAGCGACATCCGTCTGTCTGGCAGCCTTGTGCCTCGTAGACCTCGTTAAACCCCCCCCCCCCCCCCCCCGCTCATTTCAAATGCAAAGATGTCAGCCAATCACAACAGTGGGCGTTTTTACTGAAGTCTCACAGCAGACACGCCTCTTGAAACAGGGCATTCAGCCAGAGGGCAAACATCAGTATAGAAAAAATGCCTTTTATTTCTAAATTATGACATTTTATGATGTAAAAATCATACTAACAATATAAGTACACCTCAGAATACATTATAAAATAAAATAAAAAATCCATTCCATGGGACCTTTAAGAGAAATTTAAAAAAAACCCTAACATTTGAATGGTAGTGTATGCAAATATGAATTAATTCATTTTTAGTAATAATGGTGTGATGTCTCATATCAATTGTTTGGCAAATCAGTTTTGCCACACGACTTCCCCGTAGTCCCGTCTCAAACGCCATTGGTGAGTTTTATGTATTTGTGTCTGTGTTTATGTGCGTTTCCCTTTAGTATTAAACTGCTTGTGTATGTTTTGACAAAGGTCTGTATCTAAGGTTTAGTAAAATGTGAATTGTGTGTGTGTTGTAGAGTCTAGTCCTACACAGGTGTGGGTGACAGGTGAGGGCGCAGTGGTCCGTATAGCCGACGGCTGTCACAGTATATTGGCAGTTTGGTCAAGCCACTGAAGCACACAAAGCAATTTAGAGCCATCATGGCTGCTTTGAACCCTCATGGTCCAGTTGCGGAGCAGCTGTCACTCAGCACTCTCTGTCACACTGATTGGACGGCGACTAGTGAAGGGGCGTGTCACAATGAGAACTACCTCTGTTCCACCTGCCTTAGACATGCAGCTCTTTAAGTTCATAATGTTATGCCTGTTTGGTGTACACAAATTGAATGCACAATATGTATAATACATATTGAAATGCACATTGTTTGCGTCTATAGTAACATTCAATTAATGTGCATTTCAGTTTGTATAATTCTTATGTGTGTAATTGTATTTATTCCTGAGGAATTAGATTTTTTTAAAGTAAGTTATTGTGTGTGTGTGTGTGTGTGTTTGTGCCTGTGCAAGAATGCACACCTGTTGCTACACAAACATTCACAGTGACATTTGCCAGAATTGTCCCCTCAACAGCTTTTTTCTAGCCCCCCTCCTCTCTAAACCTTTTGCCCCCAATCCTCCATAATTACCCAGAACGCTGTGCTCCCTCCTCCGCTTGCAGTGGCCCCACTGTCACCCCATTCTCTGGCCAACAATGGACTGGCATAGACCCAGTACGCAGTGACTACAGACAGGCCTGGCCTGGGGTTAATCTCCTGTGCCCCAGCCTCTGTCAACATGCCCAAACTCTGCCCTCGCTTATTGCACAAACGTACTACGTTCAGACCTTATTACAGCAGACCTGCAGCAGGGAGAGTGCAAATGAAGATGTAAATGTGTGTGCCAGGGGAAATGGGAACTGCGGTACTAGTTAGCAGGTGTTTGTTCCAAAGGACCCAAGAGGAAACAATGATATGTATGTGACTCAGTTTCTTCGTCAAGCACTGGAGCTGTTGCGATGAAGAGGAAAATGCAGGGCCCTAACATTGAGAGGGGAGGGCTGGGTTTGTCCCAGACCCCATAAGAACAAAAACATTCCCATTTTGTTTCATTTTCAATTATTCCCCTGACATAGCATGATTGTTTTTCATTCATCCAGCCTTTTATCAGTGATGTGAAATTGATTTTCTGTCGGACTATTTCTAAGCACGCTCAAGTGCGCCACACGCAGTTTTGTGGAGTGGTACAGAATGGGACTTACACCGTGAATCCTAATCTTAACATGTTTTCTTTAATTTATGAATTTTCATATACAGTCCGTACTCTGTACTGTACAGTCACGTTTATATCGATATCTTGCCCACTTAGTCTAAAGGATATACCTATTCCTTATGATGCACAAGAACATTTTGTAAGGATTTAATGTTTGTTTGTTTTTTTGCTCCGTCAATGAAAATACTTCCATGTATAAAATATCTCATGATTATAAGGCCATCCATAGTTTTTTTTAATTGTTAATCTTTAAAAATATTTGAATGACAGTTATAAATGAAATTTGATTTGTTAATAAAAAATGTAGTTTTCACACACAAATTTGTGCGTGTGCATGTTTAAGCTGTGTGTCCGTTTAAGCTGTGTGTCCACCAAAGCGTTTTTTTCCAGATGCTAGCGTATTTTTTCTGATTGTTTTCAACGGTAGCACTGCGTTTTTAAATTGGCAGAAGCGTGACGAGGCGTTGAGGGTCTATTTCACGCTGAGCGCTAAGTGCTTGGTGTTTTTTTACCGGTCGCCGAGAGTTGAAGAATTTTCCACTTTGGGTAAAACGCATCGCTCATCACTGTCACTTTTTACCCAGCCGTCCAATCACATTGGCGGAGGGGCGGGACAAATACAACACTGACCAACCGCCACATTCTGCTTGCTGAATTGCTCTCAAGCGCCCACAGCTAGGCAATTTCAGTGCTTGCCGTTTTCAGCTGGCTAAAAATGCTTTGGTGGCCTTAGTGATACTGAATGAGACCTGAATGAATCAGTGTTTTTGAGCAAATCATTTGAGTGACTGTTTCAATGACTCGCTCATTTGTTTCATTTCTGAATGTTTTGAACAAATCAGTTGAATGAATGACTCAAAATGAAGAGTTACATGTCGCCACCTACTGGCATATTGATGTAACCTGTAGTAGGGGTTACTTGACAATCCCCACCACTGAGGTAAAATGATTAAACTTATTTTTTAAGCATATTAAGGGTTGTACACACTCCAGTCTTTGATTAGAAATTATGTTTCATTAAAGGGTTACTTCAGCGATTAGCATTAAGCTTTGTATCAGTAGAAACCCGGTAGTATATATGAATGATCGTGCTGATGATTCTAGTTTCGGTTTAGAATTAGAATGAAAAACACAACAACAAAACGGTACAATGACAAACTCACTTAAATAGGCGCTTTTACATTTCGCTTTGAAACCAAATCTTCCACGATCATCTTGTCTGTCCACTCTTGTGATGAATGTAATCTGCTCCTGCTGCTGGTCTGTGCTGCGACTCTCATTCGGCTCACACTGTATTAAGCATACACGTTCAGTTTTTAATTGTAGTATCTGTTCTCTAACTGATTTTATTACTATAAAAATCTAAACGACAGTGGGGTGGTGCCGCGGTGGGCAAGTGATGTTACTGGTGGGAGTGGCCTCGTAGGGCAGCGAAGCAAGTGCATTCTGGGAGTTGTTTTCTTTTATCCATATGAGCCAAAAATACATTTTCTGGCTTTTCTCAGTCTAGAAGGCACCAACTTCTAAAATAATTTCACATTTCTACTACATAAATGACCCAGTTTAAATACACATTCATCTTTCCAGCGGTGAAGTACCCCTTTAACAATGTTCGGGAGGAGCATGTTCAAATGATCTATCCAAACAATTCGTCATCAGCAATTACCATATCTATCCTATCAGCATGAGAGGAAGCCTGTATATATACACAGTCAACTCACTGACATTCCTCGACAGTTTTCAGAATCCCTCCACCACCCCGACTCCTCACTCTTGGCTTGTTCCTACCACAGCCAGGAATACGGGGGGAGTACTCTGGGGTTTGGGCCAAATACCGAGCTCGGAGCCCTGTCCTCGGACAGCACACCAAATATGCATACCATTTATTTGACTTATTTGTAAGTGTGAACTCGTGAACAGACATATAAGTCAGTCCTGGGCATCAAGCGCTATATCACTGGTGAGCTAACATGTATTTTGTCTTTTGTTTTTATTTTGAAATCCTCCCTTTCAGGCATATTTCAGCTGACACTGAAACCCACCCCCTGCTGCAACTCCTCTCCTGCTCGCTGACAGCCTAATGAAATTATTCACTAATTCACGCCGTGTCCACTAATTTGCTGCCTGACTGACTTGATAGATGCGACAAAGCGTGGCTATCTGCTGCACAGGTTCTCTAACCCATAACTGTGAGCTAATTTGCGTCGCTCTGTTAGCATGGCTAAGATCAAGGCTGGCGACGCGGCTCTTGTAGTAAATCAGTCTGAAACAGAGAGATAGCAGGTGCCGCGGTAACAGAGGCTGAGAACAGTGGAGTCTCATTCCTCTTCTTTACCATGTGGTTCAGCTAAGCTCAGACGTGCAGATGATGGACTGTGACTTTAATTGATTTGATTTTACGGCGCCTTCACAAACCAAAGGTAAACAAGTGCTGTCTGGGAGGCAAAGTGTCAACAGCACACATAGGGCTGCGGCTTTAGCTGAGGAGTATTTCAGGAAACTTCTGCAACACATGACATACAAAAAGTCGCTGTTTGGATTTAGATTGGCAAAAGTCTATGATTGGATCATTATTAAAGTGATTATGATGTTTCTAGGATGTTATCCCAGACAGCAACAGTGTCGGCCCAGATCCGGCCCACGTCCGGTACATGTGGATTCCACGTTGTTGCTGTCTGGGATATGTTTTGCAACAGTTCTTATAACCCTGACTGATGGAGTGTGTAGCTTTTCATTTCTTAAACAACCATGTAGGAAGACACATCATGGCCATATTCCAGGATGATAGTGTCTAGATTCATCAGGCTCAAACTGTGAAAGAATCGTTTGGAGGAGCATGAAGAATCATTTTCACACTTGAATTGGCAGCTCTAAGTCCAGACCTTAAATTCATTGAAAGTCTTTAGGATGTGCTGGAGGAGACTTTACAGAGTGCTGGACTCAATTCAAGATTGATGCACCTATTGATGGAAATAAATGTTGTGGTGTTATTTCCATCAAGAGGTGCATCATGGAATATGGCCTACATGGTTGTTTAAGAAATGAAAAACTACACACTCCATCAGTCAGGGTTAGAGGAACTGTTGCCAAACATATAACATGATACACACATAATAATCTCTGCGATAATGATCCAATCATAGACTCTTCAGCATTTGCCTTTTTAAATCCAAAAAGCTACTTTTTTTTGGCCCGGGCAGTGCATGTTACTCTTGTTGAGCTGAGGTTTAAATTGAAATGTACAAATTGCTAACAAATAATTATAATTTAATCTAATAGATAATCCAATTCCATTAAAGGGCATAATTAAAGAGTTTCCACAGCAGTCTCCAGCTGCTGCCATGTAATTTAACGGCAGCTCTGTTTGGCTGGCTGCTCATGCTCTGGTGTGTTGGTGTGCTTGTCTTAAGCTGCAGTGGGTGAGCTCTCTTAGCTGCTGGCTCTCAGCAGGATTAGAGTGAGTGAGCTATCTGCTCTCCTGCACATCTCCACTCACTCACACTCGCCTCTTTATTCTCTCCATCAACTTCAGCTGAGCTTGATTTCTCTAAGAGAGTGAATTCTCAGTGTTGTCACTTTGTGTGTTGATGAGATGTCAACCTCTGCAGGGGAGAGTTTTTGTTCTGTCAGGCAGAACGCAGCATCGTTCTGGTCTTCAGAAGAGTCTGCTTATCTCACGCTAAAATAAATCACAGCGCTTGTCTGCTGACTGTGTTACTAAATTATTAATGTGCATTTTGTTGCCTCAAGTTGAATGAATAGTTTATCCAATTATGAAAATTCTGTCATTATTTACTCACCTTCACTCCAGTGTTTCCTTTCGAGGGAACTCGCACTGCGTCGGTAACGACACTAGTCGCTTATCTGAATCATCAAGGATCAGGGAACAGATTGGCGCATCAGATCCTCTTGTGGTCCCAAGGGAAACTGCTGTTTCTCAGAGCGATGTATGTCCCCGGGGACCAGATTCAGGCAGGGGTTGAGGCCCGGGGAGTGGAGACTTAACACAGAGGTGGTGAAGACCAAATGCGAGAGGTTCGGCCCAGTGGAAGTGGGTCTATTTGCGTCTCGAGAGACGTCCCACTGTCCATTGTGGTTTTCTCTCACGCATCCAGCCCCACTGGGGTTGGATGCCATGGTACAGACGTGGCCGATCTCTCTGCTCCCAGGAGTCCTGGAGAGGGTCCGTCAAGACGGAGTTAGTCTACTTGTGTAGCACCGTACTGGTCGACCCGAGTATGGTTCTCAGACATCATGGGACTGCTGGCAGGCCTTCCATGGCAGATCCCTCTGAGGAGGGACCTGCTGTCTCAGGCGGGGGGCACAATCATTGTGGAAGCTGTGGGTCTGGCCCCTGAGGGGGCTCAGTACCTAGAGGCTGGCCTGTCGGGGTGTTGTGGAGACCATACTTAGCCCCAGGGCTCCTTCCACGAGGAGGTTGAACAGCCTAAACTGGAATGTGTTTCCCACTTGGTGCAGAGAGCGGGAGTTGGATCCAGTTAACTGCCCGGTGGCTTCAGTGCTGGAGCTCCTTCAAGATCGTTTCTCTGCTGATCTTACCCCATCCACACTTAATGTGAACGTGGCTGCCATTACGGCTTTCCATGCTCCTGTAAGTGATGGGCCTCTGGGGAAGCATCAGTTGGTTGTACGTTTCCTCCGCGAGACTCGGAGGATGAGGCTTGCGACTCGTTCCAGAGTTCCAACCTGGGATCTGGCAGTGGTTCTTGAAGGGCAGTCACAAGCTCCCTTTGAACCTCTTGAGTCGGCTGAAGTGAAGAACCTGACCCCTAAGATGGTCTTTCTCCTTGCAATCACTTCTCACAAGAGAGTGGGGGACCTCCAGGCCTTGGCTATCTCACTTGAGCTATAAACTAGTGTTATATCAGAGTAAACTAGTGTTTTTGGCCACAGCCAATCATGCTGCATGCTATTGGCTCACTGACATTGACAAGATTAACCCCTTAGGTATGGAAATTTGGTATCGAACGACAAGACCTTTTACGATACTTGATGGTATCGAGGAAATTCGGTCGGTGCCTAAAAAGTTTCAAACTCGATACCCAGCCCTATAATTATTATAAATAATATGGACTTTATTTTTGCGTGAAGTTGGGAATGATATTAGGGTGACTAAATAATGACAATTTCAAAAATTGGGTGGCCATGTGACTTAGACATTTTATAGACTGTATGATGAGCGTACATTTAAAATCAATACATTCTCTCTTCTCTATGATAAGTTTATAATTAATGCTTTCTTCACAAATCACAACCCCTCAGAAATTAATCAAAATCAGAAATGAGTCTGCTCCTCACCTTAAAAAATATATTTGCATTGCCAGATTATTATCATTTCAAATCAGCCTGCTCTTCAACAGTCTTACTCCAGTGAACAGCCATAAGCAAGCTCAATTTAATGAATCCATCAGGTCAGCGTGGCTCTCAGCTGCACGTTTGATTTCACACTGGGCAATTGGGAAAGTGAATTAAAGTGTGTATTCTAATTGGCCACCGATGCCCAGAGGAGCCAATATATTCACGCTAGTAGACTTGCATGCATACACTCGATTCAAGCCCTCTCAATCAATCTGGGTTCTTCCTTTGTTTGATTTCCATTACGCAGATGGTTCAGATTGCTATTTGAATGTATAAATCACAGCTATCTCTTCAGGGCAGCTCTGAATCGCTCATGCATGCTCAACAAGCTCTGTTTCAATCCAGTGCCGATGCAGCAGTGGTGTAGATATGTCTAATTTAGCATAACAATAGGGAACACCTGAGATGAGATGGGCTGAATGAAGAACGAAAATTTGAGAACCTGGGAAGGAGGTGGTAAAGGAATATAGTGATGAGGTGGAGGAATGTAAGAGTTTAGACTGAAAGACTCAGGAGGAGTTTCTTCCCCCAGGCCATCAGACTCCTGAACTCAGTCACGTGACTTCACTTCACCCCGCACACGCATAAACATCCAGTTTTTTTTAACATTAACATCCACATACTGCCATTGCACTGCACTTTACGTTCCTATTGTTACTGCGTAACAACCTGTAATAAACCTGTTTGCACATCATACTCCTGTTTACACATTATACTCCTATTTGCAATTATACCTATTGCTTGCACATTATACTTCTTTATATATATATATATATATATATATATATATATATATATATATATATATATATATATATATATATATATTTTATGTTAACCACTTATTTTTTAAGTCTACAGTTTATCTCACTTATCATATTCACTTATTTTATATTTTATATTTTTATTTTTATATTTTTATTTTTATCTTATTTCCTATTTTTATCTTTTACTTGATTTATTTATAATTCTACTTATGTTAATACTTTTTATTCTAATTTTATTCTATTTCTATTTTAATTTCCCCTTGTGTTTCTTGTAACTGTTATTTGCACTGTCCATGGAGCGGACCTGTTTACATTTCACTGCCAGTTGTACATTGTGTATATAACTGTGTATGTGACAAATAAAACTCTTGAATCTTGAGAGTTGGAGGACAGAGCTATGCAATATTTAAATTGGGAAAAAAAATCTGTCTACTGTCTGTCCCTTTATTTGTCTAACAGTCTGTTGGTCTGTCATTCTATCTATTTGTTATCTATCTATCTGTCTATCTATAAGGTGAGGAGCAGAAGCGGATTAATTTCTATTTGTCTATCTGTCTCTCTGTCTACAGTAGGAGTACAAATTACAGTTCGGTTTTTATCTCGGTTTTAGGGTCATGGTTTCGGTATGGTTTGGTATTTGCTATGTTCAGGGGAAAAAAATTATTTCCCCATAATTTACTCACCCTCAAGTCATCCTAGGTGTATATGACATTCTTCTTTCAGACAAATATAATCAGAGTTCAAAACACTTACTCTATGTCCGACATCATTGTTGCGCCAGTTATGATTTTTTCGTAAGTTAAATACAGAAGGTGGTCCGCTGGATATTTTCTTAGAAAAACCCATCGATTCGCTTCAGAAGGGCTTTATTAACCCCACAGAGCCGTGTGGATTACTTTTATAATGGATGGCCGTCAAATTTTGGGCTGCCATTATATTGCTTGGAAGAGCCAGGGTATTTTTTTTAATATAACTCCGACTGTATTCGTCTGAAAGAAGAATGTCATATACACCTAGGACGGTTTGAGGGTGAGTAAATCATGGGCTAATTTTCATTTTTGGATTAACTATCCCTTTGAGACATAATGCGCGGATCCAGTACACTGATACTGATACACGTGTTGTCTTTCTCAACTGTTTAAGTTCACTTAAAACATAATCTACTATGTTTGCTAGGATACTCAACAAGACTGCTCGTTGACATAATTTTTGTGTGAATTTGTAAGTTCAAGCGCAAGACTTGAAAGAGAACTCAATATTTGTGCGCTTTCTGCGTGTGCACTCATCTGAAATCTTCTCACAGAGTGTGCAAGTTTTTTTTTATTGTCCTTCTTGCACTTGAATGTTTAAATTGGCAAGGCTTGGAACTCGAGTCTGTGCAGTGGTATGTGTGAAGTGGAGCCACGGTATCAAGACCCCACCCACACTTCCGCAGAATCGGTTAGTACAGTTACATTACAAGTCACTTGGTACCTCAGTGACTACTTCACTCAGAGAAGGCATCAATCTCAGCTGTCAATCATGACGTAACACCCCCGTTTTTATAGCTTTAAATAACTAACTAAAACCAAACTTAAAAAAAAAAAAAACCTTGAACATTTGAACTAACATCAGCATGATAATAACGACCTAGAATGACAGAAACCATCTTTGGAAAAACATTTTTGAAGTGTAATTTGTTTAGTTTATGGGCGTCGGAAGCAAAAAAATGTGGGTGGGTCCTCTCTCAGAATTTTTTTACTGGAGTAGATGGCATTTATATTAAGTACAAATATATCGCCTTGTTTACTAAACGTCTGGTTGGGCCAGACAAAATTACAAAAATCAATGAGTTATTGAGAGTGGCAATAGGGTAGGGGTAAAACCAAGCGGCAACCTCCTGCAGTTTCTCTTGAAGCCAATACGGAAGTGACATATACTGCAATTCATCGACTGGCCACTAGAGCGATGTGACAGGCTCCAGAAGGGAGCAGAATCCCATTGAGCCCCATGTTAAAATGCCCAACTTACAGCAGATTAAAACATGTTTACAGCCTGGTACAAATTGTGGTTTTGGTCTATATGGCTAATTTTGCCTTTCATGACAACTTGAGGGGGGTGAATTTTTTTATAACTCATTCGTTTACATTATATAAAGCATTAAAGTTCTGCATAATTAAGGGCGTGGCCACTTCGAGTGACAGGTGGATAGCCATTTGCCTGCTGTCTGTTAGTCATCGCTTCACTTCAGCTCCGCCCACGTCAGCTCCGGCAACGGCCATCTCGTCCATACTTTGCGTTTCAAAATTGCTCATCAGAATCCTATGGGTGACGTCACAGACACTACGTCCATATTTTTTTACAGGCTATGGGTAAAAAAACACATGGCATGAAGTTTTGACGCAAATCGTCCAGAGGTTCGAATCTGCCTTTTGCCGAACTCGCATTGCGAGTTATACATTTAATGCATTGCATTTCATGCAAAATGCATTTATTTTCAATAAAAATTAAGAAAATATTAGAAAAGTGGAAATAAAGCGTCTATCGTATGTTTATAATTCAGTTCTAAATGGCAAACATCCCTGATGGAGGAGTGGGAAGGTGGAGGCATTGAGCAATGGTTAGCTGAAGGTTATATGAATGAGCAGGTGGAGAAACAGAGTTGGGTGGATTTACATAGGAACAGGGAGGTGGAGGAATGTAGGAGTGAGGAGGTAGAGAACAGAGCGATGGGGGGCTGATGATCTTTAGTAGTACATGATTGTATGCGATGAGAGCTGTACAGAGGTGAGTAGATCTATTATAAAGAACAAAAGAAAACTGTTAGAAGAGAAAAGATTGTGTGTCACTCGGTGTGCCATCTGCAACTGTTGGACTTAATTAGTGTGCAGTGAATAAACACTGCAGCTGTGGGAGAGGGACAGAGAGAAAAGACATGAAAATATAATGAAAATAATTACTGAAATATCATATAATTAAGGAAAGTGAGGTGTTAATGAGATGAACAGTTTATCGAGGGAGTATAAACTGTTTTGAGTGGAGAATGAATTAGAAAAGAATGGTGAGCCGGTGTACTGCTCTTTTGTAGCCCTAAAGTTTGGGCCACTTCTGCCGAGCACTGAACTAATTACCCAAAACCAGCATGATATCTCAGGAGTAAAGGATTAATTAACAGGGCTGCCGTTTCCAGTCTGAAGATATTATTTTCCTCTATCCCGGACCAGGGAGAGGTCCAGTCCCAAACCTCATGCCTGTTCTATGGCAGACAGTACGGAAGAAGAAAGATTTTATTCCTGTTTCTTGTCCATGTCTGTTGTTTAAAAGTATTTTTGTTGACCTTAGCGCTAAAGTATGGTCTTTATGATCATGGTGTTTCAGAGGTTGAATTCATCAGTGTTTAAGGAGCTTGTAGAAAACATTTCTTCTAAAATCCAGTAGTTGTGGGTTGTATGAGCGATCTCTTATATCACAGTTTGAGTAATATACACAGTCATTCTAATGCTACGACAGACTTCTCTCTGACTTCTCTCCAATCATTTAGTTTGCTTAAACCCCGCCACATTTTGAATTTAATCTCAAAATCCAATCAACATCCTATGGATAGAACCAAGTCCCTGTTTCGATAATCTCTTTCCCTTGGATGTACTGTAAAGTACGTTGCAATATGAAGGACAAATGTGATCAATAGAAATGAATTCATTACTATTTTATAGTTTGGATAAAAGGATGACTAGGGCTGGACAATAATTCAATATCAATATATAATTTTTTTCAATAACAGTGATATGATTTTTTTAAACACATTTCCGATATTTCGATATACACTCACCTAAAGGATTATTAGGAACACCATACTAATACTGTGTTTGACCCCCTTTCGCCTTCAGAACTGCCTTAATTCTACGTGGCATTGATTCAACAAGGTGCTGAAAGCATTCTTTAGAAATGTTGGCCCATATTGATAGGATAGCATCTTGCAGTTGATGGAGATTTGTGGGATGCACATCCAGGGCACGAAGCTCCCGTTCCACCACATCCCAAAGATGCTCTATTGGGTTGAGATCTGGTGACTGTGGGGGCCATTTTATTACAGTGAACTCATTGTCATGTTCAAGAAACCAATTTGAAAGGATTCGAGCTTTGTGACATGGTGCATTATCCTGCTGGAAGTAGCCATCAGAGGATGGGTACATGGTGGTCATAAAGGGATGGACATGGTCAGAAACAATGCTCAGGTAGGCCGTGGCATTTAAACGATGCCCAATTGGCACTAAGGGGCCTAAAGTGTGCCAAGAAAACATCCCCCACACCATTACACCACCACCACCAGCCTGCACAGTGGTAACAAGGCATGATGTTCTCATTCTGTTTACGCCAAATTCTGACTCTACCATCTGAATGTCTCATCAGAAATCGAGACTTATCAGACCAGGCAACATTTTTCCAGTCTTCAACTGTCGAATTTTGGTGAGCTTGTGCAAATTGTAGCCTCTTTTTCCTATTTGTAGTGGAGATGAGTGGTACCCGGTGGGGTCTTCTGCTGTTGTAACCCATCCGCCTCAAGGTTGTGCGTGTTGTGGCTTCACAAATGCTTTGCTGCATACCTCGGTTGTAACGAGTGGCTATTTCAGTCAAAGTTGCTCTTCTATCAGCTTGAATCAGTCGGCCCATTCCTCTGACCTCTAGCATCAACAAGGCATTTTCGCCCACAGGACTGCCGCATACTGGATGTTTTTCCCTTTTCAAACCATTCTTTGTAAACCCTAGAAATGGTTGTGCGTGAAAATCCCAGTAACTGAGCAGATTGTGAAATACTCAGACCGGCCCGTCTGGCACCAACAACCATGCCACGCTCAAAATTGCTTAAATCACCTTTCTTTCCCATTCTGACAGTCAGTTTGGAGTTCAGGAGATTGTCTTGACCAGGACCACACCCCTAAATGCATTGAAGCAACTGCCATGTGATTGGTTGATTAGATAATTGCATTAATGAGAAATTGAACAGGTGTTCCTAATAATCCTTTAGGTGAGTGTACATTACAGCATTTCTCACTGACTGACGTCGAGGGCGCAGCTGTCAGAAAGAGCAGAACACCATTGGCTACTTGCGTGATGACGTATACCACAGACACGCAGCCAGTGCTCAGCAGTAGTAGGCTAAGATCCAACGCGGCAAGTTTTAGCTACAAAATAGTACCCTGAACGCAAAAGTACCCCTGACCGCAATACAAATGTGACTGAACGAGCTTCCACAAGTAAGGAGAAAGCTGAAGAAATAGTTGATAAGAGAGGAAAGACTAATTCAGTGGTGTGGAAGTGGTTCGGCTATCTAAGATCTGATAAACTTCAAGTTTCAGTGTGCTGCAAAATGTGCCGGAGAGTGGTGCTGACTAGCAGCTGGAACACATCAAATCTGTTCCACCATCTGAAGCAGTTCCACTTTTTTAAGTATTAAGATGAACCAATGAACAGATGGTTCATATATTAAATAATGTGGTACAGAATTCAATTGAAAATGCTTTTAAATTACAATTCAGATCCTGAGAAAAAGGCTGTTTAGTAATTTGAACACAATGAGGTAGAATTGAAATGAATTGTTGTCTAGAAAAACAAAGCCTTGAAGTTTGAAGGTTTATCCTCCTGGGACCCAAGAATAGACTTTTGTCCACTGTAGTAGGGCTGCTCGATTATGGAAAAAATCATAATCACGATTATTTTGGTCAATATTGAAATCACGATTATGTAACACGATTATTTCACATGACTTTGGGAATGTGTTGTATTTATTAAAAATACACCTTTCAACAATTCAATTGAAATTGTAACATTTGTTGTACTTTTTGAACTATTAAAATAAATAATATAACATATATTCGAATCAAAGTATAAAAGTATTCACGTAAAAATGATAACCACAAATAAATAAGATCAACAATATGGTTCGGCTATGCTTTTCATGTACGTCTAACATTAGTTTTCAGGTACAGAAATGTATCAAATGTAAAATAACATTGCATATTTGAGTGCATAAATTAAAGATTCATCCTATTAAACTTACAAAAGCTATTCAATCAAGAGCGGTGAGTGATGTCCTTGTCTTTTGTTGTTTGACATTGAACAGACAGCAGTAAAGGCCACTGCCTCTTTAAGACCTCGCGTCTTCTTTATCGACTGTATAAAGTTCACTTAAGGCATATACAGACTATGTCTGCTAAGATACTCATCAAGATGGACATGTTGACATACGTTTTGTGTGAGTTTGTCCGTTTAAGAGCAAGACTTGAAAGAGAACTCAATATTTGCGCGCTGAGAGACGTGTGCGCGCTCTCGGATGAACGCACAGAGACACATTTTCTCACAGCGCGCGCGGCTTCTCATTCTAAACCTAAACACTAAAGCACTAAACCCGGGTGATGACGGTGAAAACGACTGGTCATATTCGAAAATATGGCAGCACTCGCAATCTCGCATGCATTGAACAAAGTTTACAAAGAGAGAATTATTTGAAAAATATGAAGGAAAAAAAGGACGTTTACACGGCTCCCCTGCTCTCGTCAGTTTTTGTTTCTTTATTAGATTGTCATAGGTCACTCTGTTTAATTTTCAAGTGGTTAAACAAATTCACGGTGTTCCCTTGCGTTGCAGCCACTACCATGTAGCAAATCTTAGCATGTTTCTGCTCGTCGTCTGATTCCTCGAAGCCAAACTGTTCCCAGACAACGGAGTTGGTTTTGCCTTTTTTGCTCACCAAACGCTGCTGTAACTGCCCTCCTTCTGCCATCTTTACTCGCGCCGAGTTTTTAAATTCCAGCGGATGATATGCTCACGAGACTCACGAACTGAGAGAGATTTGTGGGTTCGGGAGGGGCGGATGTGCGCGTGCGCGTTTCATTCAGAACGCAAGGCAAAATAATCGTTTTTTCTCGATTGTACTATTTTGGTGATCGTTGGGAGGCAAAATCGAAATCGAAATCGAAATTCGATTAATTGCACAGCCCTACACTGTAGTGGACATTGTATTTTAGTGAATCTCTCTGACATCATACATGTCACATGTCACAGTCTGGATGTCCAGTAAAGAGCACATTCGGGGCTTTGCAGGGATACCAAATGTTTGGAGGTTTCACAAGGACAACAACTTCTTCTTGGTCTTTAAAAATGGCTGACATTAATGTTGAGCACTCTTATGGAAATATGATCATATTTTTTAATTATAATTTAAATCTGATTAATTTTAAAATTGTTTGTTATAAATCAACATCTCAGGAAAATGTTATGGGGTTTCTAATCAAAATATGACTTTCTGTTACAGAACAGGGCATTGATTTCATAAATGACCACTATAGTGGACACCAGGATTTAAATCATGTTTATCAGGCATTTTGGAGACATAACAAGTGAACAGGGAAAGAAATTACATATCAATATTCCTATGAAATATTAGATATTATTTTGAAAATGTTGCCAATTTTTCCTCCCATTATTACACTTCTTTTTTCATTACATGTTGCACCAAGAACACATTAATATGCAAATTAGATGCAGTGAATAGATACATTGTATTGAATGGGAAAATCCAAGTATTGTCATTTTACCCACATATTTCATAAAGTAAAATGGTATATGAATGCATTTCATTATATCTTTCATAACATAGTTCAGAATCATCTTTAAATAAAGTTTGTTTAAAAAAAACCCTGAAACCTAAAAATTGATTGATGAATTAAAAATAAATCCCATTGTTTTTGCCTATACATGCAATTTCATGTCATTTAATTTTTTTAACAACTCAGTCCTGGTGTCAACTACAGAGGACATATCATAACATATGAATAAAATATCATTTTTCAAAAATATTTTTTTTCCATTTGTTTCTTATGCTCTAAACAATGTAATGACATAAAAAAATACTAAATTCAAAAAACTTTTTTTTTCTGGGTCCCAGGAGGTTATAGTCCTTACAGACATATAGAAAGATCTATAATAATATTATAATCCTTCCCTTTTTATTGATGTGCACATTTGTACCTTTGTTGGTATAAAGTTAAACCTACGAATTTGTCATACCATTCAGCCCTAATTTACAGTATAGGAATGATCTGATGAATACTTTAAAATCCTTAGCTTAAAGCTGACGACAGGAACATTCCCCCTGGAGTGGAGGTTAAGTGTCCTGCTCTAGGGCAGAATGGTGATTAGGGAACTCAACGACCCTCCGCTTCTTTGACACCTCTGAGGATTTTGACCTACAACCTTTGAGTTTGGGCTTGGATATTTAACCACTTTACAATTATGACCTTCCAGTTAATTAAAATATCGTAATGCTAAAAAGTCAATGTGTAACGAGGGTACAAACTCTTGGGTTTAATACGACGGTATCCAGTGCAAATAGAAACATCTTGACCCAAATACTGCCACAATTATTCACCTTTCTTTTTCATTCTGTTCATCAGGTAACACCAACAGCATGTTTGCTCTCGACTACATCAGTGGATCTCTGACGGTGAGCGGCCAGCTGGACCGGGAAAACCCGCTGTACTCATCCGGATTCACCATCACAGTGAAGGTGCGACTCAAAACTAGAGGTTGAGGTGGAATTAAAAATGGAAAGGATTTGTTCAATTTCAGCTTCTAATAGGATTGGAAATCCATAGTCTTGTTCAGAAACAGTCCCATTTTTATGACGTTTGGTTCCATTAGCGGTTCTTGAACGTCTGCGCTCTGCCTTATATAAAAAAAATTACACATTCAGAAAAAGCATACTTTGTACGCACAGGTCGCACATGCGCATTTCTTTTTTTTTCAGTATTTACATGGGTTGTAACTCGTGGCGAGAGATTGCTCAAAACAGTACATGCGTCAAACGCCTGTGTACGTGTATGACTCAAAAAAAGTATACTTTGCAAGGCTGTGCATTCGACTGTGTGCATACGCTCACGTACGTGTAAAAAAACCAGAGGTGTAAAGAGTAACAAAATATTCTACTCAAGTAAAAGTACTATTACTTCAATGAAATTTTACTTAAGAATAAGTAAAAGTACTTGTCTAAAAATGTACTCAAAAAGTAGTTCATTTAAAATGTACTCAGAGTAAAAGTTACTGAGTTACTTTTTTTAACAGCGGGGTGGAGGACTCTCCCGTGTAGGGTTGTAATAGAATGAGATTTTCACGATATGAAAACATCAGTTTCACAGCATCACGGTATTAATTATTTAATAAATAAACTGTATTATTAAATTATGGTTATTATTATCACCAGTTAAAATGGCATTAAATTAAAAAAAAATTTGGTTGAACAAATGCTTTATTATAACAAACTTGAAACCATTTTTTTAATTAAATTTTTTATTAAAATTTCAATAAAACATGTCTAATGAACTAAATAAATTATTATGAATTAGATTAACAACTTTAAGAATAATAGAGTCCATAGAAATTTTTCTTTTTATGATTTAATACAAATACATTACCAAAACGGTGGTAATCAAATACTTATACTTTCATTTTTTTGGGCAAAGCGCTGCTGTTTTACTAAATTAAACCATGGATTTAAAAATATTTTCTTAAATAATGTTGTTGTTATTATTATTATTATTATTATTTTGACAAGTATTCTATAGGCCTACAATTGTAATATATTTCCGTCACAATTTCATCTAGTTAAACCGTTTATTTTGACGGGTTTTAGTGAGGACCTATTTCAGGGAAGATCTGTGTCAGAGTGTATTTGATAATGGCTTTTAATCAAATAAAATGATGAAAATGTTCATTAGGGGGTCTCAGATCAGCTCTGGAAATGTTCATACTGTATGTTCATGCCCAAATATGTTTTTTGAGACGTTAAACACCATGAGCATCGCGTAGGCTACTTAAGTATGTAGGCTAGTAGACGAAACGGCGCTGCTCATTCACACAGAGACAGAACAAGCAGATCATATATTCATATAGCAGTGTTTTGAGCTTTAATATTCACAGACCATGTCGCGATTTGATTTATTGTACAGCTCTACTGTCGATGTATTCATTCATCCATCAGTTTGCGTGTTTTATGTGACATCTGCGTTATACTGTAGGTAGGGAATTTCGGGATTCCCTCTGCATCACAGAAAACATTCAGCCTTAGGTTATAAACGTACCTTTATCTGCACAGAGGGATGGTGTTCCCGAACATGTTCTATGTGTTTCCTCCTTTACACCAATTTTTTTTTGCTAATTTGATATCCTCCAGGACAACACCCGGCTATTTTTTGTCTATATCCAAAGTTTTTCCATACTATCCAGGGGTTCACGACGGCGTTTCGCTTTCAGCTGGGTCTGACGTCTGTCTTGTCCGCCCGTCTCCATCTTTTTGTGATTTTTGCGTTCGTTCTCCCGCCTTCAATTCAATGCAGTCATTTCCGGATTGCGTTTTTCCCCCCTTTGTATTATTTATTTTTACACAGTAACGGATGTGGTTTAAAATGTAGCGAAGTACAATACTTCAAACAAAAGTAAAATTACAGATTTTTAAATCTACTTAAAAAAGGAGAAGTACGCAGAAAAACTACTCAATTACAGTAACGTGAGTAAATGTAATTCGTTACTTTCCACCTCTGAAAAAAACAAAGTATACTTTGGGCTTCAGTGGTACCAAAAGAACTGTTCATTGATTTGTTGAGAAATTGGAATCGTTCAGTGGAATAGTTAAGTTCCTTAAGCTCTTAAAACCTTTTATTATAAGTCTTTCAGCTCTGTGTGAGATTCAAATCCACTAATGCATTATTAAAATCTATTCTGTGATGTTTGAAGGTCAACACTGACTATAAATGAGGAATAAAATCACATATAAGCAGATCTGTTCTGTTTCCAGAAATTCTCGTGTATAGTAGTTCTGGTTAGTCTTTCATCCCCTGCGCTGAACTCATTGGGATCTCTGCCAAATGCACTATTGATTCTACTGTAAATGTTTGCGGAGTGTGACTGTAATTTATCGAGCCATTTACCCACATTGAGTTTATCAGGGTCAGTGTGTGAATAGGTCTCACTGACCGTGAAGCTTTAAATACATTTTTAACTATCATTGTGTAGCTATTACAAACATGCAAAACACTTCAAATGAACTGAACTGGACTGGATTTTCCTGGTTTACTGTGCATGGTAGTGTTACTGTTTTTTAAGAAACATGCAACTATCACCTATCATGACATTGTGCACCCATAATGTGTATAGATATGTCATAAAGTTCATTAATATTTATTTTACTATGATTAAAGTAGATTTAAATTTTATTGTATGTTTGTCAGATTGCATTTCAGATTCTGTTTCTAGGTCACTAATAGGGATGGAACGATTACCGGTTTCACGATAAACCACGATAAGACATATTGACGGTTAGTAATCTCGTTTAAAATTTAATTATCATGAAATCTGCGTGTGATTATCACGATTTTGAAAACTCGCAGTAAATCTTGTCCAGCCAGCGTCAGCCTGGTGCAGGCACAGTGCGCAACACTGTTTTTTGAATGAGAAGAAATGGCAGAAGGCAGTGACAGCACTCGGGGGATTGTTCAAATCTGAGGTGTGGTCATATTTTGGCTTTTACAAAAGTCCTGAGGGAAACTTAATCGAAGATGGTCACCCTGTCTGCAGAACATGCCAGAAGAAAGTCGCTGTAATGGGGGAAACACTTCAAATCTGCGAACGCAGTGCAAGTGGACTTTGACCTCAATACCAAAACTACGTAGAGGAAATAATAAAGTGAAGCTTGAGCCAAAGACGAACGAACAAGTTCAGACAAGACTATGGTGACATTTAAGGGATAATAATCAGGGCATGACATGAACAACCGCCATCTGCGGTCGTATTTTGGCTGTGGCGTGTAACACAGTCACTCACACTAGCCACTTTGTCGGTTGACCTTATTATAGTCTTCTCAAAAGCCATCTGTTTTAATCGCGTTGCGTGTTATAACCAATCACACGTGTTTCTATTGAGTTTATGAATGCGATGTCTAATAATCAGAGGCATTCAGATTAGCCAGAGTTTTGTTCAGGGAACGCTCTCACTCACTTAAATCTGCACTCAAAACAGAGATGAACGCGCGCTGTATGCAGGAGATTCATTCGTCATACAGTGGTTGACTGTTTCTGTTCTATTTCAGCAGCGAAAATAGTTTCAAACAAACACGGCAGAACCACAGCGCATCTGATATGACTGGCATAAAGTTGGCTTGGCGTTCGAGATTCGCGAACCTCTCTAAAGTTACATACAGTATAACATTGGTATATATGTTTCTTTCTTTAATACCATTTGAAGAGAATAACTTACAGTCATAAAACTGATGGTAAAGTGTTCCTATAGGTGTCAGGTATGATGCGCACCTTTTGGATTTTTTTATATTTCATATTATAAACTGTCAAATCATATGAAAATATGGATATGCATTATTTCAGTAGGATACTATTTGGGCTCATACACAAAATATGCTAGATTTAAATGCGTCATAGCTGATAGAACACTAATGAGAATATTGCTTGAGAAAATATTTACAGAGATATTATTAGAGATGATTTATTATTTATGCATTATGCGTTGCTATTGACAACGGCCATTATGGAAGGAAATCCCACAGAAAAAAAATCTAAAAATAAGTATTTTTGATCATGTCAACTCCTTTTACAGACGGTCAGATGCTCTTGCTTTCAGTGAAGCTCAAGGTGCTCTTTGGATCACTTTTTTTAAAAGAATAACCCTATTTTCTTTAATGACACAAATCTATTAGTCTATTAAGCCCTGCTACTGATGTAACCAGTTGGAATGAGTGACCATGTGACAGACACCAGTGTGTGTGTGTGTGTGTTTGTGATGTCACTGTTATCTCAGTGTCCTGCTGACAGTGTCAGGGCCAAACACCGGAGGGGAGAGAGAGAGAGGGAAAGTGTGTCCCTATAGACCTCAGGCAGGAAAGTTCTTTGTTCCAGTCTCTCCATCTCTGAGAGCTCAGTTTAGCAGAGGCTCCTGAAATAGTCACACACACACACACACACACCTTTAACTCCTCTTCAGGCTGTAAGGGGGTGAAGATGAGAGAGAGGGAGAGGGAGAAAAAGAACAAAAGAAAAGAGCAGACAGACTTTAGTTTAGACCTTTTAAAATAATTCTGATAAAGACCATATATATATATATAACGTTTGGGTTTGAGTTATCATGATTTCCACAAGAAATATTAAGGAGCACAGTAGAATGATTTCTGAAGGATCATGTGACGTGTGTGTGTGTGTGTGTGTGTGTGTGTGTGTGTGTGTGTGTGTGCATATATATATATATATATATATATATATATATATATATATAATTATAATTATATTATAATTGTATAATTGATCTTCAGACACCCTCAAAATTAGCGCTTTATAGAGCTCACATTGAGCTGAAAATGTCCAGAAAGTGCTGTGTGTGGGATTCTGTTTCCAAAAGATTGGTGGAGATTGTGGCCTCTGTAGATTTCTGTCATCCTTTCTCTGGATTTGACACAGACGTCATGATAGCCATCATTATCGCCTCTGCTCTAATAAGAACCCATTGAACTGCTGCTGGTGTCGGTAGATTTGCACAAACCCTAAATTCGGCAGTGCTTTATTTTAACTTCTAAAGCACGACCGCAGAGACGTAACAGGACCCAGTCTCACCAGCACAATAGCGTGCAGAGCAAAATTTCGTCTTTGTGGCATTGGGGGAAGTGTGCATTGAGTGCTCGTGAACCCATTTCCCAAACCCTCTGGGTTTTACACGATTTTTCTGTAGTCTGCTTTTGTTGAAGTGTACTAAACAACTAAACAAACATCACCACATGTGTACCTTACTTCTACTCACCGCTGATTCCTGATGGTTTAGAGGACAATTACTCCGAATCGCTCCCTGTCGTTTCAAAGAATAGTACAATGGGCAGCGCGTCAAGTATAAATGCTTCATCCATTTGTGGAGGTGCGCGTGCAGTCAGCAGAGGCTCGTGCTGCGGAGCCAGGCGAAAGTATAAATCTAGGAAAATAAAGTGCACGAAGCACAAGTAGAGAAATGAAACTCAGGGCTTAACTACATAGGGAACGTAATCAAGGTGAACAGAAACAGATGTGTGGAAACTAAAGCCCCTTTCACACAGCGCATTACCATAAAAATGCTAGAGTGCCTTCTGAACGCAAACACGTCCCGGGATCGATCCCAGGATGGGGACCTAGTTACATTGCCGGGATCAATCCCAGAATGCCCTGTGTGAACAAAAGGCAAGATCAATACCAAAACAGCTGTGCCGTAGTGAGGCTGCTAAAGCTGAGATAGTTTGCCAGCTTAGTGGAACGGTACGCGATGTGCTAGTTTACGATCGAATCAGAATAAAAATGCAGGATTGTGGCTTCGCAGATCGCAGATCATAAGCAAACTTAAGATGCTGTGGAGACACATATTCCAGAAATTCAGTGCGAATGAACCAAAATCAAACGATCCCGGGACACATTATCTGTGTATTTTCTGGAATCTCTGTGTGAAAGGTGAAATTAACTAGGAACTCAGGTAGGCAAAACAGAAACAGAACACAGCGAAAATCAAACCAAAACAGACTATACACGTTACAGCCTCTTTCACTGTAATATTATATATAATTCCGTTTGGACAGTTTCATGAATGTGTTTTGGATTTTTCTGTTCTATTTGCAGACATAAACTGCACAGCTGTAGTTCTCTAAATTGAAATCAATGATTGCCACGAAAAGTAAAACTCAAAACAAAGCAAGCGCAAGAAAAACCTCCCAAAATATTCATAAGCTATAGATTTTCATTATCTGTTTCTCTCTGCTGAGCCTCTGCTCCTTTATATATATTTTCTCTTTACCATTTTATCTTCTTACTCTCTCTCTCTCTCTCTGTCGCCCTCTCTCTTATTGGTGGCATTATTGATTTGGAGTGAAAAGTAATAAAACTAATTTCTCAACTTCACAGAGCTTGGATAGGCTGAAGTACATTGGGCTGGAGGTCAGAGCATTTATTATACGGAGGGATGGAGAAGAGATGTGCGAGGGGGTGTTAAACGACACAATTCGCGATTAACCTGGACCTGCAGCTTCACCACACCTCCGTCCTCCATTCACCCTGCATCCCTCCTTCACAAAACACCATTATTCCTTTTGATTTCTCTGTGAGTCCAACTCCATCGCTCAAAAAGAGGAGGAGAGAGAAAGAGAGGGAGGGAAGAAAGCAATTGTTTCCTGTCGATAAGACGTGTTCATCCTAAATCTTATTGCCTGTGTCTGTCTGGCCCTCGTGTGCCCCCACTTATGGCAGACCTGTGGGATTTCTCCCAGAATCCTCCCCTCTGATTTAATAAAGAGGCAGAGCTGAACAAATGGAGGAGATTGAAGACTAAACGTTAATGCTGCTTACTGCCAGATTCCCTCTATTATCACATCTGTTCCTCTCTCGTTTCGTATCTCCTACTGTCTCTCTCTGTCACTCTTCTCTCTCCTTTCTTTTGCTTCTTTGCTTCTCTAGAGCTGCTTTCTAGAGCTGTTTCCTCAGATTAGAGAAATGGATGATGGTGTTGTGTGTCTGCTATGGTTTTGAATTATCAAGATTTTATATTCAGTTGTAAATGATTAGACAACAAAATAACAAATTAATATTTCAGAATAACCCGTCCTCTGCTACCTGCGTGTTCATTTATTAAATATTTTGACTTTTGATAATACGATTCTGTCTGGAATTGCTAATTAAGTTACATTGTGACTGAGGCTCTTTCTCGGCTTAGATTAGATGTACTTGGCTTGCAGGGTTTTGTTGTGGACAAAAATGCCCATGTTATTTTAAGTTTTGAGTGACATGAGGATGGGTAGATTATTTGATTTGATTTGATTTTTGAAGCCAAAAGTCTTTTGATTGATGTTTTGACCTGTTTTAAACTAAGGGTGTTGTTTGGTTCCCTTGGTTTAAAAAAGAAAATATTTAGTTTGTTTAGCGTTCACACTGTTATGTTTAAGACCAAATCTAAAGATATAAAACTAAAAAAATTTTTTGCGACAGAACATACTGAATATCCAAAGCAATGCTGTGTGCTGGGCTAAATACGCTTGTTGTATGTGCGTACATATTATGACATTTTTATCAGCTGAGAACTCGCAAAGAGCTTATAAAATGTGTCAATGAGTCAAAACAACACCAGGAATTCCTCCTTTACTCCACACTTAAGCAAAGATATGTTGCAAGAAGACGTAGTTTCAAATCCTCTACTTAACTGTTATGGGGAACATAGCTCCTATGATGAGAAGAACAAGGTATGCTTGAGTAGTCTGTCCTTTTTAGGGTTGCATCTTGTGACATCACATCCTGTTTTTGGTTCATTTAGATGTCTTTGGTCTGTGTTGCGTTCATATTTCAGTCGAACCACACCAGAGTTCGTTTTCAGGGGTCTTGGGGCGTTTCAGGGTGTGTTCACGTTCTGTGTAATGCTTCACAATTCATTTTTCAGACCATACAATGCAAATGTAAAAATGAAAAATTGAAACCAAACGTTGATTTTTCTTTTTTTTGGTGTACTTCATCATTAGATACTTTTGCAAAATTTTGACTTCAGAAACAATCATTTGAATAAATTAAATCTAACCGTTTTTTGTCTTGTAATTTGGTCCATGGGCTGTATCATTTGCACAGGGATGTGGTTGTGGACTGCTATCATTTCATTGATGCAACTGCATGCACGTTGAGGAGTAGTTTAAAAAACTGAACACAGAGGACGACCTTTTTCACCCAAAGTGCCATCTTTTTTATTACTAATATAATAACTGTGCTAAATATAAGGCTGTCTCGGACTGGCCATCGGGAGCAGCCGGGAAAAGTGAAATCCCTGTGGCCTGGCTACTGATTTGGCACATTGCCCAGCTTGTTTGTATTTATCTCCTTATTCGTTATTACTTTTTTTTATTGATGTACCCTTGGTCAGGGGGATATATTTACCGCGGTAAAGAACAACGACGAGATCCCACTTCATTTTCAGTGGGATAGGCAGCAGAAGGGGGTCGGCTCGCAAGCAGCAGCGCTAGCCAAAATCCTTCACGGGAATCTAGAATGAAAGATAAATGACTACCAAGCGAAAATATACATAATTTAGCAAAAGTAAAAAAGGCAAATATCCATTGATGATGTAACCGAAAAACAAGAAAAACGAATGTCTGGTTTAAATTTTCATTTTTGCATTTGCACTGTATGGTCTGAAAACTGAATTGTGAATTGAGGACTGTTCACTGTTCACACTTGCCATGTTTGGTTCCATTAAAACGAACCCTGGTGTGATTGCTCTGTTAGTGCAGTTCATTTGAATAAGTGTGAACGCTGCCATCTGAACCCTGATGAGCACCAAACAAGCGGACCGAGAACACTTAAAAGATGGGTCTCGATCTGCTTCGAAACGAACTCTGGTGCTGTTCGACTGAAATATAAACGCAACACGGACCGAAGACGTGTAAACAAACCAAAAACGGGACATGATGTCCCAATGCTCAAGCACACCTGTTTTTTCTCGTCATAGTCGTGTTGTTGCATCAGAACCGCATCTCCTCGCAGCAGATCTTCATTTGTGTGTGTGACGGAGGGATTCCTGCCGCTGTTTTGACTCCTTTACACATTTTATAAGCTCTTCACAAGTTTTCAGTTGGTCAAATATCATATGTAGCTACGCACATACAACGAGTGCATTTAACCCAGCGCACTGCATTGTTTTGGATGTTCGGTAAGTTCCGTTGTGAAATATACGTAATAAAAGCCGACCAATCAGGTTGTGAACATATCCCGATGCCTTTAGGTTCGGTATCAGTGTTAAAATGCCAATGTGAATGCTAAGCGGACAAGGACTTAATGTTTTTTTTGGTCCGGACCAAACGAACCAAGCAAACCGAACTACAAGTGTGAACACACCCTCAGACAGCAGGGTGTCCCCCCGGAACTCGATTTCAACCGAGGGTATAATATATATTATATTAAATAAACAATTTCTCCAGAAAACACAAATCCTAAATGACCACGTTCGCCAGAATGATTTGATCCAAAGACCATCTTGTTCTTCAGTGGAAATAAGCACATCTTCACATGATCAAATTCACAATTTCTCTGATAATAGTTCTTACTTTGTGCATGGAAATTGTTTAAAATCTTAAAATGTTCTCTTTATTTCCAGTTCTCCAGATTCCCCTTGCAGTCTCATTTTGACCCTGCTGTATATTGAGATTGCAGACATCAGATTAAAAATGTCTTTCTGTCTCCTGTGTAGGCGACAGAGCTGTATGACGACCGCACGCCCTCGCCTGCCACCGTCATGACCACCTTCACCATCCTGCTAATCGATATAAATGACAATCCGCCCAGATTTAACAGCTCTGAGTATCGCGTCCTGATCCCTGAGCTGGCTCAGGTCGGCTTCGCTCTGCCTCTGTACATACAGGTCGAAGACAAAGATGAGGTGAGACATACAAACTTTTAAAAGAGAATATTTTCCCCTCACATGATTTCACTGACACATTAAATATTCAGATGGACAAGCATGTTTCTTCCTGAAATTCCTATGAGTAAAAGAAGCTGTTCGCAGAAACTTCTTTGTGCTTTCCATGAACATGACATTTTCTCCAACATAGACCCTTCTGACGTCAAGAACTCCTGACTGGTCTCACTGCTCCCCTTCATGGCAGTAGCTCCGAAACAAGCTCGAATCAGTCAGATGTCAACCTTTCTCACCTGCTCATCCCCTATCTGTCAAGCTTCAAACTAGTCACTCTTCTGAATCTGCTCTCTTGGCTGTAAAGTGCTCAAGTCAGCAGCAACATGCTCACATAACTCCACGCTAATTCTTTTCAATCTGTAAGCAGTTTTTGACACTGCCATCCACATATTTTTCTAGCAGAGATGGGCATTTCAGAGTCAGCACTTATAGTTTATGTTGTATGTGAATAGCAGGTCCAGGTCAGTTGTCCAGGAATGGCTGATTTCCTCACTTTGATCCCTCACCATTGGATTAGCATAGGGCTAGAACTTTCACAATGTATTTGCTGGCGATAAATGTGCCCTTTTTACTTCCCTAGCTGAAAAACAATGCAATGATTTGAGAGTCAATTTCACGTTGCTCAAAAATACATATAAATTCAGTTCATATATATGTAGTCACTTTTTTATGATGAGCATGATTACATTTTTTAGTAGTAAAATTTATTTAGATATTTTTAGCAGGCATGAAGTCGCAGTGATATGAATGTCCTGATTTTAGAATGAAAAATTTTATAGAATTATTAAAATTATATGAAAGAATTAAAACTATACAGTACGAAGTAGTTGTGCATTACCTTTCATAATTATTTTATTACTATTATTAGTTAATTTTATTTTGAATAATAATAGCAATAATAATAATAAAACAGCAAAACTGATTTTACTCTTGTTAAAATGCTTGCTAACGTGTCATTTTAATTTTAAAATGTTGTCAAGTTTTGGCAGTCAAGCAGGTTTTCTTGAAATTTATTGCGTAAAAAAAGCAGCAAGCGTTTGATTTGTGAACAAGTAAGTGTAAAAGCTAAGTCATGAGGGAGAAATATTGTATCTAGTAGAGAGAGCTGTATAAATATTATGGCTTGTGAATATCAATATCTGTAGGGAATGCTAATCAAGGTCCTGATAAAATGTGCAGGATGTTTCTTGCTTTCATGAGCATCATTTGCTGTTTGATAAATTGTTCTAGCTTTTATACTGGAAAAGTTGGAATCTTATCCTATCGGTTTAGTAATCTTCACTTAGCAAATAGAACTTTTTCAAATCTTTTAGAATTAAGATAGGACATTTCTGTAATACAGTAAGAGAGGGAAACATTTACTGTACACACATAATATTTACTGTAATGTCAGGTGTTCATTGTTCTAAATTCTGATTGGATGAAACGCGTTCAGATCTGCTATAAAATATCAACCTGCTTTATTCTTACCATCAGCGTACAGACAAACAAACAAACACACACACTTTGACATACATCCATGGACTCTCAATTGCCATCTAACACACTAGGCTCCTATTTAGACTGGGGTTTAATTGGCTTTTGAGTAGGTGAAATACAGCAGCAAATTATCAATCAGAGATAAGAGCCGCACAAGTCAAGTTGACATTGATTCCTGCTTCAAATTACTAGAACTGAGAGTGACAGATAAAAGAAGAGCGAGAGAGAGAGAGAGAGAGAGAGAGAGAGAGGCATACTAACATATTACTTATGTATACTGTAATGTATACTGTAATAACTAATGTATAGTTATTATTTTCTTTTTTTTTATAAAGTAAGGCATTAATATGGAAGCTTGTTTCCGCCACTGAATACATTTTTTTTTAAATATAATTGCGACTTTTTATCTCACAGTTCTGCCTTTTTTTCTCGCAATTTAATTGTGTTTAAAGCAATTGCAGACTTTATAACTCACAATTGTAAATGAATATCTCACAATTCTGAGAAAAGAAGTCAGAATAGAAAAGACTGCAACCTTGCTGAAGTATTCATTCATTATATATAATATCATAGAATTCAGAGTTTGAATTATCCATTTTATAATGCATATTCTGGCAAATGTCATCTAGGTATTCTATGCATGCAGGAAATTTACATTCTGTGCACAGTATACATATATTACACTGCAGAAATAATAAGAATAGTATATTAGTATGCTCTTCTGAACATAGCCAGATAATTAAACAGAAAGGAGGAAGTCAAGTGTGTTATCACCACCAGTCAGTAACTCAAACATTTTACTGTCTTGTCACTTTTGATTGGCAAATCTAAATTATATTGGTCCTTTCAGTCTTTGAGGGCATAGAAACGGGTCTTTTTTTTCTCTTTTGAGCATCGGGCATTTCCTCTTACTCAAGAAATACAGCACCAGCTACAGTACATATTAGAGGCATTTTCAGCTTTCTCAGCACAAGACTTTCTAAACACAGGCGAGTAGAGATGGCAGCTCTTCAACACACTGAGGCTTGACTCTGATCCTAATGCAAGATGAACAACAGTCTTCCAGAGGGTCCGAAAGTTCAATAACCACCTCAGTCTCTGTGTGCATGTGTTTAAAGAGGCTTCTTGGGCTCAAGCCGGGTGTTTATTTGGGGATTGATGTTAAGCTGTCCTTCTCTCTCCTTTTCAGTTCAGCTTTGGGCTTCAGTGCATCAAGCTGCATTAATGATGGCAGTTAAAATGAGTAGACAATATCACTGTCGGGCCATGTCATTTTTTTAATCAAATATATTACATTACCACATAATACAAATATTAAAGCCAAAAAAAAATTGTATCAGTAGCCGCGTTTCCATTACCCTTCAAATTGCGATAATTGAAATTGCGAATTGAAAACACGTCAATATCGCAAAAACTCCCATATATCGCAAAAATGTTTTTACGCTCGCATGAAGTGGTTTTTCAGGCAATTCGAAAAAGGACATTTTCACAAACCTGCAATGGAAACAGTTTTTTCGTATTTACAGGTCACCTGACGTATGTAAAAGTCGATCAATCTTTACAGATGACACGGACAGAAAGACAGAAGACGAGACAGTTCTTTACAGAAATGCCACAAATTATCATGATGAACTTGAAGCAGATATGAGGGAGAAACACACCTCATACGCTCAAGTGTAAGGGGCTTTTCTTTGCCATTAATGCTTGGATAACACGCACTTCTCCTTCCATTAGAAATAACGGCTAGTGCGGTGGATGGGATATACATAAACATACTAACATACGTGGCATAATTTTTGCAATGACCTAGCGCGAGAGGAAAAAATAAATGTTATCGTTTAATGGAAATGCTGTCATTTCGCAATAGTTTTTGTATCAACATTCCGAAAATATCACAATGTTTTGCGCAATCTGTAATGGAAACGCGGCTAATGTAACTTTCATGAAGTAAAATCACTAAAAGCCTTCCTTCCGCTGGAAAAAATAGTCCCTGACCGTGAATGGCAACAGAAGTTACATTATCATGCCATTATATGGCGGCAAACAATGTCTTTATGAGTGAGTCACTCAGTGGCAAAGACTTTTATATTGAAAGGACTGAAACTTGTGAACATTGAACAACCGCAACTGACAAATGCTTTGACTAGCGCTGTCAGTGTCAGGGTACGGGAAAACCCCTTAACTGTTCAAAGGACTAAATCACAGCGGACATTCAAATCGGATTTTCTATTATGAACATAAGACTGACCTGAAAGAAAAATGCTAAATCTGAATGCAGGGAATACACTCTCACTCGATCTCTCTCATGATACTCTTCTACATAATATAATAGGGCTGGGTGACTTTTCAGATTTTTTCGATTAATTTGAATTTAATGTTTTGCCGCAATTTTATAATTTTATAAATTATAAGAAATTGCGGTTTTAAATAAAAATGTTCGCAAACGTTACATTTTGCCATGTTGACAAAACAGCAATGAGAACAGTTAAGAAAAGATAATGATCGGAACACAAGATGGTGCGCCCGATTAACCGCCCTCATGTGACGCGCTCTATGAACGTTGAACACATCGCATCTTAAGCAGCTGACTGTTCGGTTCGGTTCGGTTCGCGTCTCAAACGGTTCCATAGCTTCCTAGGTCTTGAATCAGTATATTTTGTACATGAATGTGGCCGACACCCTGACTGCTGAACTAGCGAGCTGATTGAGACGCAGCCTGCGATATTGTGTTGAAAACAATACAAAGGGAAAACAAAGGGTAGTGAAATGGGGAAAAAAGCAAAGATATATATATTTATATAATAGACCCTTTTTTATATAATTTTCCCTTTTCACGGGTTTCTAGGAGCGGAAGTTGTCTTAGTTTGGGTTAACTTTTAGGACGGTGAATGAGAGTATACATTTATATATTTTTTGTGTCCCCATTTGCTCAAATAGCCAAAGAAAAACTCCACAATAGGGATTTTACAACTTTTAAAATTAGGGAAAAAATAGAGTGAGATTGATAACGGCTGTGGAAAGAGAGAAAGATGTTAATTTTACTGTCACTCCCATAGACGCTGTATTAAAAACACCTTCACAGCAGCGGTAACTTGTTTTTTGTCATCTGATGCAAAAGTGATATAATACAAGTATTAGTGTTATAAATGTACATACATTTAAAAAACATGAAAATACAAATAAAATTGCAGATGACCGTTAAAACGCATCATTACAGTCTGTGAAAAGGGTCCGTTTATATAATTTAGTATTTTTGTTTTTTGGGGGGGGGGCTATTCCTTTCATTTTAAATTGGCATCTCCACGACAGATGCATACTAACCCAATAAGTATTTGTCTTACCGTATGTGTCTTACCCTGGATTTCTAACCGTGTTTCCAAACTTTCTTTGTATGGTTCATCTTCAAACTTTCCTGCTGATGTGTGTGACAGGCAGCTTTTATCTTTTCTGTAGTGGTTCAGGCAAATGGACGGGCAATTACGCTTATGGCCAGTGAGTGTTGACATCCCTGCATATTGGATGGCTCTTTAAATAGCCCCCATCAGCTACAATGGCTCTCTAAGCGCTCCAAACAAAAACAAGGGGTTATTTTAACCGCCGATGTAATTCCGTCATCGATCTCGAGTGCCGTCCTCCGTGTCGCCTGCATTCAAAGGCTTTTAAGAGCACAAACATGACGAGAGGTTTCTTCAAGTCTGGGATGCTTGACAGTTAGTGGTTTTGATTATGGATAGAGATGTGTGCTGGATGGTTTGCCTTTACTCGGTGTTGTCATCCCAGTAGAAGCTGTCAGCTGGATCTTTATAGTACATGTTGGGCAAAAAAGAGTGTGTGGTCCGGTCAGTCCTTGGCTGCGTCCGAAAACTGAAAAATTCTGCCTTCGGAGGAGGCATTCCAAGGTAGGAAGGCATCAATGCACGTCCAACTCCAAAGTTAGCTTTACTTCCTGTCTCCTGAGGTACCTTCATCTGATGGATTTTTTAAGGCAGCATAGATGTATCCTTCACTGCCTTTGATATCCCACAATTCTGTGCTTTCCATTCTGTGACAGTTGAGCTAAAACATAAAGATGGTGTTTGAAAGTTACGGTTGGTGCTCGGTTTGTGTGTAAATGTACATTTGTTGACTAAGCGTTTTCCACTTTTGATGTAATTTCTAGCGTAATTGTAGTAATATATTGTAGCAATTAAATATTCACTTTATTCGCTCGTTCTATTTTGCTGTAGATCATTAAACAGTTACATTAAACCGTTACGTTTTGGAGGTGCCATCATGTGCAAACGCTGTCTACAACAAATCAGCTGCCTACGTTTTCAGACGCAACCCTGGTCTGAGCCTCAGACGTGCCCATGGACCGCTGGCTGAATATCTGATGCATATGGCTAGGGCTGGGCGATATAGCTGAAAACTGTATCACGATATAAGGGTTTCATATCAGTCCATATCGATAATTATTGATATGTTTTATGACCTATTTAAAATAAGGACCAGGAGAAAAATATTTTTCATTTAAACATTTTTATTTTAAACTTAACCTTCCTCTGATTATAATCCACTCAGTTATAAAGGCAGAAATGTCAACACAACCATGGAAAAAACTCAAATAATTAAAATATAAACAAGTCTAAAATGTAAAGTTTCAATTATCTCTCAACATTAAGGTGCAGTGCCTCCATTATTTCTTTGTAACTGTTACCATTTAGATGCTTTGTCATAAGGCACTGATGCAGAGTAACATTACTCTCCATGTAGTTTCAAAGGCTGAATCTGAAATCGCCCCCTTTACCCTACATAGGGCACTATTTGAGGGGACAGCCACTGATACAGTTCACTTGAAGGAGTGAATGAAAACAAGTGAGTAAAGTAGGGAATATTGATTGAGGGTTTAGGGGGCGATTTCGGATTCAGACAAAGTAAAAAATAGCACAACTGCAAGCGTTGAGTATAAACACGTCCCCTAACGAACGAGGCGCGCGCTGCGGAGCCAGACGAAAGTATAAAGGCTGGTAAAACAAGTTTATGGTACTACCAGTCTTGGTGGGGACGACAGTCTTGCAGACGACATTGATCCGACTACGGTCAGACTTATACAAACCAAAAAACTCCCATACTAGCGAGCTGACTTGTTTTCCTGTTTTATTAACAATTCCCTCGCTCGCTGCAGCACTCACTTTTCACTTATCACTCCACACCGGTTCTGTTTACTGAAGAATGAATCCAACGAGACAACGATATGGTGCAACCAAACAAGATACAGTTACATGATTGGCTGTTAGCCTGTCACTCCCTACATTGCTTGGTTACCAGAGAGCAAGTGCCTTTGTTCATGCAACCAAACTTGCTTCGCAGCCTCTGGTTTCTGCCGACGAAGAAAAATATTATCGAACGTTTTATCGAACACATTTTTTATTGATATCGATTACGTGTCTATCGCGTAGCCCAGCCCTACATATGGCATATTTAACTGGAAACACTTCAGGATTTTCAAAGTCGTCATCTGATTGGTTGAATTCTACAGGATGTCTTGGAGACGTGTGTCGCGTTCTTTAATGGTCCACCTGAAAAAAAAGATGCCGTGAAGCCAAACCCGCTCATGGAAGAAGAACACTGTCGTGTTTACATCTATGACAATGAGCGCTTACCAAGATCAACTAAACGCTGGATTCTCAAAGTATGTGAAGTATGTAAAGTTTGCAGCTTAGACTCTTGAAAATACGTCAAGTTTTACACACAGGTCTGTTATTTTAGGGATGTTGGTGTTACATTTTCACGTTCCTAAACATGACGTGGAACAAAACAAACTGTGATTGGTTGCATTGCATGTCAGTCAGACGACCTCTGGGCGATCCTTAACCAATGAAAGCTGCAATGGAGTCCGGACCTTCTGCCGTCAGTCTGAAGGTCCGGCTACACGAGACTAGGTCAGTCCAGGTTTAGGTTTGATTTGCTGTGACCACTGTGCACATTAACCAATAACATTAAACATTCTTGATTGATTTAAAAATTCAGCTTTCAAAGGAATATTTAATGTCTGCTAATTAGAGTTAATATAAAGGTCATTTTCAGGACGTGTTATGTCGAGGCTTGTCTCATGCAATGCAAATTATAATTTATAATTAGAGAAATTAGCTAAACATTAGGCTAAAAGAGCATTATGTGGTTGCTAGGTGAATTCTGTGGTGTTGCTAGGAGGATTCTATGGGAATCTGAGAGGTTGCTATAAGACATTGAAAGGTGGTTGCAAGGCAGTTGCTAGGTTGTTGCGATTTTTGACCAATCACTAGGGTGTTCTGAGTGGTTGCTAGTGTGTCGCTTGGCTTTTATTAGCAGTTGTTTGGGTTTTCTATTTGGTTGGCATGGAGTGATTTCTTGGACATTGCTATGTGGTTGCTAAGATGTTGTAAGTGGTTTCTAAGGTGTCGCTAGGTGGATTGTATGGTGTTCCAGGTGGTTAGACATTGAGAGGAGTTGCTTTGGTGTTTTGGGTAGTTGGTTTTTAGGCAGTTGCTAGGTCTTATAGATGATTGCTATGTAGTTTTTGGCCGTTTCTATGGTTTTCTAGTTGGTTTCTAGAGCATTGCTAAGCAGTTGCTTGGGTGTTCTGGGTGGCTCCTATATGGTTTCTTCAGACATTTACTTTGGTGTCCTGTTTGTTTGCTTGAGCTTTGCTATGAGGTTGCTAGAGTGTTGCTATGTGATTTCTAGATTGTTCTGGGTGGTTGCTAGGCAGTTGCTGGGTATTTTACAACAAAATATTTTCAGTCAATCTGTTACTTGCCTTTTCTTTGTAATTTTGTGTCAATTTCTGAGTTCTGTGTTGTTTTGAAGTAAAAAAATGTCAGTGTATTTTGGATTTTAGTGTTTTGAAAGTGCCACCGAGTCATATTGTTTACTTCTGTTGCAGGAATCAACCAATGAATCATTTGCTTGTAGTTGTCTATGCATATTAAGGCAAGATAGGAGAATGCGTTTTAACAGAAAAAAAAAAATACACACATCACCTTAAAAGCTATAAAACCACTCCAATAGTCCATTACAGAATCCCAGGCAGCGTGCTTTCAAACGGATGATCATTCAGAGATAATGAGGTGTTATGTCAGCAACTGCAGTGTGCGTCTCTTCATTAGCATTAAGGTTAATGCAGATCAGAATGAAAGTCAGGATTAATGATTGTGTCAATCCGCGCGACAATCAGCCCGGCAGCTAGCTAGTTAGTTTGCACAACAACAAACTTTTAACTCTTAAGAAAAATGTGTGTGTTTGTTGGGTCACATTTGCATTTGTAGCTTTGTGTTTACAATCGTTTGCAGATCATAAAACAAGATGATTCAGAGAAGAATATCTGAACAAATGAATCTCTTGATTATGCTTGTATATAAGAGTTCGACTGACACAAACTCGTTTTGTCTCTCCTCATCTGTTTAGTGGCCATTCTCCGGCTCTTCATTCACCTCCTCAATTACAGCATCCGGCCTGAGGAGTGGCGTGATGGAGGGATTTTCATAACTGAGAGATATAAAACGAGTGAATATCTCCGATTAACCTGGAGGGCTGGTCTTTTCAGTGAGGGCTAGTCTGTGGTTATCGTCCTTTATTTCATGCGCTCAATCTCTCTATTATTTTCTTGTTCGTTCTGTGTTTTCCACTGTAAAGAAACACCTCAGGTTAAATGTTTATTGAACTCTGAAACTATTTTCTCTGTCCGGATCAATTCACCACGTTGCGCTCACAAACGGCTTCGCCTGCAAAATCGAACCTGGCGGCAGGATATGTGTGTGTGTGTGTTAGCAGTGTTCTTCATTAAGTGCGTTTATTTGTATGTAATATATACAAACAGTAGCACTGAGCAGTAGAGACCAGAGAAGTTGTCGTAAGTATCAGATTTTTGATTAAGCGTGTCCTACCTCTTGCCTGATTGTAACCCTTCTTTTTTAAGTTATATTCCACTTTTTTCTCTTTTGTATTTTCTCTGTCATCTCTCTCTTTCTTTAGACGTTCTGCTAATGCCAGTCTTGTGCACTGAGCTCCTCCCCCATTTTATTTTATTTTATTTTATCCTATAATCTAAATTCCAATACTATCATATTTTTGCTGTTGGATAAACAACAGTGTTTTTTTGTATTATGTATATACTATTATAGTATTTATTAATATTTTGAATTGAAATATTCAGTTAGTTTGGGAAATTTCAGTTCGTTTTCAAGGATTCATTTATATTTTTTAGTTTTGTCCGTTTTTTATTAATATTTGTATTGGCATTTTTTCAGCTTTATTCAATTAATGAATATTATTTTTAATAGTTAATCACAACAAACAAGTGAATACAATAAAGTCAAGAGTCAAGTAAATAATGAATGTAGATTTTAACTAAAATAATTTACCTTTTACAGTTTTTGCTGACTAATTGTTTTTTGAGATTATAACTATTTTCACACCGTTTTTCCCTAAATGAATACAAGAAAGAGCAATTTTTAATGACATTCATTTTTATGAACCAACGTAACAATACTATATCAATTATCGGAGGTATTTATTTAATCAAGTTGAACTCTCATACTGCAGAATTGCTTAATTACTCTAATGACACTCTCCTTAGGAAGCTTAATAACCAAATAAAAAGCACATTAAAACCGTTGCGATATTCATAATGTTGGTTAATTTTATATCTCCAGAAAAAATAACAGCAAAAACATTCACTATATGGCCCAGCTCTAACAAATATAGTAGTATACAGGGTTTGCAGGTCTACCATGTTGGTTTGTCAGTTCCTGTGTGTGCGTGTAAGATCAGATAAGAGCAAAACCCTCAACCCATCTTCTCCTTTTTTGTGTGAGAAAGAGAGATTACGGCAAAAAAAGAAAGAGAGAAGGAGACTCGAAGAGATGGAGTGATTGTAGCGACAGATAAGTGTGGACTTAGTAGAGATAAGCAGCAAGTAAACACACACAATAATCAATCACAGATTCTTCTCACCGTGCTTACCATTTTTGCTTTTTGACTGTGTTTATGTCTGTGTGTGTGTGTTTGGGGGATGGGGGGTCGGTATGCTTGCCTCACTTTCCATCCGAACAATATTCCAGATATTCCTTCTCATCATAAGTTGTTGTGACAGCTCACACAACTGTGTGGTTTTCAGTCAGCAGATCTCGCCATCACTGTAACCGCCAGCTGTCTCACTCGAGCATTAGCTCTGTGTTTAATCAGAGCGTGTGATGCAGTGTGTGTACAGTATAAAAAATTGCACTTTCTTAGATAGTGATGAGTCATCATTGAATTTACTTCCTGCCATATGTCCTGTCTTCCTCTCACCGGCCTCGCGGAAGAGAGAATGACACTAATGAGGGACTTCCTGTCATCTCTCCATTTGCTCGGGATCTCTCTGTACCTGTAACAGCGACAAGAGACAGAAATGATTATTGCAGAACAATTTATTACTTTTTTATGTGAGGTTTGAAGTTTTATTTCGAGTCCGTCCGATAAAATCCCTGTCAAAACACACTCTCACATTTGTAAGAATGACGAGAAAGGAACTTTTTGCAGGTGTGATGGACGGTGGAAGCTAAATTTGGCTTTTTTATGAGACTCGTGGTTGCTTTAAGCATCATCATCGTCTCAGATGTTTCTCAAATTCCCTGGGAGAAGTGAAAGTAGACACAAATTAGAGCTATAAATTCACATGATATCAATGACGATATTGGCATTTAAAAAAAAAAAAAAGGAATATTGCAGTATTTATTATTGATGATGTGTGCACATTTTTTTAATTCATGTGCCGTATTCTTAAATCAAAATAACTTCCCCCTCCCTCTTGCAGCAACATTTTGTCTATTGTCTAATGACGTGTTTACTGGTGCGAGTGCGGGACTAGTCTGGCTCCGCCCTCCTACGTACTTCAGCTCAATTTTCATTTTCCTTCAGTACTCCGTCTGGGATTGTGGTGTATATTCTCTGGTTTTCTCCGGTCAAATTTTAACCGGTCCAATCAGAGAACAGAAGCAGAGGCTGAGAACGATGACGTTGATGTTGTGCGCTAGTTTGAGATGACATACGTCACGACCAAACATTAGCGATTGGTTATGGCGAATCCAGAGTGGATCTGGGCAAATCCAATAGTTTTAAACTTGGCCAGACTCTCTGTACAAATGAAATGTACGAGAGTCTGGTTGGACCAGGCTAGTGTGGGACAACCTGTCTCACTCACATGATATTGACCAATAGCAAACCACAACCATCCAATCAATTCCCCATGGTCAAAATTAAGTCCTGCCCTACATTTTTTCTTGTTTGAGAAGCTGTTTCATTCGGATATAGTCACAATAGGGCAAAAAAAGACTAACGCAACTTTCATTTCATGCCGACTGTGGATAGCAGCTCAGAATATTTGGATGAGAAATATTGGTCACGTTATATTAGGTGTCTTTAACTACTATGTACGTACATCAAAAAATAAGTGCAATGTACTTACGTATTGTGTTGATGTTGTATTGCAAAACACTTTTGCTGCTACTGCGGTGTGATATGGGTAAGGTTAGGGGCAGGTTTGGTGGTATGGGTAGGATTAACCTCCTAAAGCCTGGGATACACTGCACAATTTTCGGCTGTCCCAGACAAAAGATTGCCATCGTGAAACAATCGTGACGATTTCTGTGATCGTGGCTCCTAATCGGTGGTCCTATGTCGTACAATGGGAGAGGGTCAAAGACGGCCATTGTCATGGTCTTGCGACAGATAGCCTACAATCATTTTCTGACAGTGTCAGAAATTCAGCATGATCATTGCACAGTGTGTTTGCTACTACGACTTATGTCTACTGACCAGCCAAACATGAAATCAACACGACATGGCGCTAAAACTTAAAAAATCTCAAGCTGCCCTTTTCCCCTTCCTTTTTAGACACTTTTTTTCAGCACACATAAAAACTACAACTGCCAAAGTGTGATTCACCATGGTCTTTTTGTTTACCACTAGCGCATGCTGATGACGTTTTATTCTTCTATAGAAACGTGCATCGTAGCCTACGAGTCAATAGGTGTCATCATCATAGTCTACATACATGTCGTACCCAAGTTTAATAGATCCATGTCCCACAGTCTGATTTGTAATGATTTTATAGGATTGATAAAATCGTGCTATAAGATTAAAGTCTTTTGAATTGAGTATTCTTTCATGTCATTGCATTATTTAGAGCATAAGAAACAAATGAAGAAAAAAAAACAATTATATATATATATATATATATATATATATATATATATATATATATATATATATATATAAATCTATATATATATATATAAATCTATATATATATATATAAATCTATATATATATATATATATATATATATATATATATATATATATATATATATCTATATATAGATATATATCTATATATATATATATATATATATATATATATATATATATATATATATATATATATATATATATATATATATATATATATATATATATATATATATATATATATATATATATATATATATATATATATATATATATATAATCGTAAGTGGACACCAGGACCCAGTTGATTCATAAAATGAACATGAAATGACATGTATTGGCAAAATCAATGTTTTTTTTTTCATTCAACAATCAATTTTCAGGTTTCAGGATTTTTTTAACCAAACTTTAAAGATGATTCTCAACTATGTTATGAAAGATAAAACAGAATTAATTGATATACCATTTTACTTCATGCAATATGTGGGTATGCATGGGTTTTCCCATTCAATGCAATGTATCATCACTTGATCTAATTTGCATATTAATGTGGTCTTGGAGAAATAAGTAATGAAAAAAGAAGTTGTAATAATGGGAGTAAACGTTGGCAATAATATTACATATTTTATAGGAACATTAAAATGTAATTTCTTTCCCTATTCACTTGTTGTGTCTCCCAAATTGCCTGATAAACATGCTTTAAGTCCCGGTGTCCTCTTTTGAGGACATGTATGAAATCCTGTTTTGTAACAGAATGTCATATTTTGATTAGAAACCTCATAACTTTTTCCTGAGATGTTGACAATTTTCAAGTTTAACAATTTGAAAATTTGTCAGATTTAAATAATGATTACAAAATATTTAATTACATATAATATTATCATTTTTCCATAAGTGCTAAATTTGATCAGTCAGTCATTTTTAAAGACCAATGAGAAGTTGTTGTCCTGGTGAAACCTCAAATTAAATGGTATCTCTCTCTCTCTCTCTCTCTCTAAAAAAAAAAAAGAAGCTCTGAATGTGCTCTTTACAGCACATCCAGACTTAAAACTGTGACATAAAACTGTATGGTGTCAGAGAAGTTCACAAAAATATAATGTCTTCATGCGAGGACAGTGGCACCCAGGAGGTTAAGGGTGGATTAAGAGTTGGGGGATGGGTCAACAGTATAATTATAGATGTAATTACTGAAATTAATTACAGATGTAATTGCATGCAGGTATTTTTCCAAATGTAAGTACAATGTAAAAATATGTATGCACACAAAAAGTGCATTGTATCAAATTATTCATTTAAATGTTAGTACATAGTAGTTAAATACACCTAATATAAAGTGGAACCAAAATATTTGAGTCATATTTTGATTGCTGACTTTGACATCTGGGCAAATTTGAAGAGAGACTGAGATGTTGTTGAGATCTCTTGTGAATTTGTTGATGCTAACAAGGTTTTTTTTTTCTTAGGAGAAACACCTGAGGAGGAGAAATGTTTGCTGCTCAGCTCTGGACAATGAAATACAAAATGAACTCAAATAATAATGGTGCAACATGACTCTGTCTATCTCTACAGGGGGTGAACAGTATGTTTCAGGTGGTCCTGACAGGGAATAACTCCGATCACTTCAGCATCTCTCCCACCTCAGTGCAGGGCAGAGCTGACCTCCGCGTGCGTGTGGCCGTCCCGCTGGACTACGAAACCATCAGGAGCTACAGCTTTTCTGTGAGTGTAGAAAACACATATTCATTCATCCAGATTAACTTCCCAAATCTCACTTATTCAATCTCTGGGCGATATCATCAGGTTTTGTAGGTGCCACTCAAAAGTTTAAGGTCAAAGATTGTTAAAATATTTTTGAAAGACGTCTCTTATGCTCACCAAGGCCGCATTTATTCAATCAAAAATACAGTAACAACTCCAACATTGTGACGACAGTTTTAAAGATCTGTTTACTTAATACATTAATACATTTTACATCATTTTTTTTTATGTTATTAATTCATGTGATGGCAAACCTATAGTTTTTATTGTCAAAAAAATAAATCAGAAATCATTTCAATATGCTGATTTGGTGCTTAAGAATGCAAACTTCAAAATATATATTTTTCAAGGGTAAGACATTTTTTTAAATAGTAAAGACTTTTGATTGAATAAATGTTGAATAAAAGTATCTTTTTATAATAAAAAAAAAATGTACTGACCCACAACAGTAGTGTGTATTCATATGTGAATTGTGGTTCAGGCACACATATGTTAAAGGGATAGTTTACCCAAAAATGAAAATTAGCCCATGACTTACGAGTACATTAGGAGTTATATTAAAAATGTCCTGGCTCTTCCAAGTTTTATAATGGCAGTGACTTGTTGGGTTATTTTTGAAGTCCATAAAAGTGCATCTATCCACCATAAAACTGCTCCACGCGGCTCCGGGGGTTTAATAAAAGCCATCTGAAGCGAAATGGCGCATTTATGTAAGAAAAATCTCCATATTTAAAACTTTATAGACTAAAAATTACTAACTTCCGGCAGTCAGCGTTACGCAGGTCGACTTATGGCGAAAGAGTAACCCTTGAACCTTTGATGTATAGATACACGCATGTGTATTGATGAACGCAGAAGCACAGAGGATAGAGCAAAACAAAACACCGGTCATGAATTAGAGTCTAAAATGAGAATTTTTTAAGAGAAATGGCGGAGGATTTCGATATAAGAGAAGAGGAGCTTGAGTTTGTTGCCCAGCCCTATCCATGAGAGCGTCAAATCTTGTGATGCTTCTATACATCGAATCAGGGGTTACTCTTTTGCCGTTACACTGCCATTATAATGCTTGGAAGAGCCAGGACATTTTTTTATATAACTCCTATTGTATTCGTCTGAAAGAAGAATATCATATACACCTAGGATGACTTGAGGGTGAGTAAATCATGGGGTAATTTTCACTTTTGGGTCAACTGACCCTTTAATATTTTAATGGTCACAAATACTTACATTATCAGTATACAAGCAAATATGTAAAATATGTATTAGGACAAATGTGTTAAATTTAAAGCCATTTATCACATTTAATTGATCTAACTTTAAATACTGTAAATCAATTTTATATTGTATTAACCTTAGTTTGGATTTATAAAGATTTGAATGTTTCTGAAGTTGTACATGCATAAAAAGAAAGCCTTTGTTTATCGATATTATCAAATACATTCAAATATTTGCTTCATCTTTACCTTGAGCATTTTCTATGAGACGCAGACAACATTGCACATTACATGAACAACAGTAAAGCTCTGTCTTCTCTCAAGTGCTGCTTTTTATTTAAACATATAGAATACACGGAGACTAGATGATCATGCGTGGGTAGTGTTTTTAGGGAAATACACACAGAGATTTAGAAAGGGGAAAATGAAATACAAATCGATTATTGGCAGTGCTGTCATGCTGCTGGAGTTCAGCTGTGTTTCTGCAGTTGATTTAGTGTAAATGACTGGAGCTGCTCCCTACAGCGATGGACTTGTAGCTGAACTGACAAATGACTGCAATCTACACCGGCACAAAACACACTCAGAAACTGTTGTAGACCCGTACAGGAGATTCCTTCAAACAGGCACTCAACCAGTTTGTAGCCTTGTTTCTCGCAAACAATCGGTTCTGATTCATCTAAAAGTCATGACTTCAGTGAATCGTTTGGAAACTGAAAAAATGACTTTTTAGAGAGTATTACTTGGGTGGACAATACATTTTTTTTTTCCTTTCATCAAACTGAAATAACTTTATCCTCATTTGAAATGATTTGGGGAAAAATAGTATTAAGCAATAAAATCAAGGCCTACATTTGAGAAATATGTCATATTATTTAACAGATTAATTGTATTGAGAATACATTTTGCTTGTTGCTTGCATGTTGTTTTCAAATGCACTGTTAAAAAAAAAAGCAAAAATGTTTTTCATGCTCATTCGCCACATCTAATCATGTCAGCAGACATAGAGAGAGAGAAAAAAAAAAAACATAAAAGTGATAAAAAACACTTTCATTTAAAATAGTTTTTTGAATGTGAAAATATTGGTTTTGTTCCAAAACCTAGCAGCTGTTTAGTGCCTACGTAGGCAGCTGTCTGCTAAGAACATTCTAATGGAGCATTCTAACTGAAATGTAACCTTATGACTGTGACATCAAGTGCAGTTTATTTAACTTAAATCTTAACATAAATCAAAATGCAAAACAAACAAGGCCTGGCCTGTCCATGAATAAACTCACCACCAACGGGTTATAACATCAATACTGGACATAGACACATGGCAACCATGAGGGCATAAATACACAAGGACTAATGACTAGACAAGACACAACTGTGAACAATGACTAACCAATGAACCAATGACAACATGACACAAGAGACTAGGGAAGCACATGACATGATCACAAGAGGGCACAATGAAATCACATGACAAACCAGGAAACACAGTGAACATGGCAAACTAATGCTGCGTCCCAATTCGCCTACTTATACTACGTCCTAAAATTATGTACTCTTTTTGTGAAGAAAAAGTACATACTTTTGAGTGTTTAGCAGAAGAGTATGCAAGCTTTGGGACATACTACTTCGTCATCTTTAACGGACTCTGTTGCTTAGTTACGTGCAGCCCGTCCCCTTTTAAACTGCCCTGTCAATCATCGTCACAGTTCAAATCCTCCACATTCAATTTCATTTCCTACCGTATCGGAGAGAAGCGTAGTCGCACGTTGATCTGCCATTCTTGGGTCTTTAATGCAGAGACTCCTCTCATGTGTTTGCAAAGTTAATGGCCAAACATATCATTACAAAAGTTCTCAATGCTGCTGCAGAAATATAATGTGGCTAACATTGAAGAAATATCTTTTCGTCAGGTTTAAATACTGATAATTGCTCACTCAAACCCCTTTATCTAATCCTCTCTACTTAACCATCAGACTCGCGTAACCGTCATGTTTGTAGTTTTTTAAAACTTCTTATCCGCGTTTGTAGTTCTAATCGAATCCTCGTCCATCTCGTGAGTGTGCATCGATCTGCACTTCGAATTATGACCCGAAATAGTAGACCATCTGGGAATCTTTGGAATACTCTTTTCAACATACTACGATTTGGGATCCTAATTATTTTTTCGAATACAATTTAGTACGGATAGTATGCGAATTGGGACGCAGCGTAAGAAACATGACAGTGAACATTTTTCCGGCTTTCCTATAGCTCAAACAGTAGAGCATGGCGCTAGCAACGGCAAAGTCATGGGTTCGATTCCCAGGGAAAGCAAGAATTGACAAAAATGTAAAATGTGTACCTTGAATGCAATGTAAGTCGCTTTGAATAAAAGCGTCTGCCAAATGCATATATGTAAAATGTAAATGTAAACATGACAAACTAAGAAACATGAGAGTGAACATGACAAACTAAGAACGTGAAACAGGAACAAGAAACAAACCATGACACACTGACAATGACTGATTGTCTATACCGTGCATAGAACACACAAATACTATGTACAATATCTCATTTTAATTAGACTGTATATTTTTTTATTGATACTTTTCAGTACTGAATGAAATATATATATTTTTTCCCATCTTAGATGATGCTTTAAAATGCTTCCTCTAGGTTTTTGTTGTTATTTTATGTGATGTTGTTGATGCTGATGGTGGCTGTGGTTACATTGCTGCTCTTTTCTCCAGTTGTATGCCAACGAGTCTCTGTCGGAGCATGTGGGGTTTGCTCGGGTTTTCATCAACCTCATCAACGAGAATGACAACAGGCCGATCTTCAGCCAGGCGCTTTACAACATCAGTTTACTTGAGAGCACCGCTGCTGGGACATCTCTAGTGCAAATAAAGGTGAACACACACACCAGTCGCTTTCTCCAGCGCTGCGTCTGAAATCTTGTACTGTGAGAGTAAGTACTACATCTGAATTTAAATTTACTTCGCGACCATTAAAAAAGTATGCTTTGTATAGTAGGAATGTGTGTAGTATGGATGAAATTTGGATGTACTACATCTGCCATGTTGTTACTGTCACGTGACCTACCAGTGTCACTTCACTGCCATTCATAAATCCTCTCCTGTGGCCTTATGGCATTTTAAAGTGTCCATTGAATGCACACTTCAGAATCTCAGCGGAAGTAGTTGGTCATCTGGGGACTTTTCACCTGCTGTTTTTCTAATACTATATATTCGGACATACTACTCTTTTGCCATACTATTTTTCGCACACTATATAGAAGGGAAGTTTTCAATTTCGGATGCAGGTGTATTAGAACTGCATGATGTTGCTTGTAACATTGGTAAAGTGGGGGCCAATGATTTCAGTGATGTGGAATATGCGGACAGAATCGACGAATCCAGTCATAAAAATGTACTTTACAGTTACAGAATTTTGCACATTTTGCAAGTAGGCTGTACAGACTAGTCGACTAGATATGGACTAGTGTCTGTGAATTTTAAAGCACTAAAAGACTGCTAATTAAATATGATCTGCCTTTCATATCGTATACACCTTCTGGGCCCTATTTTAACGACATGAGCGCATGGTCTGAAGTCCGAATCCACTTTTGCTAGTTTAACGCCTGAAAAAAACAGTCGGCACACCAGGCGCATGGTCTAAAAGGGTTGTACCTAGTCTCTTAATGAGTCATGGGTTGTGTTTTGGGCGTAACGTTCAATAGACCAATCAGAGTCTCATATCCCATTCCCTTTAAGAGCCAGTTGCACTTGCACCATGGCGAATTCGCTATTTACCTGTTGGAAGTTGCGAGCGAAAAGACTGAGCATTTCACTAGAGAGGAATCCGTTTATTTTTAATATTTAAAACTGTTTGTGTGCTGCTGCGCATCCCTGTGTGTGTAATAAGCAGAGTGTACGCACGTTGTGCCACCGCCTATAGATGCATATTACTAACACTCCCTTTAAATAACACAAAAAATACTGCACTATTGACTTTAGACCAGGTTTTTGTTGGTCAATGGCGTAGTCGATTTCAGTTTCCTCAAAAGACCAGCACGCCAACAATGCGCCCGAACACACCTTGTTTTCAGACCAGCACACCCATGGGTGAACAGATGGGCGCGAGTGCATTTGCTATTTAAACAACAAGGCGCTGGACGTGAAAATGATAACTGCGTCAGGCTGAAACTAGCAAAAACATGTACGTTGTGCCTGGCGTCGCATTGCACCGGGTGTATGATAGGGCCCTCTGTGTTTCTCATGGTAACAATATGATTATACATTAGGATGTTAGGATTCTCATCTAAAACTCTTTGACATCCATAAGATTCCTCTCCCTTTCACTGTGTCACGTCATTTATTTGATTTCAGCACACAGACTGTTTCCAGAGTGCTGAAGGTCATCCCACACTAGGAGTATAAATCACTGTGAACAACCACATGCAGCTCATAAATTCAGCCTATTATCACTCTCCCTCTGTCACTCTCGCTCATGGACGCTATGGAGTTCAATACTGATCGATATGCAGTCCAGGCTCTGGAATCAGGTGCTGATCTGGAGTCTGTGCAAGCTAGTCCTAATCATAAAAACTAATTCTAGTTCAGAGCTTCTGCATTGTGAGCAGTCCAAGAGCTCTTTGCCGAAACTCAAATGCACAGAACAAATGAAAATGATGGTGCCATTTGTCGGGAAAAGCCGCTTAGAACTTTTTAAACAGAACTTTTCTGTTTAATATTAAAGGGGTCATATCATGACGAGTCAAGTATTCCTTGATCTTTTGAGATCAAAGAGTGTGATGTACTATGAAAACACTCTGTAGCTTTCAGAACTTCCTCTGCAGTCCAAAAGGAGCATTTATTGAAAACAAACAATAACATATTCATTGGCAAATAACTGCTTGTCAAAAATTTGGCCTGTGATTGGGATGGATTTGCAAGCTAATGTAGATTCATGAGGTAAAAACTGCATATTATTATCTCTGTGCCAATTTGGTTGATGTTTCTATATCTCTGATCATTTAAGTTGGACTTTAAATGTTTTATAACTTTACAAATGGACTTCAATCTGAAAAAATTAGAGTATGACCCCTTTAAAAAAGGGCCAAAATGTAAAGCATGTTTTATGTTTTTTTTTTTTTTTTTTTTGCTCTTTTATAACTGAGGTTAGCCAATCAATCGCAAGATAGACACAATTTGCATACAAACAGCTTAAAGGTAGGTACGGTAGTTTCATAAAAGGGTCAGAGAAGGTGAAAAAATGTAAATTATGACTGTTTCAATATACTTTGACTAACATTATAATTGGGTTCAGAAAAAAATTAAATGATAAATTGGATGTCACTTTTACAAAAAAATGTTTTATGTGTATGGGTGTCCAAGTCGCATTTTTAACTCAAAATCTGAATACGGAATTATTCCTCATTAAATTGCATTTTTGTTACTGTATTTTGGGGAGGATTTTATTCAATTTTTATGAAAATAATAGCACAAAAAAAAGAAAAACAAAACTTATGATTGTCCTAAAAAACGTTTCATTAAGCAAAATGTAATTTTGCGGTGAGCACTGCAGTTCATAAATTTGAAGTCAGTAAGATCTTTTAAATGTTTTTGTAAGAACTAGGCTGCATTTATTTGATATGGTAAAATAAAATAAATAAAATCAAAAATATATATCGTACTGACCACAAACTTTTGAACATGTATGTAATGGCATCTCTAGCTCTTGTTCTCTCTCCATCTCTGATGAGATGTGTGTGTGTGTGTGTGGCAGCGGGTCTTTTATGTCGATAAATGCTGTCTGCTCTTTGTCACCGGCTCACTCATGACATGTAACGGCCTGTAAAGTCAATAGAGTGGTAACTTTACCTACAATGCCCTGAGGAGTAGCTGAAACACAGTTATGTGGTTGCAGCCTTATTACTCTCGGTTCTAGCTTTCTGTTTTCTTTTCCCTTTTTTATAACATCTCAATTCTCTCTTTTCCTTACCAACCATCGACTTCAAACAGCTGATATAAAGAGCTTTAAACAGTTGATTGTGTTCTCAGATTCTTCATTTTCTTTACCTAAATCTTTGACACTTTTCCATTGCAGCGTTGCAGTCACTGTTATTTCCTCCAGGAACTGCAGATGTAGTTGAGTCTGTACCTCTTATTTTGTCTCTGAGGCTCTGTGTGTGTTAAACCGATGTCTGGACTGCTGCTAATGTGCTACTGTTAACTCACTTGAGCAGTTTAGAAAAAGAAAACACACACACACATCCATATGTTCCAACATTTACATACTTGTCAGATACCTGTCAGCTTTGACTCATGATGGATGCTAATTTTTTTTCTCAATTTATTTAAACTATAATTTCATTTCAAGTTGCACCATTTTGCTTGCTTGTTTAGCTGACCATTTTAAATGTGTGTGTGTATATATATACACAGATGAGGCATAACATTATGATAGGTCAAGTGAATAACACTGATTATCTCTTCATCAAAGCATCTGTTAGTGGGTGGGATATATTAGGCAGCAAGTGAACATTTTCTCCTCAAAGTTGAGGTGTTAGAAGCAGGAAAAATGGGCAAGCGTAAGGATTTGAGTGAGTTTGACAAGGGCCAAATTGTGATGGCTAGATGACTGGGTCAGAGCATCTCCAAAACTGCAGCTCTTGTGGGGTGTTTCCCGGTCTGCAGTGGTCAGTATCTATCAAAAGTGGCCCAAGGAAGGAACAGTGGTGAACCGGCCAAGGCTCATTGATGCACGTTGGGAGTGAGGGCTGGCCCGTGTGGTCCGATCAAACAGATGAGCTACTTTAGCTCAAATTGCTCAAGAAGTTAATGCTGGTTCTGATAGAAAGGTGTCAGAATACACAGTGCATCTTTCAGTAGTATAACGTGCCCTGCCACAAAGCAAAAATGGCTCAGGAATGTTTTGGGGAGCACAACAACGAGTTTGAGGAGATCTCCCAGATCTCAAACCATTCGAGCATCTGTGGGATGTGCTGAACAAACAAGTCCGATCCATGGAGACCCCACCTCACAACTTAAAGGACTTAAAGGATCTGCTGCTAAAATCTTGGTGCCAGATACCACAGCACACCTTCAGGGGTCTAGTGGAGTCCATGCCTCGACGGGTCAGGGCTGTTTTGGCAGCAAAAGGGGCACCAACACAATATTAGGAAGGTGGTCATAATGTTATTATCGGTGTATATAGTTGTCATGAAACTCCAGAGGGCACAGTCCTTTACATGCAATTTGCAAGCAATAACATCATTACTGCATGACATAAGCTGATAGCACAAGCTGAAACCTCTGCTGGTCCTGCAGCCAATGAGATTGCTTGCCATACAAATGGTCTGGTTGATTGTTTGCTGTAAGCTAGTCCTGCAGTGCGCTTTCAACCTTCCACGTTCCCCAGCTCCAACAGCCAATACCAAATACATTAGCATTGCCATATTCAATGCCATATTGCCATATTCATGTCATTCAACTCCTAATATATACGTATATATCTTTTTTATTTCAAGAAATAAACTTTCAGACACACATTAAGCCAAGTGCTGAAGCAGATCACTCTGTCAGAGCTGATTGTTCTTTAAATGCTGTTTTTAGTCTGTCTTTCAACTTAATCTGTGCCCGGGAACCCAGCCCAAAGAGCTTAGACTCTTGAGTATCTGGATTGTGGGCTATGAGTGTGTTTTTAAGAACACTGGAGACACTTTCTCCCTTAAAAGAAGAGCTCACAAACCCAAAGGCCACATCACTCATCTCTATGCCACTAATTCTACCAAACAGAATTACATTGAAAGTGATGGCCCAAATGCTATAACATTGGATTTAGGGGTAGGCATATGGCAAAATGTGGTATATATATTTATATATATATAAGAAAAAATAATGACACAATTTAGGCCAAAGTAGAGGTGGGCGAAGATGAAAATCTTTATTTAATTATTGTATCTTTCTTATTAAAAATGAGAACAAAGATGCAAATACAATATAGTATACAAATTAAAATATTTTTTCACAGTAGGTGTTTTTAACAGTAGTATTCAAGTAAAAAAATGTATAAACAACTGAACAAATTGAGAAATCAACTTTCCTTTGAGCCTTTGGTATATAAAAGTTTGTCGTGATATAAGAATATTCGTAAGTTTCAGCGCTGAATACATCCTTGTTAATCAAAGGAAAGCTTTTATTGACACCAGGCCCAGAAAATGAGAGACCTCACAATATGTCGACCATTGACTTAATACGATGCAGAAGCACCGCCTCAAGCCCGCCCACCGACTCGTGGAGCTAAACGATGCAAAATCGATTGTAAACTAGATACAGGTCGAGACTGGATTTACAGTCTTATATTGAGATTAAAACACAATGCTGTGCCTTCTATATTGGATCCGACAGGAAAGGTGCAACACACTTATGTGAGTAAAGCATGTTTTTTATATGTGTTAGAATTGCATTGTTACAGATCGTTTGATATCTATCACAGGCTGGAGAAGGTGTTATTGGTTCATTCGTGATCAGACTCGGACTTGTAATGTCAGCTTGCAAAGCCCAACGTCCCGGGGCTATGTGTTTTTCAGACGGGTTATCACCGGCCTGCCGATGTGCGCGTGTGTGTGCGGTTCGCGGTTATATTCACTGATGAACGGGCGAAATGATACAGAAATAACATTCCAATCAATCACGGGTGGATGAGAGATGAATCATTGTGTTTGTTTGATAAAGACATTTTGCGAGTCCTGGCTGTGGGCTGGGCGATTCATTCTGGTTGCCGTTTGCCACACGCTGTCACTGACAGGGGAGCAGAAGCTCATTAAATATGCAAATCTTATCCAATCCTAGCCGTGGGCGTTTACTTCCAAGTCTTCAGTGCGGCACGCCCATCAAAACCGACCGTTTTTCAGAGAGCCTCAAAACCAAGGCAGAAAGTAGCCTATTACTTATTCATTATGATGTTTTTGAATGTAAAAACCACGCGAACGTCATAAGCTGACCTCAGACAACAGTTTAAACTTTTTTTAAAAAGCCAGTTCATGACACCTTTAATAAACACTGTAGACTTCACTGTATCAATTATATATAGACTGATTCTTATTAAAGCTACTGAAGTTATTCAGTGAAAAGAAGTGATTTCCTCTTTGTCTTTTGTTTGATCAACATTAATGACATTTATTAGGCTGCTTTCACTTTAAGACCTCATGCACGGCTCGTATATTCCTCTCCCAACTGTTTACATTCACTTAAGACATAGCCAACTGTGTTTATGTAAACCTGTGTTTGACAGTTTAAGCGCAATAAGATGCGAAAGATAACTTTGTTTAGTACTCACACACTGTTAGACAGCCTTTAAGTGTGCGAGCTTCGGGTGTACACTCTCAGAAAAGCACGTCAGAAGAGCGTTCAAATAAAATGTTTAACAACAAGGCTTTAAAACGCATGCAAATAATAAACTTTGGTGATTTTGAATAGCTGCAATGTCACGTAAGTGTAACCCCACCTCTGCATCACCATGATGTGAATGTACGTCGCGTGGTCGCGTTGTATATTATGTGGAGACGGAGGCGCCAGGACTGCAACTGATAGAATGCACTGCAGCACGACACTATGATATTTCTTTAAAAGCAGATAGTTCATGATCAAAAAATCGTGATATCGCACACCCCTAATTGGATTAAAATAAGTGAGGGCCGGACTACCTGTTTGTTTGAAGTATTCAAGGTTTGGCTGGTTAGCACCTACTGGTAGATACCTTAACTACAACATTGTGTATAAATAATAACCATATTTGCATTTTGGGTGCTTCTAGTAGCATAGAAATGCCTTTTTTCTTCAATTTTTCAATGACATGGCCCCTTTAGCACTCTTCCAGACTATATCACCCCATAAATATAGCCTCATTAACCCTTAACGATCACTTATTACCCGTTCATATTATCTGAATTGTGAATCTATGCTGTCTGTCTTTTTAACATCGTCATAAAAGCTCTATTATTTCATTAAGTGAGTTTAATGCTGCGATCCTGCAAGCACAGGCCCGTAAAATCAGCAGCAGACTCATGGCTCAATAGCATCACCTTTCACGGTGCGCCATTATTACACGAGCTGTTAAAGCAGGTGGGATCCAACACGTTCACTGTGACGTGAGTAGCATCGCCAATAAACAGTTGTTTACCTGGGGGTGTTTCCTCAGCTGTTTTTGTCTTATGTATTCCTACAAGCTCCGTCATTAAAGCTTTGAGGATGTTTTTCTACTTTTGTGGTTTTCAAATTGGTCACTTGATTGGGCACATGATGCTGCTTTTGGCATCTGCCTGTGTAAGGCAGCACGGAAGCTCACTAGTTTGTTTAGACTCACTTTGCAGAACTACAGTATTCCCAGTATAAGGCCAGTGTAGTTTCAGCAGAAACATTGTATGGAGCACCACAGAATTACAGCTTCCACATCACAGCTGTGTGAGTGTGTTTGTGTACCGCAAGCTATCTGACAGTGTGAGGCAGTTCAGTCTGTGATCGGAGAGACGATCCACTGTAGGTGGAGTCATAGCTAAACATGGTCTGTTTCTTTAAGGGATCCAGTTACTCCATGTTGCTCCAGCGGGATTGTCCCTGTAATAATGTAGTAAGTCGCTTTGGATAAAAGCGATAAAAGCGATAAAAATATAAAATGTATTCCTGGGATACAAACCTAAATTTTCAGCAGCCATTACTCCAGTCTTCAGTATCACATTCATTTGCCGCATTTGTGGAGTAGGTGCTGGTGAACAACAACTCCCTGTTCACCATCGGCCTGGCAGAGGACCACACCAGTCACACTCCACATCCAGAGACCAGCCATCCGCCACCGACAACCGGCATGATGGGGTTGCAAGTGCCCTTCGCAGACTGTGGAGATTGGCCTGCTGCGACAGACAAGCCCAAACCTGCAAAGAGGACGGATAAAGTTGTCGCCCTGGAGTCTGAACCACGCAAGGTAACAACATGCATTGCCGAAGGAGTGTTATTAGAGTACGAGTGAATGGAGGAGAGCCCCGCCCACAACCTCACCTCTGTGGACGTGATTGACATGGCCTTTGGAAATTTTGTTGAAGATTTAATGGAGGTGTTTGAGGAGGTAAATTTCCTTTTTCTCCTGCCCCCACTGGTCCCGTCTAGCATGGTGTCTCCGGTTTCTCCACTGGTTCCACCCAGCCCTGAATTTTCTTTCTCGCCGCTGGTTCTGCCCAGCCCCAAATCGTCTGTCTCCCCGTTGGTTCTGCCCAGCGCCATGTCATCTGTGATCCCTCCCAGCGTCCCTCTCCTGCTTCCTCTGACAGCCAGTTCCTCAGTCCTGTCTCCACGGGTTCCTTTCAGCCCCTCTGCATCTCCTACACCATTCTGGGTGGTCTCGGAGCTTCAGGTCATCAGCTCTGCCCAGTATGATGGATCCCCTGGCTCCGCCTCCAGCCTCAGGACTCATAATTCCACCTCAACTTGTCAACCCATTGTCTGCACCTTGGCTCCTCCCTCCCTCAGCTCCACTGGAATCCATTGTCCTGACGGCTCCACCGGGCTCCCTCGTCCCACCGGCTTCACCTTGGTCAAACATTGTTCTGCCTGCACCTTCGGCTCCGTCTAGCTCTGTCTTCCCCCCAGCTCCACCTCATTCCTCTGGTTCCCTGGCTCCACCTCAGATGCTTGTCGCCATCGGTCTCGAGTGCCATCGACGTTACGTGGGCTCTTCGGCTCATCTGCCCCATCTGAGTCTCCATCTTCAGCGGCTACATCATTTGTAAAAGTAGCTGTAAACATTTTTGTTATTAATATCAAGTATTTAATTTATCACTGAGAAATTATACTTACACTGAGATAAATATTTTCACACTATGCATATCACTGACCAGATACAGTTTTCCTCTGGCTCAATGAATGAACATGGTATGATATCGTTTTCATTTTTTGTAATAGTAATCGTTTATTACATAATCTTTGTAATCTTTGTCTTATTCCATGGGCAGATTTCTTTTGTATCTCTCTCTAAATATTTGTTATTTTCAAAACAGCCATTTTTGCTGTGTAACACACAAGGTTGTGCATCACAAAACCCCATATACACATAGCCTATTGTGTATTTGATAAGGCATTCAAGCACACACACGGAGACATTGTTTAATATTTATCAGTGATGGCAGTGGTTATCATTATAAATATTTATAGTGATTTAGTCTGTATGCGTCTCATGAGATGAGGGCAGCTCATATCTGCTAAATTGCTTCTTTGTTTTCAGTCTGTCTTTTGGCTGTGGTTTGTTTGCATCTCTCCATGTCCTATTTATTATTTTCACTTGCATTTATACACACTCTTATCCTTCAGCCATTATAACACTAATGGATTTCTGTCCCTTTGAGTGTATGTGTGTTTTGTACAGTATAAAAATCAGTACAAATCTGGTACTTGCATTACAGTTAATGAAGAAGATGAGAGGATCTGTAGTTTTGACACAAGTGGTCATATTTCTTTATCTGGGTTTCTGTTCTCAATTTTTCTTCAGTCTTCATTTTTTTTTATGTCTTTAATCATGAAGAGCAAGGAGGAGGACAGTCGCTGATGATGATCTGTCTATAAAGTATAGCTGCTGGCAAAATAAAAAATATTCATGTTGCCAAATCTCTCTCTCTCTCCCTCTGTCTATTCTGGTATAGTTTGGCTGTGTTGTTCATGTCACACTCATTTTAATCCCTCTTTTTTATTGTTGTTATGGCCAAATGTGAACGGAAAGCTGATCTCTCTCTCTCGCTCTCTCTCTCTCTCTCTCTGTCCACAGCACATCTTTTCCCTTTCTTCCTTTCTCTTTAAATCACTCTTTTACTCATTTTCTTATCACGGTCCTCCAGTTTGTTAAGACGTTCATCGTGCGTGCGTGCGTGTGTGTGTGTGTGTATTTATTTAATTGCTGTAATAGGTTTATTCAGTAAACAGTTGATAAGACTCAGACATCGCCCTGAGGCAGCACTTGTCTTTCCTGTTGTTTGATGATTTTTGCATAGAAAAAAATATGTATTTTTAAGTATAAAATAAACAAATACAATATATATATATATATATATATATATATATATATATATATATATATATATATATATATATATATATATATATATATATATATATATATATATATATATATATATATATAATCATGATTTCAAAACTGACCAAAAATAATCTTGATTATGATTTTTGCCATATTCAAGCATCCATTTTTTGCCAAAAATTGTTTGGCAAAAATGGCAAACTACAGCTACATTTAAAAAAAAAAAAATACATAATACAAAAAACTCACAGAAAAAGAACATACACTAACTACAGTCAATTCATTAATTCAAAAAAATTCTTTGAATGATAGCCTGGCCAAAAATTATGTCAGCACAATTTGGTATGCTTCACTGCGTTATCACAAATAAAACAATTGACTCCATGCATAACTACCCAATAAGCTTGCAAAACCATTTAACAGATATTTAATGGTACACTATATTGCCTTAAGTTTTGGGACGTCTGCCGGCACATGCACATGAACTTTAATGGCATCCCATTCTTAATCTGTAGGGTTTAACCACTTCAGCTCTGCAGCATATTTAGATTTTTTTAGAGAATAAGGCATATCTGAATTTAAAAGAGCGCCCTACCCACATACATTGGAGTAAATTGATAAGAAATGTGCTCATTTTACACAAAACACTCTAAACACAGTGGTGGAATATTGCATATATTATATTGTATTTATTCACAATATTATGATAAACATATATAAAAAGTCATATTTAGATTTTTAATTAATTTGTTATTTGAAAATCTATAATTTGTAATATGTTTGTTATTCTTCCCTTCAGAAAGTTTCTGTGGATTCCACTAGGTGTCAGTAAACCGGGGAAAAAAATAATTTTCTTGATATCTCCTTCCAAATAAAAGTTGTTGAGATTAACCTGTGCAAACTATCTAATAACTCCTACTCATCTCCATTGATTTTCCATAGCCGCTAGGAAATCGAAAAGAAGGCTCCGCCTCATCAAGTTTGTAAAGGGAGATCTCGGGCTCTGATTGGTCTAGAAGCATGATCGACATGTCTACAGAAAGCTGAGATACTCGTCTCAGATAACGTCATCAAAAACCGCGGCTAACAAAGACGATCAAAACTAAGGATAATAAGAGTATTTGTCTGCATCACATGTTTTGATCTGGACATCGGTGACATATTACAGTGTCATTTGGCCATGCATGCTCAAAGACATGTGAAAATGGTCTCATTTTGAAGAAAACAACCTAAGGAACGAGCTGATATCGCGTTTTAGGCTATTAGCTCCACAACACGTTATTGATCCAAACAGGAATATGACTCTTTGACTCTTCATATTGTCTATATGTGTTTGCTTGTAAAGTGTTGGATCGGTGAAATAATTATTGAGGTTAAGAGCTTTCATTTGATGTATGACTTGTCTATTTTTGGTGAGATTTTGTGATATAAATATGAAATTAAATATTATTCATATGATTTTCTCAAGGGAGGGTCATGGGGGGGCGTCAAATTCAGACCTTATTATCTTTTTCTATGTAACATAAATGCAAAAGTGATTGGGTTATCAAGAAAGCTGCGGTTCTAATCTTTCAAACGATACCACATATGTCTAGTTTTGTGCTGTACAACTTAGAGATTTTTTCAAATGATTATAATGATGCAATATTGGACCCACGGGTGGGTCGGTGAGGGGGTGCAGAGCTGAAGTGGTTAATATGAAGTTGGCCCACTCTTCTGGGAAGGCTTTCCACAAGGTTCAGGAGTGTGTTTATGGGAATTTTTGACCATTCTTCTAGAAGCACATTTGTGAGGTCAGGCACTGATGTTGGACGAGAAGACCTGGCTCGCAGTCTCTGCTCTAATTAATCCCAAAGGTGTTTTATCAGGTTGAGGTCAGGACTCTGTGCAGGCCAGTCAAGTTCCTCTACACCAAACTCGCTCATCCATGTCCTTATGGACCTTGCTTTGTGCACTGGTGCGCAGTCATGTAGTCCCACAAAGTTGGGAGCATGAAATTGTCCAAAATGTCTTGGTATGCTGAAGCATTAAGAGTTCCTTTCACTGGAACTAAGGGGCCAAGTTAACCCCTGAAAACAACCCACACCATAATCCCCCCTCCACCAAACTTTACACTTGGCACAATGCAGTCAGGCAAGTACTGTTCTCCTGGCAACCGCCAAACCCAGACTCGTCCATCGGATTGCCAGACAGAGAAGCGTGATTGGTCACTCCAAAGAACACGTCTCCACTGCTCTAGAGTACAGTACAACGCTTTGCATTGCATTTGGTGATGTAAGGCTTGGATGCAGCTGACCGGGCATGGAAACCCATTCCATGAAGCTCTCTACGCACTGTTCTTGAGCTAATCTGAAGGCCACATGAAGTCTGGAGGTCTGTAGCTATTGACTCTGCAGAAAGTTGGCAACTTCTGCGCACTGTGCGCCTCAGCATGCGCTGACCCCGCTCTGTGATTTTACGTGGCTTACCACTTCGTGGCTGAGTTTCTGTTGTTCCCAATTGCTTCCACTTTATTATAATACCACTAACAGTTGCCCGTGGAATATTTAGTAGAGAGGAAATTTCACGAATGGACTTATTGCACAGGTGGCAACCTATCACGGTACCACACTTGAATTGCTTGATTTTATACACCTGTGGCCATGGAAATGATTAGAACACCTGAATTCAATGATTTGGGAGGTAGTGTAAATGGTATTTCTGACAGATAGGTTTAAGACTAAATGTTTTAATGTAATGTTGCACTTGTAATATATTTATATAGTTTTCCTAGCTTTGTCAAATGAGGACAAACACAGGCCAATCATACCTCTAAAAGAAAACTTTTTACTGCTTTAGATTGAAAAAAATGTAAAGCAGCTTTTTATTCATTATGAATCACCTTTTCTTTTTGGACGTCTCCATAAGAATGTTTAGTCCGATTGTAACTTCTGAAGACATTTCTCAGCTAATCTCGGTAGATTAGTGAGGCCCTTAGGGTCTCAGAGGAGTGTAGGCCTCAATGCGTGTGTTTTGGCAGATTGCTCCATTGGATTAATGTGTCACTAACAGCTTAGTCACAGATTCACTTTGACCACCGAGACTAATACTCTCTCTCTCACACACGCACATACACACTCATCTGAGTGTCCTAATAAGTCGCATTTACTCAAAACATTTGAGGAAACATGTTCCATCAAATTAATTAAGTAGTTAATAGTGTCTCTCAAAACTTGACATTTAAGTTCACCTAATGTGTTTTTGCGAAGAGTGAACTGTATAGTTTAAGCAACGTTTCCGCTCAGTTTCCATCAATAATTTCAGTTGATTGTTTCTAAATTACTGACTCTAAATTAGCAATAGCATGAATAAATTCACATGAACTTAAATATAATCATCATGTTAATTATAGTATGAAACTAAAATAAAATAACGGTTTTCTATTTTAGTATATTTTTAAAAAAATAACCTATTCCTGTGATGTCAAAGCTGAATTTTCAGCATCATTTCTTCAGTCACATGATCCTTCAGAAATCATTTGAATATGCCTGATTTGCTGCTCAAGAAACATTTCTTATTATGTTGAAAACTGTTGTGATGTTGCGGTCATGGCTCAAACTGTTGTTAGGTGTTTGGTCTTGTGAATGAAAAGAGACTTTTTTGTTCTGTTGATTGTCTCCTGTCTCATCTGTCACAGCTAGATCTCTATTGAGGGTTTCTCCTCACCCTGGTGTCACTTTCGCTTTCATTCACACTGAGATGTTGTCTGGCATGTGTCAGTCAGAGAGAATCGTCTTTTCAGTGTTTGGTCAAAACTATCAGTTGCACATTTAGGCCTGTCTTCAGGCCGTTACTCGGCTCTTTCACTGAAGTTTTAGTGTCTTTGTATTTCTGTTGGGATGCTGTCTGGAGTTACAGGTGTGTGTCTTTGCCAGACGAGCAGGAAGGAGGGATGGAGGAGAGGGAGATGCTATCACCTCTGCCGTCCTCTCTCCGCTCTGATCCCTGTCTATCTCACCTGACCTGCATTAAGTCTCCTGTCATCGTAGCGACTGTTGTCACACTAACACCTGGAGCCCTCAACTGTCATCACTGCACTTATGGGCCTGTCAATCACACCGAGAGAGTGAGAGAGATAAACAGAGAGAATTGTGAGGGCAGAGACTGAAGAAAGGGGAGGATTTGTTTGTGCAAAAGGGCATGAAGGAGCAATAGAGAGGACAATAGAGAGAGAAAAATAGATTTTTTCATTTGTTATTTTTTGCTTTGTTTTTTTGTTTGCTGGTTTGTTCAGTTGTTTATTTGCTCATTTATCCTTAACTTTAACATTGTAATTTAATTAGTTTATTTGTTCTTTCTCTTTCATTTGTTCTTTTTCTTTAGATTTTTTGGTGATTTGTTCATGTTTTTATTAGTTAGTTTTTTATTTCGTTATGAAAAGTGTTTCAAACAAGGCTATAGAGATGATGAAAGGAAGATTACGTTTTTTTTTTTTTTGTCTGATCTTTCTAGTTTTGGTTTGTTTGTTAATTTGTCTGTTTTCTCTTTCCTCGTTTTTTTCCTTTTATTCATTTTGTTCTTTAATTCTTTTGTTCTTACCTTAGAAATAATTATTTTGTTTATTTGTTTGTTCATTCTCTGTTTGTTCTTTTTTCTCTCTTTTTTGTTTGTACGTTGTCAAATTTATTTTGTTCGTATTTTTGTTTGTGTCTGGAAAAGTTTGTATAAGATTATAGAGTAAACAAAAGAAAGAAAAATGCAGTCTTTAATTTGTTTGTTCTTTCCATCTTTTGTTTGTGTTAATGGTATGTTATTTTTCTAACCCCCTTTTTTATTTTTTACCTTGTTTCTTTTGTCTGTTTGTTTGTTCTTTTGTCCTTTTTATTGTTTGTTTTCTTTCGGTTGTTCTTGCTTTCTATTAGTTTTCTATTAGTATTTTTGTTAGTTAATTTGTTCTTTTATTTGCTTGTTTGTTTCTTTCTTTCTTCTCTTCACAGTAATTGGCTGAATCTATTCACATGAGCTCATTGGCTATTTATTTGGTTATTAAAGGGGTCATGAACTGACAAATCAAATTTTCCTTGAGCTTTTGACATATAAGAAGTCATCATACTGTAAGAATATCCTGCAAGTTTTAGAACGGAAAACTTCCTTGTTAGTCCAAAACCAGCTTTTATTGAAACCAAGCCCAGAGAATGAAAATCAACGCCTACATCATCTTTACAACTTTGGCCCCGCCCACTGTTGTGTTAGTGAGATGACGAGGAGAGAAGTTAGCTATTAGTTGAAGTTAACGATTAGTTGAGAGCTGTAATAGTAAAAACGTGCTAAAAGTTTTCTAAAGAGTTCCACATGTAATTCTTAGCTAGGCTATTTGTTAGCCAATCACAGCAGTGGACATTATAAGTGCACCCCAGGAAACATTATAAAACAATAAAACAATGCAGTTCATGACCCCTTGAAAATGAGAGAATTGAACGTTGCAGTCCATGTCACAGTGAAACTCTGGCCGGTTGGTTGAATACATTGTAGCTTGGCACCAGGCGAGTGGTGGTCATAATCCACAGACACACACACATAAAAGCACACACAGAGGGTGAGGTCATCATCGGGGCACGTTTGAATCATGGATTCAAATAGTGGCACTGACAGCAGCACACACTCACACAACTCCATGACCCTGTACACCAGCAGCAGCGCCAGTCAACTGAAACCCCATTACCAGCGCCCAGCCGTGATCCATCAGAGAGCGCTCACGAGAGAGAGAAATTAAACAACGAGCTCTTACATCATACGCTTACCTTGACATTAACATCAGCACCAAAAAAGACCCCAAAATTAAGCATAGCTGTTAAAGAACATCAAATTTGACGTTCCATTTCAATGAGAATCAGCCAAAAATTATTTAATCAGCAACTGAGTCCATCACACTGTACTGGCATGAGCTCTGGGATTCACACACATCAAAAGGGATTTTGTGAAATACGACAAACACCAAATATAGACTCTGCAGGCAGACTCCTGCAAGAGAAACCCATGAATGTAGCACAAAACACTATATAAAAGTTGAAGACCAGACATAAGGCTGTATGTTTCTTTTGCAAAACCCTGGATTAAAATGCAGTTATGTCAGATTATCACACATTATTAAATCACACCCTTATCCTTAATCATATAAATAATTCTAGTTCTGGATGCTGATTGGTCAATTTCAGCCATGCTAGATCTGATTAGCTGGCTGTACGCAATTTTTGTGGTTCATACTATTTTCTTTTTCTTAATGAGTTTATAAAACAACATTATCGTTATTGTTATATTTTAAACCGTAGGAGGCGGTATTCCATGTTATCACATTACCTTGGAATAATACATGCTTAAAGGGGCGGTCACACTGCACTTTTCGTTCCATTGATTTCCATTCAAACGCAAACTCATGCGAAAAGTTTTGCATTCCGCTGCGTTCCAAAGTTCAAGCTTGTTGAACTCCCGCATCACGTGATGACGTGTGACCAGTAGAAGATCGATACGTCACGGTGTGACCTCTTGGCTGATTTAAAAGAACAATATTTTTGCAGTTAAGTCGAGTATTGTATATTTTTTTACATTTTGAGTGTATTACTATTTGTTATATGTTGAATTCATGTTTATAAAAAAGTGACTTCATATCACGACCGTTGACAACTGTGTCCTTTGTCTTAAAGTCTAGTGTGACCGTGGCTTAATTCAGCAAGCAGCATCTGGTCATCATTTCATTTTGATGATAAAACCTATTGTTATTTTATATATGTAAAATATATTTTACATATATAAAGTTTACATATATAAAGAGTTAGTTCAAATATTGTTGGGCTTTATAAACAGAGTTTAAAATGCATGTACATTTATATATTTATTAAGTACATTTATTTACTTTACACTGGAAATGGAAGGTAAGATCAAGTGTTGTGTGTGTGTGTGTGTGGGGGGGGGGGTTGTTTTAAGGTATTTAATAGGGGTGTAACGATTCGTTTTAACAACGATTCGATTCGTATCACGATTTGAGGTTGTCGATACGATTCAAGGACGATATTGGTTCATTTAGAACGATACGATCCGAAACGATTCAGTGACTTGAAATCGATTCAGTAACTTTTTAGCCAAAAATTGTGTGACTGAAATAAATATCTGGATACTGGTCAGTGCAGGTGAAGTTTCCTAGATTCCTGTTGTTTAAAAAAAATAAAGTGCAACTAACTTCTCTTCAGGTTTAATTAATAGTAGGTTTACCTGCTACTTTTGCTGTTGTTTTTCAACATTAAAATAATACAAATACAATATTATTATCAAAAATAAAGTGCAACCAACATTTCTTCAGGTTGAATAAACTGGCTGAACCTGCTACTACTCTCAGTTTAATAAACAAACAATATTTAACAAAAGATAAAATGTAACCAAGTACTCTTCAATGACTCTACAGATTTACAGATTTTTTTTTCCAAAAATATCAACTGATCAACATGATCTGACCGCAGAACACTTCTCTGTGTGTTCACTATGTCGCCAGCAGTACTAAAAACTCGCTCTACTGCCACACTGGTGCCAGGAATGCACAGGTAACGTTTAGCAAGGGTTGAAAGTACAGGTAGCTCTTTCTCCTGGTGGCTTGATAAGTTCTCGCTCGCCTCGTTGGCTTCTCCTCTGCCATCCGCCATGCTATGTTTTGTTTTCTTAGCGCTGCTGCTGGTGCATCCATATAAAGTCTGACGTGCTTAAATCCAATGCGTTATTTCCTATTACCGATACAATCGATTGATTACCTTTTAAAACGATGTTAGATCGATATATGTCGTCCGGAAGGCCAACTTGCTGAGCACAGATCGATGTAGTTAGATCATAGGAATATAAATCGATACATCGATGTAGTAGATGAATCGTTACACCCCTAATATTTAAGGTACAAGGCTGCTACAATGAGTTCTTTATAGGACGAACTAGGCTCATTTAAAAGAAAGATTGAACATTTCTGTTTGAGACACTTCACGATATACTTCAAGTGAAACCGAAGAACTGGTTTGATGTCATTTAGAACAAAATTAGACCAAAATTAGTTTCACGAGTTATAAAACACCTGGTAAACACCTTTCGAACTATCCTTGTTCCATGGCGATTACATGATAGGTAGGTGTGGCTCGAGGCTCCGCCTTCTTTGACGTGGACGTCTTCTTCGGTTTCTTTCTTCTGTTCAGTCCATCGAGGTCGGACATCCACGAGTAATACCATGAGCACACTGGAGAGCTGCTTTATAGTAGAAAGTGTAGTTGTAATTCTAATAGTCAACAGAATGTGTTAAACAGACCATCAAAATAAAGTAAAACCAAACACTTTTATGTTCTGCATTGTTTTTGCCAAATCCAATAAATAAAATGTAATATTTTTATATTTTTTGGATGGCTGGCTGCACTTATTTTCCACTAATGTGTCTAATGATGTCTGAATAACCTGTCTAAGTTATTATGGCCTCATTGATTTCTTCCCTTAAAGGTCATGTAAGGAAACAATGGTTGGTCATTTTAAATGTCATCAGATGGTCTCTTCCCATCTAAGTGGACAGTTTTTGGCAGGATCAAGCTGCAAATTGGTCCAGACGTTGACTATTGGCAAAGTCTGGCCACATGAGGCTATTGAGGACTTGACTGTGTATGTGTATAATTACAGCAAAAAGCTGCAGAAAGCTCTACAAATCAGATTCAGCCCACCAAATCAAGCCCCAATAACAACTGGGCTGCTAACAGACACCTGCACATCTGCTTTGATGGATTATCAGTTCCAAAAAAGAAAACAAGTTCTCTTTATATCAGCATCTAACAGATGTTACACTTGGCGTGTGTGTGTGTGTGTGTGTGTGTGTGTGTGTGTGTGTGTGTGTGTGTGTGTGTGTGTGTGTGTGTGTGTGTGTGTGTGTGTGTGTGTGTGTGTGTGTGTGTGTGTGTGTGTGTGTGTGTGTGTGTGTGTGTGTGTGTGTGTGTGTGTGTGTGTGTGTGTGTGTGTGTGTGTGTGTGTGTGAGCGTCTGCGTGCGTGTGCGTGTTTGAAAAGTGTCACTTGTCAAATTTGATTTTTCTTTCACACACGTACACAGCTGTGCTGTTGATTTTGTGGTAACTTGTTTTTTCACCCTTTTTCTATTAATTTGCATAAAGATACAAGCCAGGTTTGAATCTGTTTGCCTTCAGCACTGAATAACTTTATTTCTACATGCACACACACATTTTATGCTGTCTGTACACTATCTTCTTCACTGGGATATCTGTAAATATTCCTGTGCTGTATTTATTATCAAATGCATAGTCATTTTGGGCAGGTTTTGTGATGTTGACTAGATGCCAAATTCAGCATCTGTCACTGTGGTTTCTGGAAACACTTTGTCTCATTTTCAGGAGAAAAAAGTCATATGTTTTGATTATGCACTATAGTTCAAAAGTTTGTAGTTTTGTTAGCACTTTTATTGTTTGTAATTTTGTTTATTTAGTAGAGCAAGGCCTCGTTAAATTGATCAAAAGTGACAGTAAAGACATTTATAATGTTATAAAAACTTCTGTGAATCTTGGTTTCCACAAATGTTTTAGGCAGCACAACTGTTTTCAACATTGATAATAATAAGAAATCAGCATATTTGAATGATTTATGAAGGATCATGTGAAAAATTCAGCTTCGCAATCACAGGAATAAATTACATTTAAATATATATTCAAATATAAAATGGTTATTTTAAATTATAATAATGTTACAATTTTAATTGTATTTTGGTAAAATAAATGCAGCCTTGGTGAACATAAGGGGCCCTATCATACACCAGCCGCAATGTGATGCCAGGCACAGTTATCATTTTCACATCCAGCACCTCGTTGTTTAAATAGTAAATGCACTTGCACCCATCTGTTCGCCTATGGGCGTGCTGGTCTGAAAACGAGGTGTGTTCGGGTGCATTTCTGTCAGGACCACTATCGTCAAATATGATTGATTGACTATTAGCATATAGTTTGGATTGGCGGTATGGTTCTCTTCTGGGCAATAACTCCCTGCGCGTCCATGCAGCCTTGCATGGATAAGAGCAGGGAGAGCAGCAATAACCCCCCTTAGGGTAAACAGAACAGAACCAACATAAAGTATTGCAGATATCATTAATGTTGAGATTACATTTACAAAGTGATTCAGGAATTTAGGCTGATTCAAGGGAAATCAGAATACCAAATCCTGACTGACAAGAGGAGGAGCTGGGGGTGGAGGAGGGTAAATGAGCTCTGGAGAATGTGATAGCTGCTGATAATACTGAAGGAGCTTATATATGTATGCGGTGATAGACGTCGTATTCCTATAGTAGACGTGATCAGCTGACAGAACTGACACTATACTTGATTGTTGGCGTGTTGCTATTTTGAGGCAACTGAAAACGAGTATCTTTTGTGTTATTTAAAGGGTGCGTTTGTAATATGCGCCAATACAACGCGTGTACACTATTTTTATTACACACACACAGGGATGCGCAGCAACGCACAAACATTCCAAATATAAAAAATAAAAGGATTCCTCTCTGGAGAAGCGTTCAGTCTTTCCGCTCACAAATTCAACCATGACATGTAAATAGCGAATCCGCCATGGTGCAAGCACAACTGGCTTTTAGGGAATGGGAGATGTGACTCTGATTGGTTTATTGCACGTTACGCCCAAAACACACCCATGACTCATTAAGAGACGGTACAACCCTTTTAGACCATGCACCTGACGCGCTGATGTTTTTTTACGATGTTAAACTAGCAAAAGTGGATTCGGACACACTCACTAAGTGCACCTGCGCAAGGTGCTTCAGACCATGCGCTCAGATCATTAAAATTGGGCCCAAGACCTCTTTAAAAAATAAACTGTAGTATTTGTGTATGTATTTTTATGCTCATTAGAGAATCACATTGTTCGCTTAGCAATATGCTAAAATGAAACCTTGTGGTAATCAATTTAATCAAGTCTCCTGTCCATGCACTTCACCCAGCAGCCATATCACCCTGTAGCCCAAGACTGGTTTCCCACTGAAGCTAAGCAGGGCTGAGCCTGATCAGTACCTGGATGGGAGACCAACTGGGAAAACTAGGTAGTTGCTGGTAGAGGTGTTAGTGAGGCCAGCAGGGTCTGTGTGGGTCCTAACGCCCCAGTACAGTGATGGGGACACTATACTGTAACAAGCACCATCCTTCGGATGAGACGTTAAACGAGGTCCTGACTCTCTGTGGTCATTAAAAATCCCAGGATGTCCTTTGATAAAGAGTAGGGGTGTAACCCCGGCATCCTGGCCAAATTTGCCCATTGGCCCCTGTCCATCATGACCTCCTAATCATCCCCATATATATATGATTGGCTTTATCACTCTGTCTCCTCTCCACCAATCAGCTGGTGTGTGAGCTTTCCTGTTGCTCAAACAGTAGAGCATGGCGCTAGCAACGCTAAGGTCATGGGTTCGATTCCCAGGGAAAGCAAGAATTTACAAAAAAATGTAAAATGTGTACCATGAATGCAATGTAAGTCGCTTTGGATAAAAGCGTCTGCCAAAATGCATAAATGTAAAATGGTGGGTGTTCTGGCGCAATATGGCCAGGTGGATGCTGCACATTGGTGGTGGATGAGGAGATTCCCACTTCTATGTAAAGCGCTTTGAGTGCCTAGAAAAGCGCTATATAAATGTAACAAATTATGTGAGAGGCACTAATGGTATAGCATGTGTAGTTGCTGTCTATCTAGAGCATTCCAAAACGATTAGACCGAAAGGCAGCTCACTAGGTTTTTAAACAGCAGCAAAAAATTAGTTAGTGAGTGTAGAGGTGTGGGCATGTCAGTGAGAACACTTGTGTGTCACTCTTTACTTTCTTTTACTTTAAAGCTTTGCTCTTTTATAAAGGTGGTTCTGCCCATCGAAGAGTGGAAGGTGAAGCAAAAGCTTGTGTTTTTTTAAGGTAGAGGACAGGGCAGCCGGTTCATGCCAGCCCATCTGGTGTGAGGAGAGTTCTTCCCCTTATGGTCCTTACTGAAGTGTGTGTGTGTGTGTGTGTGTGTGTGTGTGTGTGTGTGTGTGTGTGTGTGTGTGTGTGTGTGTGTCAGCGTTAATCGTGCAGAACAGTGTACTTTGTAGGGTAGGACAGGGGATGCTGACACCATCATCTTAATATTAAAACACTGAAACACTCAACACAAACACACACATTCACATAGAAAACGACCATGTGTATGTGTCTTATTGATGTTCATTGCTCCCTGTTTGTGTGTCTCTCTCTGCAGGCCACGGATAATGACATTGGCACGTTTGGAGTGGTTCGGTATTACTTCAGCGATGAGCCAGACCAGTGAGATTATCATTCATTAACATACTGTGACCTTTCACACTGATACAGCATCCTGTTTAATTCATTCATTTCCTCTGATTAATTTAATCCACATCTCTGTAGATTTGCATGCCTTTCTCTCCGTTTCCTATAGACTAATTTCTTACATGGCTGTGTTTGGAATGGAATACTAGCATACTGTTTACTGCTTATATAATTATTATTATTATTTTTTAAGTAATTAATAAAACATTATACATATACACATATACATTTCAAACCAGAGTATTTTTATTCTACATTATCACGACATCACTATATTACACATTTAATTTGACAAGCAACATAGCACATAACCAATTAAATAGTTATTTTGCCATTTTTTTGGGTATTATTATTAATAAATAATATAAAGAAATTTAAAATTATTTTATTTATGTATTTATTTATTGTGTAAAATGCATTGTGGGAATCTGATCAAGGTTTTTTAACATTTTTTCAAGTAACAGATTTCAAAATTAATTAATTAATATTTTTGCACATTATACTATAAATGTAAGAGGACATCTGGATATTCTGGGTTACAGACAATTTGCATACTGTGCTGTATTTTGTTAACTAAAACTATTAAAAATTATTTTCATTTAAATAAAGCTGAAAGAAATAAAATATACTGTAAATATTAGATGAAAAACTTAAAATATATAAATGTTGCCTTGGCAACTAACTGAAATATCTTTAAGTTGAGGTTCTAAAATGACTAAAACTAAAATAAAAGGAAATTAAAGCTAAATAGAAATATTTACCAAAAAACAAAAACAAATGGCAAACGTACTAAAACTTAAGTTAAAGTTCAAATGAAAGTTGTAAAGATAAAAATAAAAACGAATTAAAAAATGTATAAATAAAATTAAAAAAAGCCTATCATAGTATATTAAACTAAAATAACACTTACACTGTGCAAAGTATACTTACCGCGTATGGCTGTATGCTATTCTGAACATAGGCTTTGCATGATCCAACACTTTCAAAGTTGTCATTTGCTGGTTCATTAATTTACCTAAACGTCTCTTGCAACTATTCATTAATGGTGACTCATTTCCATGTGTTAACCCCAGGTTCTCAATGGATGCTGAGACGGGTTGGGTGACTCTGCGAGACCGGCTGGATTATGAGCTCATGAGGCGCTTTACTCTAACGATACTGGCTCGTGATGGAGGAGGGGAGGAGACTACGGGACGTCTCCGCATTAACGTGATGGATGTAAACGACAATGCGCCAATCTTCCAGAAGGAGGCGTATACAGGTTCGCTCATGGAGAACGAACAGGCTCCACAGCAGGTCATCCGGGCCCGGGTGAGAAACATAAAGAGATGTGGCGCTTAGAAAAACAGGCGTAAGAGAAACTAGCTTTGCTTGTGTTTCACAACACATTTTAATTTTGTAACTGATGTTTTTCAGAGTAAAACAAACTATTTAGTGATGGAGAATATAGGGTGGGGTTTGATTTCACCTTCAGGTATGATTGGATGATGAAAAGAGAATACTATGCACCTGAATAGGTGCATTCCTGTAGCTCAAACTGTAGAGCATGGCGCTAGCAACGCCAAGGTCATGGGTTCGATTCCCAGGGAAAGCAAGAATTGACAAAATGTAAAATGTGTACCTTGAATGCAATGTAAGTCGCTTTGGATAAAAGCGTCTGCCAAATGCATAAATGTAAATGTAAATGTAAATGAATAGATGGGAAGGGCTGAAAATTAGAAGGTTTTTTTTTTCTGATGGCGAGCCCTTTGTAATCGTGGGTCAGTCAGTCTGTTAGTGTTCATTATGTCTCTGTTAGTGCTTAATTCTCGCTGTGTGTGGACACTGCAGCACTAATTTCAGCCGTCTGCTCTAATCTGTGCTTTGATTGACAGTTTGACGGCAGGTGCTGCTCTTATCTGACCAGCAGGTGGCGGCGTGTTTATATATGTCTGCCAGTTCACATGGTGTAGTGGCCAAAAGTGATGTCCAGTGGGGATATTTACACAACAACACTTAAACTATTACACTATCAAAATATAAGGAGTATGTTATTTTGGGAAGAAGAATACTTAACTTGTTTAAGGAATTAAAATTAAAAAATTATTTGACAAGAAAGGCAAACTCCAGCATATAATTAAATATGGGTTTTATTGTATTATGCAAAAAATACAATATTATTTAGTTGGCTCTCCCTTGTTTTTTTAATTACAGCATTGACTAAACTTTGCATGTGTCATGATTTAACATCTTTCCAATCCTCTCTTCCCAAAGTTGAGCTTCATTGGAAGACCTGCATGACTTCTCACAATTCAGGTTTATAGGTCTTTGGTGTCATGAATCTATAATTTGTTGTCTGCCAAATCGTTTTGACTGAGGGCAAAGAGGATATTTTTTTTAGGGATATTTAAATATACATGCAGTGAAGATAATGTAGGAGTCGCCTGGACCACATTTGTGTGGCTATTAATGCTTAATATATATTTTTAATGAAAATAAAAAGAGGCAGAGTGGTGTTTTATGACATATTTCTCCTGGAGCGCCCTGAACGCATGTCTATTTCGCTTCAAACGCTCGATTTCTACGCGCGTCCAATTTGCCGCGGACGCGCGAATGGATTCAAAATGTTCACGCGTCAAACTAGATGTGGTAGACGCGATTTTGATGCTCTATTCACGTTTGGTGTGAACGCAGCATAATGTTACTGAATGAAATGTCGACCCAGAACGAGCTATAGGACTGTGCAAGACAGTATTAGGGGTGTTGATGGACTCATTCTACTCCGTCTGTGTTTGATCATCACTCTGAATCTGATTTGGATATAGTCTTATATATATATATATATATATATATATATATATATATATATATATATATATATATATATATATATATATATATATATATATATATATATATATATATATATATATATATATATATATATATATATATATATATATATATATCTGTTTGCTTGAGTGCCACATGTCAGATTCTGACTTTACCAATGCTTGGGGGTGGCCAATGCTACCTGCTTTTCCCAAATGTGGTGGTAGGAGTGTTTGGGAAAACTAGTTTGGAAATAGTCATTATAGTAAGGATATAATGAATTTCTGCGTCTCTCTTTGTGCTGTTCTCAGGCGACGGATGAGGACTCTCCTCCCAATAACATCCTGACCTACTCCATCATCTACGCCTCTCAGTTCAGATCATTTTTCAGCATCAGTGTGGTGGAGGGCTATGCAGGTCTGTGTTCATATCAAAGTCACCTAATAATACGATTTCACTGCTTGTTCAGCCTGTTGACGGGTTACATTAGGCTCTCGCCATCGCTCTGTGCATTAGCGGGGAATCGGATTTGGGTTTAACACCTTAAAGCATGAAAATGTCTTTAGAGAATCCTTTGTGACCTCTGGTGTTTCATAAACGGATTATAGATGGCTGTCTAAAAAGTATGTGCTGATGTATTTGTTTTTTGTCTGTTTTTATATTTATTTTATTTGAATTTGAATCATAACCCCTGTTTGTTTGCTGTTTGTTTGTTTAGTCATCACCGTGAATCGTCCTCTGGATTATGAGCAGGTTCCTGCTGGATTGATCTTTCTGACTCTGATGGCCAGAGACGGAGGGGACCCGTCCCTTAACAGCACTGTTCCAGTCACCATTGAGCTGTTTGTGAGTACTATACGTACCCTCAGTGAGCAGAACATTCTGAAGGGAATTTCCAATATACCTACACCATGAAAGAGGGCAAAATTTGTCAGTTACATTACTGTTCAAAAGGTTGGGGTCAGTAAGAGTTTTTTTTTTTTTTAGAGAGAGAAATGTATACTTTTAATAAAGCAAGGATGCATTAAATTGATAAAAAATTACATTAAAGACGACTTCAAAAGATGTCCATTCAAATAATTCTGTTCCCTTTCGTTCAGTCACTACGACGTACGTTAGTGACTAACGAATGGGGGTTTCGCTTAGAAGCCAATCATCTTCATCGTATTCAACAGCGCCCAATGGCAGTGCCAATGCCATGGGCATGCGGAATTTGCATGCGTAACTCCGCCCCACCTCGTGGGTATATAAGGAAGTACGCTGCGAACATCGCATTATGTTTCTGCTTTGGAGCCAAGAGGATCTCTTCACTCCTACAAGCCTGAATTCTGAAGTCTTCTCTTCAGTCTTCGAGAGACCAGCGGTTCTCCAGGGTGTTGGTGTTACGGCGCGTTCCAGCGATCTCATGCTGCCTGCCTGCTGATCTGTGCAGTGATCTGCAACAGCTGTGTGTGTGTTTCCCTGGGCGCTTCGGCACTCTGCAGAGCTTTCCTCTCACAAAAAGAGCTTGCGCGTGGCACGTCTTTTTCAAGACGGTTCGCCCGTGCACTTCCGGGTGCGATCGATCTCCGTTGCTGTCTATGGGCACATTCACTGCTCGATGTGTTTGGGCTTCAGCACGTTCGGGCAGTGTTTGTGGATGCGTCATGTTCCCACTGCGGGAACGTGACCATCGCGATGTTGCGGTCGAGACTCAGTGATCTCCGTGAGGAGAGAGAGTCCCCTCTGCCACACCCCAATCTACCGTCTCCGAGTGAGGCGGTACTTTGGCTGGTGGCCAGGGTGACCTGAGTGCGGTGCCGTGGTATTAAGAACCCCGACGATCATTCCTCGGGCCACGCCCCCTCTTGCACATTGCTTAAACCCGCGAGTGTTGGACTGAAACAGCGGCCCGTCTCTGACGCCTCGTTCGTTTCGTTCACGCTCCAGATAGCAGTGAGATGTCGATCGCCGCATCCCAAGGTGGGCTGGAGTCCTTTGGGGATGACGATTAGGAGTTGTGCTCCGCCTCCGGGTGTGTCAGCGCTGCCTGATCCGACCTAAGGTTGACAGCCATGTTATCTCGGGCAGCCGCGAGTCTCGCGCTGGTGTGGAACTCCGCCCAGTCGCGAGTGCTCGTGGTTGCGCGATTGGTTTTTGGGGACGGCACCCGACAGCTGTTGGGCCCCGCCCCCAATGCCTTTCGCTCCCGAGGTGCATGAGGAGATCACGCGGTCCTGGAAGCCCCCGTGCTTCCCGCGATCGTTTGGTGGCCTCCTCCACCTTCTCTGCCCTTGATGGGGCCGCGGCCTAGGGTACACTGGGGCCCCCTCACCCCCACTGTTGAACTCTCTGTTGCGCACTACGGTGTCCACAGAGGGCTTGACGTGGCGTGGTGTGGCTGTCCTAAGCACCCTCCCAAAGCCTGTGGGCTCGTCTACTTCGGTGGCGTGGTCCTGCAGAGCTACGGGCAGGCCGCCGCCCCGTTGCACATGCACAAGGGTGGAGCCGACCCAGGGCTCTTCATTGAGCTGCGTGCCGCGACTGATCCCGCCCCCGGGCGGTGAAGGTGGCCACACGCTCCCTGGGTCGGGAGATGTCCACAGCTGTGGTCCGGGAGAACACCTGGCCTTACCTGGTGATTTGGAGGACGTTGAGTGGGCCCGCCCCCTCAACTCACCCATATCCCAGGCTGGCCTCTTCGGCGGCGCGGCTGGGAACTGCGCCCAACAGTTCTCGGCCGCCCCAGAGCAGACTGAGGCTGTAACACGTACTGCCCCGGCGGCCAGCTGCTGCACTAGCCGCCGGCTCAGTCGCCTCAGTCCGCTCGCCGCCGAGGGCGCCCTCCCTCCTCCCGCCCGGCCCCAGCAGCAGCCTTCACCCGGGCCGCGCCGTGGAGGTGGTTGAGGATGACGCCCAGTCCGCTCCCCAGCCTGGTTAAACGCCACGCTGGAAGTGGACAACTCAGAGATGGGTTCCAGTTCTTCCCAGGGGATGGTAGCAGGGCCTCTCCTTCCCCCGGTGGAGGGCCGGGGGAAAATCCTTCCGCTGCTGGCCCCCGGGCTAGCAGCGCTTGGGAAGAACTCATGTTCCTGTCTCTGAGAACCCAGAGACCGGTGATGACAGTGCGCGCCACCCACGGGTCCCGCCACTCGCATCCCTCTCTGTCGCCAGCCTCCTGGCAGAGCAGACCCCAGTGGAACGCGCGTCCTTCCCTGGTCTCCTCTGTCAGGACGCAGCCGTTAACCGCACCCCCACACCGGGACGCCCAACAGCCTCCCTTGTCCGGGTCGGTAACGCTGCATCGCTGCCCCACTCCGGGTACACCTGTAGTCCGTTTGACCCCGCTGGTGCAGTTCCTGGGAGCCTGGCTTCAGATTCCAGGGCTGTCCCGCTGGGTCGCGAAGACAGTCAGGTGCGGCTACGCGATTCAGTTCGCGCAGGTTCCTCCCCGCTTTCGGGGAGTCCGTTCCACTATGATCGGGGCTAATGCCCCCGTCATGCGAGCGGAGGTTGCCACCCTACTGGCGAAGGGTGCGATCGAACCTGTCCCTCCAGCCGAGGTGAATTCCGGGTGTTACAGCCCGTACTTCATTGTACCCTTAAAGACCGGTGGGCTTGACCGATCCTGGACCTGCGCGTCTTGAACCGTTACCTCCACCGGTTTCCGTTCAAGATGTTGACAGCGAAACGCCTTTTCGAAAGCGTTCGTCCAGTCGATTGGTTGCAGCGATCGACCTGAAGGACGCCTACTTCCATGTCTCCATTCTACCTCGACACAGACCGTTCCTACGGTTTGCTTTCGAGGGGCGGGCATATCAGTACGCAGTTCTACCATTCGGGCTATCTCTGTCCCCTCGCGTCTTTACGAAGATTGCCGAGGCAGCCCTTGCGCCCCTTCGGCAGCACGGGGTTCGCATCCTGAATTTCCTCGACGACTGGCTTACTGGGTCACTCTCGAGAGCAGGTTTGCGGACACAGAGATTTGGTGCTCCATCACCTAGCCCGTCTGGGCCTTCGGGTCAACTGGGAGAAGAGCAAACTTTGCCCCGCGCAGAGGATCTCTTTTCTCGGTATGGATCGACTCGGTCGCCATGTGCGCGCTGCTTTCGAGCGAGCGCGCGCAGTCTCTGCTGACTTCCCTTCGACAAGTCGAGGGCAAGAGTGCGGTTCCACTGAAACTGTTTCAGAGGCTCCTGGGGCATATGGCATCTGCAGCCGCGGTAACGCCGCTCGGATTGCTTCATATGAGACCGCTTCAGCACGGGCTACGCGATCGAGTCCCGAGATGGGCATGGCGGTCTGGCACGCTCCGGGTACAAGTGACTCGGGCCTGCTTACAGACTCTCTCCCCGTGGTCGAACCTCAGCTTTCTACGGACCCGAGTGTCCTTAGAACGAGTTTCCAGGCATCTTGTTGTATCAACAGATGCATCATCCACGGGCTGGGGTGCCATGTGCAATGGACAAGCAGCCACGGGCTCCTGGATAGGACCCCAGTGCCTTCTGCATGTCAATTGCCTCGAGTTGCTGGCAGTACGGTTCGCCCTGCACCGCTTCCGAGCGTTGCTGAAGGGTCAGCATGTACTAGTCAGGACAGACGACACGGCCGGGCGGTCTACGCTCCCGCCGTATGTCTCAACTCGCCCGCCATCTCGTTTTATGGAGTCAGAAGCATCTGAGGTCCCTTCATGCTGTCCACATCCTGGGAGTCCTGAACCGTGCAGCCTCGAGCTCTTACGGCTTCAGCCACTTCCTGGAGAATGGAGACTCCATCCCCAGACGGCCCAGCTGATATGGGAACGGTTCGGTGACGCACAGGTAGTCCTGTTGCCTCCCAGGACTCTTCCCATTGCTCCCTGTATTATTCCCTGACCTATGGTCGGCACGGATGCACTGGCGCACAGCTGGTCGTCGGGGCTACGCTATTATGCGTTTCCCCCAGTGAGCCTTCTCGCACAGGTACTGTGCAAGATCAGGGAGGACAAGGAGCAGGTCATGTTGGTCGCCCCGTTGGCACGGCCGGACCTGGTTCTCAGAACTGCTACTCCTTGCGACAGCCCCTCCCTGGCCTATTCCTCTGAGACTCCTCAGAGACGGGGCACCTTTTGGCACCCGCATCCAGCGTTCTGGAAGCTCCACGTGTGGCTTCTGGACGGGACGCGGCTGGTTTGAGTAGCCCTCCACCTGCAGTGGTCGCTACCATCACTTCCGCTAGGGCAGAGTCTACACGACACCTCTATGCGTTGAAGTGGGACCTCTTCGTCACATGGTGCTCTTCCCGCCAGGAAGACCCCTGGAAATGCCCGATCGGGTCTGTGCTTCGTTTCTCCAGGAGGGGGTGGGACGAAGGCTGTCTCCTTCCACCCTTAAGTGTACGTGGCCGCAATATCTGCCTACCACGATCTCCTGGGAGACAATAAGGTAAGTAGCAGCACGACCTGATCATCAGGTTCCTGAGGGGGGCGAGGAGACTGAATCTTCCTCGCTCTCCTCTCGTTCCCTCTTGGGACCTCTCAGTAGTCTTAAGTGCTCTGTAGAGGCCTCCCTTGAGCCTTTGCGGTCGGCCGAGATTAAGCTCTTGTCTATGAAGACGGCTCTGCTGACCGCATTGGCCTCGCTTAGAGGGTCGGGGACCTGCAAGCATTTTCGGTTGACGAAGCGTGCCTTGAGTTCGGGCCGGCTAACTCTCACGTGATCCTGAGACCCCGGCCCGGATATGTGCCCAAGGTTCCCACCACTCCGTTCCAGAGATCAGGTGGTGAACCTGCAAGCGCTGCCTTTGGAGGAGGCAGACCCAGCCTTGGCATTGCTCTGTCCAGTACGCGCTCTCCGCGCCTACGTAGACATGACGCAGTGTTTCAGGACCTCAGACCAGCTCTTTGTCTGTTATGGTGGAGAGCGGAAGGGAAGTGCTCTCTCAAAGCAGAGGTTGTCTCACTGGATAGTGGACACCATTGTTTTGGCATACCAGCAGCAAGGCCGACCGTGTCCCCTTGGTGTGAGGGCACACTCCACCCGGAGTGTGGCCTCCTCTTGGGCTCTAGCGCATGGCGCCTCGCTAACAGACATCTGCAGAGCTGCAGGCTGGGCGACACCCAACACATTCGCCAGATTCTACAATCTCCGAGTGGAGCCAGTGTCCGACTATGTACTCGCCCCTACGGGTGGCCGGTAGTGGGCCAGGCTCAGGTGTCTTCGCTTGCTCGCCATTCCACTCCAAGGACTGGATACGTGCGATATTTTCCTCAGGTGAGCTCCCCGAGAGCCCTGAGCTCCTCCAGCACTGCTTACGCCGACATCAGTTCAGTCTGCCCTTTCGAGCCCAGACCCTCATGTCCGGCCAGGTGCTCCGTGTGCATGGTTCCCCTCCGGCGACCCCCACACGAGTATTCCCACCGTAAGCCTCCTCAGTGAGCAGGTGTCTTTCCCTTGGCAAGTCCCTGCCACCCCTAGGGTTAAAAATCCACCTTCGGCTGGTACCCTAGAGATCTTCCATATGCAACCCTCAGCGGGTCATATGTGTATTCTCTAAGTCTTCCCTACGGTAGGCACCTTGGCATTCCCTCACTGGGATATGCTTCCCAGTGTACCTTGGTAATCCTGTGATAAGTGGGAGTCCTAGGGCCTTAAGTGGCGGGATCTCACACTTACGCAGGGCACTGGATGACAGCTGAGTGGCGCTGTTTTACAGGTTCCCCCATTCGTTAGTCACTAACGTACGTCGTAGTGACTGAACGAAAGGGAACGTCCGGTTACGTATGTAACCCTCGTTCCCTGAGGAGGGAACGGAGACGTACGTTTCCTTAGCCACGTCAGCTGTGCTGCCTGGAACGCGGAGTTCAGTCTTGGCTCCTGCAGCAGTAACATAATGCGATGTTCGCAGCGTACTTCCTTATATACCCACGAGGTGGGGCGGAGTTACGCATGCAAATTCCGCATGCCCATGGCATTGGCACTGCCATTGGGCGCTGTTGAATACGATGAAGATGATTGGCTTCTAAGCGAAACCCCCATTCGTTAGTCACTAACGTACGTCTCCGTTCCCTCCTCAGGGAACGAGGGTTACATACGTAACCGGACGTTTTGAAGTTTCTATTCATCAAATAATCCTGAAAAAAAATGTACCACGGTTTCCACAAAACTGGAAAGCTAGTTTTCGCTAGTTTTCAAAATTATAATATATCTTTCTTGAGCACAAAATCAAAGTATTAGAAGGATTTCTGAAGGATCATGTGACACTGAAGAAGTAATGATGCTGAAAATTCAGCTTTGACATCACAGGAATAAATTACGATTTAAAATAGGTTAAAATAAACAATTATTTTAAATAGAAATAATATTTCACAACATTACTGTTTTTTACTGCATTATAGACTACTTAAAAAATAAATATATATATATATATATATATATATATATATATATATATATATATATATATATATATATATATATATATATATATATATATATATATATATATATATATAAACTCTTCTTGACCCCATCTTACAGCAGTAGAACTCTCTTTTAAATTAAAGGAATATTTTTGGTTCCGTACAAGTTAAGCCACAAAAAAATAACTTAGGCTTGTTTATTGTATTCTTTAAAAGAAAATAAAAGTGGCAAAAATCAAGTTTGATGCACTTACAATGTGTCACATGTCTGTCTTGTCTTGTTTAGCACATGTTGTGTTTTTGTTATTTTCTGTGCTTGTGTTTTGTCATGTTTGGTGTGAGCACATGGCTCGTTGTCACGTGTTCTTTGTGTCATGTACTCTCCTGTCTATTTTCTTGACCCCACCCCTCTTGTTATTGGTTCATTTGTCCCACCTGTTCTTCCCCATTACCTGCCTTGTTTGTCCCCTATTTAATAACCTTGTGTCTTTGGTCCTGTGCTGGTTGGTTATAGTTAGTATGCTGTCTGTTCCTGTTTTGTTGCTCCCTGCATCACGTTTGTTTTCTGTTCGTCACTAGTATGTATTTCGTTCTGTTTGCTTTCCCCCTCGTGGGTATTTTGTTTTTGTGTATTTAATTTTATGTTTAATAAAACCCCATTTTTATTGCACTTGAATCCTCGCTCCTTTCACCCATACCTGACCCTGACACAATGGAAGTGAATGGGGATTTAGAGGATTTAAAAGCAGAAATGTGACAATTGCATTAATACTTCTGTTTAATTTTTTGAGTTTGTGTATTGTATATTATTTAAGCTGTGAAGTTGTTTTGTCAGTTGCAATGGTTTTAGGGTTTAAGTTACGTTGTCATGGCAAGAAACTAAAATCATGTTAAATCACATATTGTTTACATCTTGTGGCTATCCTGTTGAAACATTGAGTATTTTAGCGTTTACAGATTGGCCTCAATCACTTCCACTCAAAGGCCCTGTTTACACATTAAGATGCGTTTTGGTCGATCGGATCACAAGTAGACGAGGGAGACGCATACACATTTACACCTGGTGTTTTAATCCATCTCCTTTGTCCACTTTCGACCACTTCTGTCCTGATTTCTTTGAGGGGAGGGTCAAATCTTTTGATCTAATGGACAAAATAAGCTCACGCAATTTATATATGAACCTGCCTGTTGATGACAGAAAAGAGTTTTTTGCTCTGACAGCCACAAGACCAGTCGAGCTCTGTAAATGCATGTTAGAAATTAGGACTGGTGAGAGAACCTTGTGCATGGTACATTTTTAGTCTTCAAAGCAAACTTGGGTCTTTAGCTGACAAAGTTTAAATCTCATCTGGCTAGCGCGCTTCCCATAATGTTTATGAGGCCGTTTGAATGCATTCGACCACATGATCGTTTATACTATGAAAGTGGACAAGCTCAAAATGTTTTAGACCCGGTTTACACTTGTATTTAGCGTCATCCACTTGTGATCCGATCAACCAAAATGCATCTTAATACCAGGTGTAAACAGGGCTAAAGTGACTCGCAGTAATCCAGAATTTTGCTTTTTTATAGAAAAAGGAGGGACTAAATCAAAATTACGCCACAAATGCTGTGCTTGAGCTTAATTTAAACTTGAATAAGACTTTACCTTTATCCTAGAATCTGGTGAAAATGAAGATTACAGAACCGTCATTTCAGATTTAAGTTCCTCACACAAACAGACACAGTTTGGCGTTGTGGGATCTGTGTTCGTTCTGAATTCATTGGTTTTCATCTGAGGTTCATTGACTAGGAAGGTTAATCCACAGATCATTTCTCTCTGACATTTCTCTGCTCTTTCATTAGGATTTTGATTAGACACATTTTATCTGAAAAACAGCAGGGGTTTTGACATATCCATGCCCGTGTGTGTGTGTGTGTGTTATTACTGAACGCTGAGCGTATATTCTGAATTGAAGTAGTAAAACAGTATGAGTCTGATATTGAATAATTTCCCATCGCCACAGCCTGTGAGTTTCCATTAAACCCCAAAAGCGCTCCATCAATACATTTAATTACAACCAAGAGCATTTTTTTTTTTCCCTGTGGAAAATTAATGAGTTAATATTTAAAGACTTTTTAGATGCCTAAAACACTCCTGCTCCCTTCTTCCCTCCGCAGGACGAGAACGACAACCCACCCGAGTTCAGCCTCCCGTCTTATATCATCAACATACCGGAGAATATCGTTGCAGGTATGTTTACGATTATATTATCAAAAAATGGAAGAATGTATCAACATGTAGCGCATGTACAGTGCTCAAAATCTCATGACAACATAACTAGATTCCTGTCAGTGATGATTTACAACGTTCAGCCAGCTGTGCACTAGTTCTGTTTCACGCTAATATAATGTTTTGTGTGAATAAGTGCTGTTTCCCCAGACAGGACACAAGCTTATGGTAGTTTTTTTCAGCTCAGACCACCCAAAAACAGAACCAATGAGTCCAAATGCTCCCCAGAAAATATGGTTAGAGGTTTGCACTAAACCTGTTGAACTTGTGCAATTAATACAGCCTGAACTGCTTAATATACACAGACTTCATTCACGCTTTGTTTTGGATTTGTGCTGATTATTTTATTAACCTCAGTTCGTGTTATTTGTTGATTCTAATGCACACCAGACATGACAAGCACTGGTGTTTCCTTCAGGAAATGCAAATCTAGTCTATTCAGCTACCTTTTTTTTTCCTTCTGTGTGCGGCATCATTTTGGACACATTACAAAACTCCTTCAAGATATTTGTTTCTTGGCTCTTATAATCCATTTTCTTTTCTTTCTTTCTTTTTTTTAAATGATAGTATTTTAATTTAGAAAGAAGGTTGTGTGCGGAGGGAAAAGAGACAAATGTTCACAATCTCATGCATTTATTCACTAAACGCCTTTATTCCACATAATAGATTCGCCTCCAATCATCAAAGGGAAATTACATTTGCTCTGCCCAGCGTCTTGTGTGTCTGTGCGTGTGTTTTGTGTGTGTTTGTGTGTGTCGCAGGTACTGAACGAACTCCACTAAATTCTGATAAACATGAAATCCATAACCCTGTCTCCATCAATTCACACATTAACCACTTCCTGTCTGAAGACCATTTTGCCTGTCTATCACCTCATGTGTTTTTCTCTTCATACTGCTGTCTTGTCTCACACAATCATTATCTGATGGTTTGTTTACATTCTTTTTTCTCTTTTGACACATGCTTTCTCTCTCTCTCTCGTTCTCTCTCTCTCTCTCTCTCTCTCTCTCTCTCTGTCAGGAGCGACAGTGTTGTTTGTGAATGCCACAGATCTGGACGCCTCTCGAGAATTTGGACAGACCTCTCTCATCTATTCCCTGCAGGGCAACTCACAGTTCAGGCTCAACACACGTTCAGGTGGGCAATGTCACACACGTTCACAGCTGCACATTAACCTTCTGTTTGGGGTCTCGCAGATCCTAAAGGCCCTGATATACTTCAAGCGAAATCGAAGAACTGGTGTGTCCTCATTTCGAACAAAATCAGGCCAAAACTAAGTTTGTTTGGTGTTCGTTTTAGAAGTACGAAACAGCTTTCCAGAAATGTTCACTCTTACCCCTTTTCCACCAGAATGAACTGGGTGCTAGTTCAGAGCCAGTGCTAGTGCTGGTTCGGAGCTGGTTCAACTGACGAGCCTTCTAAGAACCGGTTTCCACATGCTAGAGAGCCACCACAGAGCCAGGTCTTACGTCACTGTATACGTCTCATCTTTCTCAGCAATGCTAGCGAGGCAGCGGGAAACACAAACACACCAGGCTTGTTCAAGATGCATCGCCGCTGCACAGACCGATGAGTGTATGACATCAAAAAAGCGCAAGAACGATTCAAAAGCATAAGGAGTCGTATGCTCTCGCTGTACTTTGATGTCATACGGCGATCGGTCTGTGCAGCACCGATGCATCTCGAACAAGCCTTCCATCAACAATGGCGAACGTTGCGTTACTGTTGATGCACATGGCTTTACGATCCTACATCGGCATCAAAACACAGCGAATCCAACGCATTCGTGCAGCTCGCCGTGATTTGTATAGACGGAGATTACAATCGAGCAGCTGTTAGCTCGATTAGCTGCTATTTAAAAAATGGCGGTCACAAGTTTGTGTAACCCCGCCCCCAGACCCTGACGCAAGCGGTTCTTACTTCTAGACCAGCAATGTTTTGGTGCTACTTTTTTGCCACTTTTCCTGGTTCAGAGCTGGTACTTTGGGTGTCAAAAGATAAAGAGCCTGTGCACACACCCACATCTCTATGATCAGATGCTTACTAAACTACTGTTTTCTCACCGCTGTTATTTTAGTTGTGTGTTGATTTTGATATTGAGAGGAAAGTGTGCAGCACATATTTCATCTAAAGGTAACACTTTATTTTACAGTGTCATTGTTACACGTTACATGTACTTACCATAGTAACAGTAAATTATGCATTATTACATGCAACCAACCCTCAACCAAATCCTAATCCTACCCTAACCTTATAGTAAGTGCATGTTGTTAATTAATATTACTGAGTACTTAAATATATAATTACACTGTCACTACAATGAAGTGTAAACTAAAGTGTAACCCATCTAAACACCGCTCTAAGCAGCGTGAATATCAGCATCGGGATGTGAACAGCATCAGAACAGTATACCTCTGCTCACATATTTTTAACTTCTTTTTACCCCCAAGCGAAGAATGAAATTTGAATATCCCAAATAACCGTCAATAGTCATGCCCACTCAGCTGCCCTTTGTTTCCTGTAAAAAAAAAAAAAAATAAAATATATATATATATATATATATATATATATATATATATATATATATATATATATATATATATATATATATATATATATATATATATATATATTTATATTTGTTATTATAAAATGTAACTTTTATTTATTAATTTATATTTTCATTTATATTTTTAGTACATTTCAATATTACATTAAATTAGTTTTTAATTTTCTAAAAAAAAGCCACAAAAATCCCTTCAAAAGAAGTCAAAGTACATTTAAAAAAAAATTCTCTGCCTTTTTTACATGGCATAATGCTGCTAAACTGAATTTGCATGAAGACGTTACATATGTCAATATAGCCATCTGTTTGCACACTTTCTGTTAAGATCATTATAAAACATATAATTCATCCGCTTCGCGTCGTGACCGCATCATCACCTCGGGTGTGCATTATTTTTCTAATAATTCAACGGCTCGTCGTCAAGTATTCCTTACGTATATTGTAAAGAATATATGTATACGGTATATACATTGTGTGCGTGCGTGCATGTATGTGTGTGTGTTCTGGTAAACCTTACGTTATGTGGACAAAATGTCCCCAGAAAGATGGCAATATCATTGTCCTTGTGGGGACGTTTTTGTCCCCATGAGGAAAACCGCTTATAAATCATACTAAGTGATGTTTTTTGAAAATGTAAAAATGCATACAGTTTTCTATGATGGGTAGGTTTAGGGGTAGGGTTAGGGTTAGAAGAAATAATTTACAGTTTGTACAGTATAAAAATCATTATGTCAGAATGTCCTCATAAAACATGGAAACCCAACGTGTGTGTGTAGGAGAGATCACCACTACAGCTCTTCTGGATCGAGAGATGAAGTCTGAGTATATTCTGATCGTAAGAGCCGTGGATGGTGGGGTGGGGCCACAGCAGAAAACTGGCATCGCTACGGTAACGGATCCACCTCAGACAGATAGCATCACCTATGACTTAAACTGCTTTGTTACTTGACAGAAGAATCTTTTACTGTGTCTATTCTTAATAATTAAATGGGTGTCTATTTTCTGTAGCTGTTTCCACCATGTTTTAAAAGCAAAGTCACTTGAAGCCATGTATTATTGGGATTTTACAGAGTTTTAAATCATGTATATATTTCTATGCAGGTGAACATCACTATACTGGACATAAATGATAACGCCCCCATGTGGCGAGATGAGCCTTATCAAGCAAATGTTGTGGAGATGAGTCCCATCGATACTGACGTCTTTACTGTGAGTGCACTGATCTGACCTTTAACCTCTGAACCGACTTTTCGATCCCTTTTCTTTTTTAAAGCAATATTTCTCTAGAAATAGTTTTTGACAGCTTTGTGTGAAGAACAGACTGAACCTTTCACTGTTAAATTTCCCCCTTGAGCAGCTCAGATATCATTCTTTATTCAACATATATAAATTGGTCCAAACCTGACATGGCACATCAAAAGGCGCCTTTTTTAAAGCTACTTTTTATTGAAACATTATAATATGTTATTAATGGGAGAGTGCAAAACACATGTCCTTACCAAACATACACTTAATCAACCTAAATAATTAATTTTTTTATTTTAGAGCGAAATTGCATGTACAATGCATCCAGAAAGTATTCACAGAGCTTCACTTTTTCCACATTTTGTTATGTTACAGCCTTATTCCAAAATGGATTAAATTCATTATTTTTCTACAAACAACGGGAAAGAAGTTTGTTTGAAAAAAATAAAAAACAAAAAAATCACATGTTCATAAGTATTCACAGCTATGACACTCAAAATTGAGCTCAGGTGCATCCTGTCTCCACTGATCACCCTTGAGATGTTTCTACAACTTGATTGGAGTCCACCTGTGGTAAATTCAGTTGATTGGACATGATTTGGAAAGACACACATCTGTCTATATAAGGTCCCACAGTTAACAGTGCATGTTAGAGCACAAACCAAGCCGTGAAGTCCAAGGGATTGTCTGTAGACCTCCGAGACAGGATTGTATCGAGGCGCAGATCTGAGCAAGGGTACAGAAAAATGTCTGCAGCATTGAAGGTCCCAATGAGCACAGAAGCCTCCATCATCCATAAATGGCAGAAGTTTGGAACCACCAGGACTCTTCCTAGAGCTGGGGCGAAGGTTCATCTTCCAACAGGACAATGACCCTAAGCACACAGCCAAGATAACAAAGGACTGGCTACGGGACAACTCTGTGAATGTCCTTGAGTGGCCCAGCCAGAGCCCAGACTTAAACCCGATTGAAACTCTCTGGAGAGATCTGAAAATGGATGTGCACCGACGCTCCCCATCCAACCTGATGGAGTTTGAGAGACCCTGCAAAGAAGAATGGGAGAAACTGCCCAAAAATAGGTGTGCCAAGCTTGTAGCATCATACTCAAAAAGACTTGAGGCTGTAATTGGTGCCAAAGGTGCTCTTGCTGACGAGAGAAATGGACAATTCAATGTGCCTCACTTCTGGGAATCACTAATTGTAAAAACAAAAGAACTTTATTTGTCCATCTGTTTTGATAAGATGTTCTGAATTCATGTGAACATCAGTGCCTCAACCCACATTCATCCACACAGAGGAGCAGAGCCGAAACAACCAAAATGTTCTTCCACAAAATGTATGCTGTTTTTTTTAACCGCTAGAAGGCCAAAAGTTACATAGTGCAGCTTTAATTGACATTAAAGTGTGAATGAAATGTGGGTGCTACCATATACGTAAAGGCATTATCAGTGAATAATGGCTTGAATTTCAGTCTCACAAAGTAATCATATGGGTTCAGAATTTTTTTAATGGTACGTAATTCTAGCCTAGAAATCTAGACGCACCCTAGCGGCAGAAAATGTAATTTGCAGCCAGGGTCATCTAGCACCTCTCCGGTGGCTTCCGAGCTAGAAAAACCTAACTCTGGTCAGGCCAATCACATTGTGTATAGCAGGGGTCTCCAAACTCGGTCCTGGAGGGCGGGCCACTGTCCTGCAGAGTTTAGTTCCAGCCCCAAATAAACACACCTGAACCAGTTAATCAGTGTCTTACTAGGCCCAAGTAAGACACTGATACCCCTTTTCCACCAAAGCAGAGCCAGAGCTAGATCGGAGCCAGAGCCTAGTTTCTAATCGGTTCTTTGTGTTTCCACACCCAAAGCCCTAGCTCCGAGCCAGGAAAAGTGGTTCTTAAGTAGCACCAAAACATTGCTGGGCTAGAACAGGGCTAGAAGTAAGAACCGATTACGTCAGGCGCTGGGGGCGGGGTCAACAAGACCAACACACACTTGAGATCCGCCATTGTGAAATAGCAGCTAATGGAGCTAACAGCTACTGTTCGTTTGTAATCTCCGTCTATACAAATTACGGCGAACTACATGAATGCGTTGGATTCGCTGTGTTTGCGTTGTGTTTTGATGCCGATGTAGGATCGTAAAGCCATGTGAATCAATAGTAACGCAACGTTTGCATTGTTGATGGAAGGCTTGTTCGCAGCGGTGCTGTGCAGAGACCGATCGCCGTATGATAACGAGTCCAGCGAGAGCACATGACTCCTTATGCTTTTGATTCACTCATGCGTTTTTATATCATATGTGGATCGGTCTGGCAAGCGCTGATGCGTCTCGAACAAGCCTGGTGTGTGTGTGTGTGTGTGTGTGTTTCCCGGCAGGGTTGCTAGGTTTTCACAACAAACCCGCCCAATTGCTACTCAAAACAAGCCCAATCGCGTTCCAGGGGGGATTCCCCAGTAAAAATCACATTTGGGGGTAAAATATGTGTTTTTTGGCATGGTTGCCTACTAAAATTCGCAATATGGGGCTAAATATCACATAATTGGGGTCGCTTCATCCCGTGGACATGAAAAAACAGCCCGCGGCAAAACCACGGACTTGGCAACATTGCCGCTGCCTCGCTAGCTTTGCTGAGAGAGATGAGACGTATACAGTGACGTAAGACATGGCTCTGTTGTGGCTCTCAGCCCGTGGAAAAGCAAACGGTTCTTAGAAAGCTCCACAGTCGAACCAACTATGAACTGGGACTAGCTCTGGCTCTGAATTAGCTCTAGCACTGCCTTGGTGGAAAAGGGGTATGATTAGCTGGTTCAGGTGTTTTAATTGGGGTTGGAGCTAAACTCTGCAAGACAGTGGCCCTCCAGGACCGAGTTTGGAGACCCCTGGTGTATAGAGTCGGTGGGCGGCAGGCTTAACATAATGATGGCAGAGTTGCGGCGGTTCCGCGTGCTACTCTTAAACAAAGAAGCTGGCGAACAGCGGTCTTTCGAATCGGCTTTGGCTGCGACTCTGGAAGACTTGGAGTTAAGCTTTTCTTTGAGAAAAGAACAAAGAACGGCACTGAAGTCATTCTTAAGAAAGGAAGATGTGTTCAGAGTTTTGCCGACCAGATGCAGCTAAAGTTTAATTTATCAACTAGCTCGCTTCACCTTCTCCGTTGCTTTGGTTGGTTGTAGTGCTATCCTATTGCGTGCAGAGGGAATTTGAAAGACAACCGTTTATCCCGTCCCTCGGATTGAGCCCTGCCAATGGTGAGTTCCCAGACCCAACATCTTGATGTGGGTCTGGCTTGTCTGGTTAGCGTAATTCCCCTTTTAGGAACTAGACAGACGTGGTCTGGTTAGACACCAAAAGGCTACAATCCCATCATATCGCACCATCTGTATAGATTAGATGAAATGACAAGATACAGAAACAGTGACCGTTTTGAAGCAGAGGTTTGATCCCAATGTCAGCAGGTAAACATATTTAGTGCTATTGATTTATGAGTGATAATGTCTTATAGTTTCTCTCTGAGTCAAATCCCCCCAAACCCAGAGGAGCAAGTTTCCATCTCTTCTTCGTCTGGAGAAAACCCCTCTGTCCCTGCCTTTGATCGGCTGGAGTTTTACAGCTGAATTCAAAGTGGGCTCTTACCTCGGTGTCCTTGGAACATTTTATGGAGCTCCTATATGCTCCTTTTATTCTATTGCTTGAAGTATGTGAACGTCCCATCTTGAGGGGTTTTTCCTCCTTTGGTTAATGAATAAATGAGTTCATATGTTAATGTCAGTCATGCCATCTTTCAGTCTCAGGCGGCACTCCCAGGGATAATTCAGAAGTAGCTAGAGGGTTCCAACATCTCAAACTCCAATATGACAGACTAGCTTTAATCTATTTCCACGAGTCATGGTTCACAAGGTTATCAGTCCACCAGTAAACAGCATCTTGTTTGCCAGGTTCCCGGACTGCTACAGTGAGCTCATTTAAAGGTGAAGTGTGTGATTTATGTGCCACTAGTGGCACCAAACAGAACTGTTTTCATGACTAACTCATCCCAATGGGTTAGTGTTGTTATGTCTGGCTCTGGAACCTACACTGTTAGAAGAAAGGGTTCTTTCAGTCCTTTATATATAGAACCTTTTAGGGGTTTCCATCATGGGATCATTTTTTGGATTTAATTTTAATTCATGTTCTATTCTTTTGATTACATTTTATGAATTAAACAGCTCGTAAACATATTTAATGACTAGAATTTTTTTTTAATATCTTGTCAAACGTTAAAGTATTATGCAATAATTTAGATATTTCTCCTTATATAGAACTTCTTTGTCATAAAGGTTCTATATTTAAAATTGACGTAAGAACCCTAGGGTTCTACATATAACCCCATTGTACCTTTTTTCATAAGAGTATACACATAAATGTACACACTTCACAGTCAGTTGGATTTCCAATGTTTACTAGTTTCATGGCATCAGATCTTTTTAAAGATGTTTGTTTTGTTTTTTGTTTTTGAAGCAATTAGTAAGTCAAATATCCAACAAGCACAAGCTATATAAAATATTAAATTTTTACTTTTGGTTGGACTGAAATTCAGACCGCTAGACACAATTGCCATAAAAGTGTCGCCTTTGACCTCTCCATGGGGCGTTGTAAGACATTTAAGGCATGAATTGCTGTAAAGCTGCTTTGCAATAACATGAATTGTAAAAAGCACTTGAAATACTCGTCCAGATTACAGATTATTCTGGGCCAGAATTGCCTACTTACACTCACCAGCCACTTTATTAGGTACACCTTGCTAGTACCAGGTTGGACCCCCTTTTGCTTTCAGAACAGCCTTAGTTCTTCATGGAATAGATTCAACAAGGTGCTAGAAACATTCCTTAGAGATTTTGATTCATACAGTATTGACATGATATCATCACACGTTTGCTGCAGATTTGACAGCTGCACATCCATGAATCAAATATCCCGTTCCACCACACCCCAAAGGTGCTCTATTGGATTGAGATCTGGGGCCTCATTTATAAACGTTGCGTACGTACAAAAGAAGGCGTACACCGCTCTCTACGCAATAATTGGTATTTATAAAAAGCAAACTTGACGGGAAAATGTGCGGTCCTTCACGCAAGCTCTGACCCAGGCGTACGCACAAAAACTGGAGAAATGAGAAATGGCGACACCGTCGGCAGATGGAAGAAATACTTGAAAGTTTGTGAAACTGTAGAACGTTGTGTAAAATAAATGGCTATACTGCCTCTCATAAATAACTTGAAGACTTCACAAAGCAAGTCTTACAATTAACAGCCTACACGAACACCCGTTTGATCGATCTGCAGTGTAAAACAAACGAAAATTACAACAGAAATGCAAATAATATTGGCATGTTATGCAATTCATCCTCATAAATAATATGGTAAGCAGAACGAAATAATGTAGCCTACAAAACTGATATTCTCGTCAATGTGTCCATCTGGCGGAGCAGATATAGTGTCAAAGGGTGTTTTGGTGTTGGTTCATGTTCATTGTTCCTTGTTCATGTTTTAGTTTATCATGTTCTTGCTTATGTTTTAGTGTCATGTTCACAGTCTTGTCATGCACTTCCTGGTCTTGTCATGTGATTCCCATGCCCTCATGTGTTGTCATGTCATTGGTTCATTGTCTCATCACTGTTCACTGGGGTCACTTGTCTTGTCATTAGTCCGTGTGTATTTAAGCCCTCATGTTTGCCATGTGTCTTGGTCAAGTATTGAATGTTGTAACCCGCTGTCGGTGAGTTAGTTAAAGCTCTTTATAGTTTGTTTTTGCCAAGTCCTTGTTTTATGTTTTGTTGTGAATAAAGTACTGCACATGGGTCCTTCAACTTGCCTCCAGTGGAAGCTCCGTTACAGAATACTTGACCACCAAAATGGACCCAGCAGTTGTATCTTTGCTTCGTCTACGCCAGGGAAATCAAGCCATAGAGAACTATGTGGAGGAGTTTTGTGGACTGTGCTACCAGGTGAACTTTAATGATGTTGCCCTCAAGGGTATTTTCTTAAATGGACTTAATGACCTTTTAAGGTATTTGATGCCAGAGAGCAATTCTCCAGGAACTCTATCTGGATATATTGACTTTGCACTCCAGTTGAGTGGCTCATCTTTTACTGTGGAAACGGTGGATGAGGAGCTCCACGTTCCCACAGTACTCCCCACAGTACCCGCTCCAGCCCACGTCCATGCTCCAGCCCAAGTCCAGGCTCCAGCCCAAGTCCAGGCTCCAGCCCACGGCCCCGTCCAGGCTCCAGCCCACGGCCCCGTCCAGGCTCCAGCCCACGAGCCCGCTGTCCCGCCCAAGACATTTTTTGGGGGGGGCAAGGGGTACATGGAGGCCATGAAGGCCACGCCTCTGTGGCCCCCTGAACCGCCATTACCGCCATGGCCTGTTGAACTGCCGTTGCCGCCATGGCCACCCACGCCTGAGGGTCCAGGTCCTCCCACGCCTGAGGGTCCAGGTCCTCCCACGCCACAAGGTCCAGGTCCTCCCACGCCACAGGGTCCAGGTCCGCCCACGCCACAGGGTCCAGGTCCGCCCACGCCACAGGGTCCAGGTCCGCCCACGCCACAGGGTCCAGGTCCGCCCACGCCACAGGGTCCAGGTCCGCCCACGCCACAGGGTCCAGGTCCGCCCACGCCACAGGGTCCTGGTCCGCCCACGCCACAGGGTCCAGGTCCGCCCACGCTCCCAGGCCCGTCCAGGTCACGTCTGGGTCCGGTGCCCCTGCACGGGTTTTGTTGTGAATAAAGTACTGCACATGGGTCCTTCAACTTGCCTCCAGTGGAAGCTCCGTTACATATAGATGCAATTAGACAGATAGATAATTAGTGAGATAGATAGATTTATTAATTGTCCACTGGGGAAAGTTGTTTTCATAGTAAAAATGTATTCATCAGCTACGGAATCATGGTATTCATGCATATGCCTTTAGTTTGTTTTATTTTTGATAAAATAACGTATGACGTATGTCTCAACCATTCAGAAAACTGAAAGAAATTACATTTGCACTGAACTATTTCCCATTTCCACGTAGATAATAGGGATAGGGATTAATAGGGATTCCCCAATAATTGCCGCCAGTCTCTCATCAAGAGGGGTCAGCTCCGGTGTCCCCTTTCCCCCACCCGTGGCAGACACACTCTGGCGATGGAGCGCTAGACGCTTTTTTACGTCGACTTTGATGTCCGACCATTTCTTTTTTTATTTCGGCCATGGTCCAAGGTTGTGATGCTACAGCATTTACGGCAGGGGTGGGCAATTCCAGTCCTCGAGGGCCACTGTCCTGTAGAGTTTAGCTCCAACCCTGATAAAACTCACCTGCCTGTAGCCTTCTAGTAATCCTGAAGACATTGATTAGCTGGTTCAGGTGTGTTTGATTAGGGTTGGAGCTAAACTCTGCAGGACATTGGCCCTCGAGGACTGGAATTGCCCACCCCTGATTTACGGCGTCGGCAACCTTTTGCCACTCAAGTGCCTTTTTGGCATTAGTAATGCCCACACTGTGCCCTCCAAACTAAATTTTTCTCCTCTTTTCCACCTCGCCAACGATAACTTCTACTTCACATTGAGTGAAGTTACGTTTTTTTGATTTCCTCTCTGTGTTTGTCATGATTTCGCAAATTATGAATATTAACTTGTGGGCGTTTCACTGACTTTTTATGGGCAAATATGGGCGTGACATGAAGCCGCAAAAGCTGCGCTACATTTAGAATTTATTGTGATTTATTAAAGGAAAACAGCGTAGGATGTGCGTGCGCACGGTTTTATAAATCTGAATATTTCTGTGCGTACGCACGTCCTATGTTTCATCCGTACGCCACTTCTGACGCAAATCCTACGCAAAGTTTTATAAATGAGGCCCCTGATGACTCTGGAGGTCATTTGAGTTTAGTGAACTCATCATCATGTTCAAGAAATCAGTTTGAGATGATTTGAGCTTCGTGACATGGTGTGTTATCCTGCTGGAAGCAGTCATCAGAAGATGGGTACACTGTGCTCATAAAGGGATGGACATGGTCAGACTCAGCAACAATACTCAGGTAGGCCGTGGTGTTTAAACAATGCTCAGTTGGCATACAGGGGCCCAAAGTGTGGAAAGAAAAATCCCCCACACCATTACACCACCATCCCTGTAGCCATTGAACCGCTGATACAAGGCAGAATGGGTCCATGCTTTCATGTTGTAGACTAAATTCTGACCCCACCATCTGAATGTTGCAGCAGAAATTGAGACTCATCAGACCAGGCAGCGTTTTTCAAATGTTCTGTTGTCCAATTTTGGTGAGTTTCCTGTCTTATGAGTGTCAGCGGTGTCTCTTCTGCTGCTGAAGCTCGTCTGCTTCAAGGTTGGACGTGTTGAGCATTCAGAGATGCTCTTCTGCAGACCTCGGTTTAACAAGTGCTTATTTGAGTTACTGTCACCCTTCAATTAGCTCGAACCAGTCTGGCCATTCTCCTCTGACCTCTGGTATCTGAGGAACTGCCATTCACTGGATATTTTCACTTTTTCTGGCAATTCTCTGCAAACCCTAGAGATGGTTTTGCACGAAAACCCCAGTAGATCAGCAGTTTCTGAAATACTCAGACCAGCCTGTCTGGCACCAACAACCATGCCACGTTCAAAATCACTTTTCCCCTTTCTTCCCCATTCTGATGCTTCAGCAGATCATTTTGACCATGGCCGAATCCGAAATCGCCCCCTAAACCCTCAATCACTATTCCCTACTTTAGTTCACTAGAAGGAGTAAATGAAAACAAGTGAATTTAAACATATTCAATAACGTCCACTATTGTTTCGGACACCACTACAAATGGCTGTCCCCTCAAATAGTGCCTTATTTAAGGGTATAGGGGGGCGATTTCGCATGCAGCCCATGTCTATATGCCTAAATGCTTTGATTTCCTGTCGTGATTGGCTGAATAGATATTTGTGTTAATAAGCAATTGAACAGGTGTACCTAATAAAGTGGCCAGGGAGTGTATATCAGTCTTGTCATAGGCCCTGTCCCAAATGACACCCTAAACCCTCACGGTCTTCCTCTGAGTCCGCAAGTGAAGTGCGCATTGAGGGTGCATTTCAACCTCAAAGGGGGGGCGCTCGCGAGCACCCTTCCGAGACCTAAAATGACAAATGGGACACCTTGCGGTCTCGGGGACTTAACGGCCATTGTAAGTCCACAAGACCGAAAGTGCACATGAAGTGTGCCATTTGGGACAGGGCCTTAGTTGTTGCAACAATTTCAGCCATATATTTTTACATGCAGTATAAATCAGACAATCTGTGGGTGATATCGGTGTATGTGGCATCTGAGGAAGCTAACTAAAAGCAAACTGATGGTTTTTCAGTATATTAGGAATAACTATTGAATTTGAGACGGTGTATTGTGTGTTCAAGTAAAATATGGTCAGGTCTCTAGAAACCTCTTTCTCTAGAAACTCTGCTTGTAAATGTTTAGGTGTTTTATAGTGGCTCTGTCTTTGGCTAAATATGCCTCTGATTGTCCTTTAATTAACAAGCCAGGGCTGAACTTCATTAGGAGGTTCCGATGACTAATTAAAATGTAGCCCAGAGTCAAGTGCATATTTGATTACCCTGCTGGACACCGTGCAGAGAGAGAGAGAGAGAGATATGAAACAGAACAAAGGAAGAAATGGATGGATGGATGGTGGATGGATAATTTTAATCACAGAACAGTGAATGTACAAACCAAATGTCTTCAAGCTTTTGACTTCCACACTCTGGTCCAGACTTCCACAATCAGGCTGTCTACCAGTCAACACATTGTCATTTCAGACTCCTTTTATCTGATGATTTACAGATTTCCCAAGCTATTCTTTTCCATACAGCACATGATAACGTTCAAAAGTTTGGGGTCGGTAAGGTTTTTTTCTTGATTTTGAAGAAAACGGAAAATCATTCTAATAAGCTGATTTGCTGCTCATGAAACATTTCTTATTATTATATCATGTTGAAAACAGTTGTGCTGCTTAATATTTTTGTTGGACCAATTTTTTTTCAGATTCTTTTCAGATTTTTAACAATAGTGCTTACAACATAGACAATTTTCATTGAATAACAGTTTACAACCTTTTGTTTTTCACACAAAGCTATCATGTGACCGCAGAAGAGTATGAATACAGATCATATGGACTACTTCTATGATGTGTGATATATGATGGTCCTTTTTTTAATCATTTTTTAAGCTTGACAGCCCCTTGTCTCTGTATGCTTTCATATGGAAAAAGCAAAGAGGACTTTCTGCAAAGCAGACAATTGACTGTGCATAAGCTGGGATAGGATACTTTTTTTTTTAACAGTGCAAAATCACACTCATCAACTTTAAAATGGTCTGTAAACACGCCTGAATAAATGAATAAAATCCCTCAGAGTTCAAATCAATTAGATAAACTTTACATTAGACCCGTGCTCTACATCACCTGTTTAAACTCCCTCTAATCAATGAAGAACACAGCCGTATGGTCCTTCCTGTTTTAATAATTAAAGACCTACAGAACCTTTGTTCTCTAATGACCAATTAAGTGATTTTCAGTGCTTCTCCACCAGCACTGTGAATAATTGATTGGCTCTTAAAAAAAAACAGCCGGGGTTTTATACAGTTATGCCCCATGCATAAATCTCCCATCATGCCGTTCTGTGGGGAAAGGATTGGTGTGATTTAATTTCTGCACCTTAGGACTCTGTTTTGTGACTAATTTTTCTTCTCTTTCTCTGCAGATATTAGCGATTGACCCTGATTATGGTGATAATGGGACGGTGGTCTATTCCATAAATCCAGAGAACCCCTTCTACACCATCAACCGCAACACTGGGAAGATCCGCACCAGTGGGGCGGTGCTGGACAGAGAGAGTCAAAATGCCCGGTCCGCACAGCTTATGAGGACCATCATTGTCTCTGCTACCGACCGTAAGCAACTCTCACCTTTCCCATAAAGCCTCGCTCTCTCTCTCTCTCTCTCTCTCTGAGGCCACAATACAGGTAGTTTAGCAGCCGCCAACCTTCAGTGTCTTTAAATCATGCTGACACACACGTCTTCCCATTTCTGAAGTACAGTATATTGTGCACAGTATGTAAGCTTTGTACACACTACCATTCTAACGTTAATAATTTAGTACTTTCTTTGAGAATTATTCACGCATTAAATTGATCAAAAGTGACAGTATAGGCATTTATAATGCTACAAAAAGATTTCTGTTTCAAATAAATGCTGTTCTTTTGGGCTTTGTGTTCATCAGATAATCCTGCGTACAAATAAAAAAAATACAGTTTTCAACAAATTTTTCTTGAGCAGTAAATCAGCATATTAGAATGATTTCTGAAGGATCATGTGACACTGAAGACTGGCGTAATGATGCTGAAAATTCAGCTTTGATCACAGGAATAAATTACATTTTAAAGTAGATATTTAAATAGAAAACAGTTATTTTAAATTGCAAAAATATTTCACAATATTTCAATTTTTTTCTGTATTTTTTGTCAAATGCATAATAGATTTATCAGAGCATAAGAGAATTCTTTCAAAAACGTGACCTTTCACAAATTGAATGAACCAGAAGTATAAGTAATAATCCATTTTTACATTTTTTGTTGTTGTTACTCATTATTTTCTTGGACTGCCACATTTGGATACATATTTAGAAAAAAAAATCTTGAATTTTTTCCTAAGATGTCCAGGTGCTGAATTTAATCATCCCAATATTTTACTTCACAGTATGTATTGTTTAAAATGTTGATCATTGCCTAATTCTATTTTACTTGCTATAAAAAATTGTATGCAGTGTATGCTGTGCAGTATTCACTAAGTAGTAAGGTTTTACTCCACACAACACATCCATTTCTCCCTCTATTTGTTGTGTTTGACAATATAAACTGACATTTCTTTAAATAATTCCTTCCCCCTCAGTGGATCTAATGACTACAGAAAACTCAGATAAGTTATGCCGTATGTGAGTATTCTCTTTGTTGTGCTGCCCTCCTCAGGTGGGACACCTCCACTGCGCTCTTCAGCCAGCGCTACGGTGTATGTGAACCTCCTGGACCTCAACGACAATGATCCTGCCTTTCTCAACCTCCCATTTGTTGCTGAAGTACCAGAGGGGCTTCCTATTGGATCATCTGTGTTCAGGGTTAGCATTTGATTGGTCTACAGGAACTGAGCGTGCACTGATTAAATATTCTACAATCATTTCATTTAGTATGCAATGGGGCCTGTGTTCATATCCTCATTTTTATATAAATATTTTAAATAAACCAAAATTGCAACTGAATTTGACAGTCAGTGGTCACCAGACATGCTAGTCAGTGATCAGAATACCATGTACCAATTCTGGGGTCATCTTTGATTCAATGTTGACGTCTAATGAAGTTCTTGTAATAAAACTGTCCTTCTGCCCCCTGCTGGTTTCCTCCCTCAGGTGCAGGTGCAGGACCTTGATGAAGGTGACAATGGTGCGGTTACCATGGCTCTTCAGATGGGGATGCCACGGCTGGACTTCAGATTTAACATCACCACAGGAATCCTGGTTTCCACGGCAGTGCTGGACCGCGAACAGATTGGCCAGTATTATCTCAGGATTGTTGCGTATGACGCAGGCCAGTTTCCACGAACATCCACGAGCACTCTCACTATCACAGGTACGGAGCAGGAGGACCAATCACTGTCCGGCTGTCAATATCTTGTGTTCAAAAGCAAATGGTAATTGATGTTTATGTGTGTCACTCTTTCCGTACAGTTTTGGACATGAATGATGAGACGCCAACCTTCTTTCCCAGCGTTTATAACTTATCGTTGGATGAGAGCGTGCCCCGTGATTATGTGGTGGTCAGGCTGAACTGCACAGACAATGACGCGGGTCTTAACGCAGAGCTCAGCTATTTTATCACAGGTCAGAGTGCAGAAGGTCACAGTTCAGAGGGTGCGAATGAGTTTGTGCTGATGGTGCAACACTGTGGGATTTTGGCTGGGACTGCTGTGACCCGCCGTGACTAGTTTTCAAGAAATGTGAAGCTAAGGCTCTGTTCCAAAATCTAGTGAGCTGCCTGCATAGGCAGCATTTTAAGGGATCATAGCCTTCACAACACCACATTCCAGTTTATAAATAGATTCTTGGCCAACTTATTGAGCTCAATAAGTTGTGTTCAGTTGCAAGATGTGAAAAGAAGCTCATTCAGTAGTGAAAAGTGATAACTTTGTTTAGTGTGTAATGTTTCTGTTACAAAGCACAAAGTCACACCAAAGGGAGTTATTCTCTATATCAATGTACATTGTTTCTGAACTCCCTAAAACGCCTCCATAGTGGTCTTGAGTTTTCTTCTGGGAACGAGCACATCACAATATTCCTTATTTAAATAATTCCTTCCCAAGGCATACGTAAAATTAAGGGGCTTGGCCTCTTGAGTGGCGTTAATAGTGTGTTGAAACTCGCAGTTATGGTAAGGGGCATAACATTTCCGAAACACTTAAAGCGGTTGACCAATCACAACACACTGGTCCAGCCGACCATTCAGAGCACATTGCGCTTTTTAGAAGGAGGGGCTTCATAGAGACAGGAACTAATCAGTGTGTTACTGACAGACTGGGAAGAGAGGTGCTGCAACCATATAATATATGTTAAAATAATAATTTTCTTTAACATTCAAGCATGGAAACTTATCGTAATACACCCCAAAAAACAAAGTCAAGACTTTGGTAAAGGGCATATGGCCTCTTTAAATATATATGATTAAATATACGATTAAAATAATATTATATTATTATCAAATTGTGTTTGTCATGCTTATTGGAAGAGTACCACATCATTATTATGTTAGCAACACACTAATGCCATCTCAATTGAAATCAATTGTGTATCAGTATGACAACACAGGAGCACATTCAAAATCATTCAATTATGATGTTCCATCTGTGAAGGCAGCACACTAGGGTTTAGGACAAAGCCATGACTTGTGATTTCTCAGCTTGTGTTTATGTGTCCCAATAGAAGGGAACCAAGATGGAAAGTTTAGCGTGGGCTTCCGGACCGGTGTGGTACGGACCGTGGTGGGTCTGGACCGTGAGACTCAGGCCTCGTACAGGCTAGTGATTGAAGCGATTGGTGAGTTTCATATAGTTGTTAAAAGGTTAGTTCACCCAAAAAATATCATTAATTATCCTCATGTCTTTCGTTTATCTTCGGAACACAAATTGAGATTTTATTAATGAAATCTATTCCTTGACTTTTCAAAAAGTTCATAAAGAGTTCTTAAAATGAATCCAAATGAATTGAGTGGTTTAGTCCAAATTTTCTGAAGAGACACGATCACTTTATATGATGAACAGATTGAATTTAGGCTTTTATTCACATATAAACATTGATTAGCGAACAAAAACGGAAGCCTAATGAACAGAATGAACCTCATTGGTTCTTGCAGAAGCTCAAACGTGCTGCGTAACACGAGAATGAACCTCATTGGTTCTTGCAGAAGCTCAAACGTGCTGCGTAACACGCGGATGAACCTCATTGGTTCTTGCGGAAGTTCAAACGTCCTGCGTAACGAGAATGAACCTCATTGGTTCTTGCTGAATCTCAAAAGTGCTTCGTAACACGCGGATGAACCTCATTGGTTCTTGAGGAAGCTCAAACGTGCTGCGTAACACGCGGATGAACCTCATTGGTTCTTGGGGAAGCTCAAAAGTGCTGCGTAACACGAGAATGAACCTCATTGGTTCTTGCTGAATCTCAAAAGTGCTTCGTAACACGCGGATGAACCTCATTGGTTCTTGAGGAACCTCAAACGTGCTGCGTAACACGCGGATGAACCTCATTGGTTCTTGAGGAAGCTCAAACGTGCTGCGTAACACGCGGATGAACCTCATTGGTTCTTGAGGAACCTCAAACGTGCTGCGTAACACGCGGATGAACCTCATTGGTTCTTGAGGAAGCTCAAACGTGCTGCGTAACACGCGGATGAACCTCATTGTTTCTTGCGGAAGTTCAAACGTCCTGCTTAACGAGAATGAACCTCATTGGTTCTTGAGGAAGCTCAAACGTGCTGCGTAACATGAGGATGAACCTCATTGGTTCTTGAGGAAGCTCAAACGTGCTGCGTAACACGAGGATGAATCGAATGGGTTCTCGCACATCAAGTTCAACATGCTTGAGCGTCCGTTTAACACAACTGATGTGTGTTGATGAATGCGCAACTACCACTTTGACACTTCAAAAAGTTCATAAAGATATAAAAAGCCTAATTTCAATCTGTTCATCATATAAAGCGATCAAGTCTCTTTCTGTTTCGGAGGGACATAAAGCTCTCAGATTTCATCTGAAATACCTTCATTTGTGTTCAGAAGATGAGCGAAAGTCTTATAGGTATGGAACGACATCAAGGTGTGTAATTAATGACACAATTTTTGGGTGAACTATCCCTTTAAAACAACTGGTTATGCATGTGTGCATGCATATGTGGTATGATCTTTTGCAATTTCCTGTGTAAATGACTGGATAGAATGAAGAGTGTTGTGGTTTCCTGTTTGAGCTGTACAGCGTTCAGAAATATGCCAGCTGTTCTAATACCAGTTTAATGAGCTTCTATGAAAATATGCTGCCCACTTTTTTAAATTCTGAGAAGTTCATCATCGTACTTATCAGATTAATTTCAAACAAATGAAACACAGGTTTTCTTTTAGGCACAAACACTTAACACAACATGCAAGTCGTTTTACATACAAAAAAATTAATATTAATAATATTTTATAATAATATCTCATATTTTTGTATATATAATATTTATATCAGGGGTGTGCAGTGGTGTTTAAAAAATAAGGGGGCAAAGTCGTCACATTTTTTATATATATCAAAGGTAAATTTATGTCCTTGTTATACTTGATTTTCCTGGTTAAGTAAACATTACATAAAAAAGAGAAAGACCAAATACAATTCTATTTTGTATTTTTGCACTATATATTGTAATATTCTATTTAATAAAATCAAGTATAAATTTAATCAAGTTAGTGTTTTTACGCATTTTTACATTTATTCCAAAATAATAACTACAGTGTGTGCATAATTATGCAAATGTATATTTTTAAATATAAATATAAAAAAATATTTTTAAATGTTTTTTTTTTTCAAGCTCATTTTACCAATTCCAAACCACATCAATCTTAATAACTATTATTACGTTTGTATTTAATCATTTATAAGTGACATATAATTGTTGGAAGTGAAAAACGCCTTATATTCAGGTGTGCATAATTATTAAGCAGGTTTTCTTTTACAAGTAAATGGCCCACAAAATATATTTAAGTCGCACTGAAAAGTCAAAAATTATTAAAGGAACACTCCTTTAAAGGACTCATTTTCCAACTCCCCTAGAGTTAAACAGTTGAGTTTTACCGTTTTCGAATCCATTCAGCTGATCTCTGGGTCTGGCGGTAGCACTTTTAGCATAGCTTAGCATAGATCATTGAATCTGATTAGACCGTTAGCGCCTTGCTCAAAAAAATGACCAAAGACTTTTCTGTAGTTACATCTTGTACTAAGGTCGACAGAAAATGAAAAGTTGCGATTTTCTAGGCCGATATGGATAGGAACTATACTCTCATTCCTGCAGAATAATCATGGAACTTTGCTGCCGTACCATGGGTGCAGCGGCGCAATGATATTACGCAGCTCCTGAAAATAGGCTAACTTCCATCAACATAACCAACGTGACAACTTGCTTACACAAGGAGCGTGCCTTGTAACCATGGAGACATTTGTGAGAGACGATTCAGAAGATATTCACTTTGGTGCAGATCCTGAACCGTATCTATTTGAATCGGAATACCGAAAACTTTTAATTGTCTGTCGGTCTTAGTACATGATGTAACTACAGAAGAGTCAAATTTTAAATAGGAAAAATATCGAAACTCTTTGGTCATTTTTTGAGTGAGATGCTTACGGTCTAATCAGATTTAATGATCTATGCTAAGCTATGCTAAAAGTGCTACCGCCAGACCCGGAGATCAGCTGAATGGATTCGAAAACTGTTTAACTATAGGGGAGTTGGAAAATGAGCCTATTTTCAAAAATAGTGGAGTGTTCCTTTAAATGCTCATGAGAAGGATGCAATACTAATGCAATACGCCCCAGTTTTAGCAGTCATGGTGCTGTTGCTTGGCACAACTAATGGTTGTTTAAAAATGACTATTATTACCATGCAACACCAGTGAAGATATGAGTCAGAAGGGCTGTATTGTGGCAGTGTTTTTATGTTGCGATCAGGGTTCCCATGGTCATGGAAAACCTGGAACTATTAGCTAGGATGTGAATTAGAATGCATATAATATAAATGAGAAACTATAAAATATAAATTATATTTTGTTGGAAATATGCTCGGTTTCAAGGTCCATCTTTTCTTTTATTCAATCTCTGTAAAATCCTTATTCAATAATCCTGAATGACTGGAAATGTCATAGAAATTGGTCAGCCTTGAACTTGTACTGTATTTTATTTGTACTGAGAGTAGCATTTCCTAGCCGTATTGGTCAGACTGTTGATGGTTTTCCCGTAGATAATGGTCCAGCGGGCGGCCGGAGGACAGGCACAGCTACGGTAAATGTGGAGGTGCTGGACGTCAATGACAACAGGCCTATATTCCTACAGAACAGCTATGAGACCAGCGTCCTGGAGAACATCTCAAGAGGAACTAGTATATTACAGGTACAAATGCACATTCACAATTCACTATTCCATATGAAAACTATATAAAATCAGCAACAACAAAAAAAATTCACAATATTGGTATGAAGTAGCACATGGTGTTTTAAATTTGTTACGTACATTGTTTTTGTTTGTTTGTAACCATGGCAGCATTACCATGTCATGTCAGTGGTTTTCTGTAATGTCATGTTCCAGTGTGCTGGTAACCATGAATATGGTATTCCATTTTGCTGTTATGGAATAAAATCGCATCCCACTGGCACAACAACAATGATTTGAACAAACCTATAATTTGAAGACCTAAAGCACACTTTAAAATGTATCAAAACAGTAAACCAAGTCACAATTACTTTAAGATAGCACAAACACACGTATTTAAAGCAAAACATTTCATAAAACGGTTTTAAATGATAAAACAATAATATTCCTATATTATTCAGTAGTTTAAAATGAGCACACTTGGTTTGCTAGGTTTTGCTGGGTTTGTTTTGCTTTCTAATGCAATGACATTCAGATATTTTTAAGTGTGACGCAAACACTGTCGGGCCACTGTACACACAATATGCAAATAAATGTGAATGTCCTCCAAATAAATACTGATGTTGTTAATGCCCTGTCTAAAGGGCCACCATTTCTCAGAAAGCTTCTGGTTTGTGCTGGCAGGTCAGGATGTGATGTTGGCAATGTCCAGCTGTTTATAAAGTTGCGGCCACCGTATGATTGAATTGTTAAGTCACATCTTGTTTCGACTGAAGCTAATGGTGAATGAAATGAGTTGGCTTCCTGTACACAGCCTGATCTCTTTCAGTACTGATAGCCGAGGACGCAGGATCGTGATTGTGTAGATAGGTACGTATCTATAGCTCTTTTCCAAAACCTAGTGAGCTGACTACCTAGACAGCATTTTAAGGGATCATAGGCACACTCCAGCTGCAAATAGTCTTCCCATAAAGTTTTAATACACATGGAGAGCATTATTACACATGGACCAGACGTAAACAACATGGATACTGGCTGTTTCAAATTCTGATTCAGCATCAAGTCATATAACTGGAGTTAAATAAAAACTAAAACTGAAATAAAAATAAATATTTTAGTTTTAGTTCAGCTTTAGTTTTGATTTATTTCCAGTTAGTAATTTCAGTGCTTTAACTTACATTTGTTTTAGTTCGTTTCTAATTTACCAAATTTTTCATTATTTATATTTAATTTCAGCTTTATTTCAATAAACAAAAATGTTCTTAATACTTTTAGTTTTAGTTTGTTAATAATAATAACCTTGGCGACAGCATGTGCATCCCTCAAGGGAAAATGCACTCTTAAAAATGCTGGGTTAAAAACAACCCAAGTTGGGTTGGAAATGGGTTGTTTTAACCCAGCGATTGGGTTGTTTTAAGCAAACATTTAACCCAACCACTGGGTTAAAACAACCCAATTGCTGGGTTTGTCCATTTCCAACCCAACTCGGGTTGTTTTTAACCCAGCACTTTTTAGAGTGTGTAATCCCAGAATGCATTGCATTGAGCAGACAATGGCAGATATGGTTATAGAAATGTCAATTCTAAATATACATTTCATTCAGTTCCTGAAAGTTTCGATAAAAACAGTTAAATCTAAATAAAAACTAATTGTATCTAATATTTGTATATTATGCTTATTAGCAACATTTTTTGAATCATTTTTGAGTCTGGTATCCTGTAGCTGGAGTTGCTCCCAATGAAGGGCACTTTGAATCAGTCACTTAGAAGGCAGCTGCCTATGTAGGCAGTAGACCACAAGGCGACTCACTAGGTTTTCCAAAAGAGCTCAAATCTCGGTGGCATACTGCAGCAGAGACGGTATAGTAATATAAGTGTGGGAGTCATTTGTCTTTGACTCTGCGGGCGGCATTGACCCTGATTGCTTCCTGCTCTGGGCTACGAATGGCTGAATGGGTCTTCTGAACGCTGGTGTGGAGGAGAACGACTGCCTCATCGAGCCCAAACGCTTCCAGAGCTTTAGCTGGGGCTCGCTGGACAGAGCCTGCCCGCATGCGAGACCGTCCCCCGGGCCGCAGTCCCCATCCACACCCCAGGACCCTCCCGGCGAGCAGCCCACCGCCAGAAAGATCACACAGCCCCCGAACAGAACAAAGAGACACACGATGATGATGATGGTCGGGAGGGGATGTTGAAGATCCAGAGGTGGCGATGTTGGGGAGATGGGAAGTGAGAGATTAGAGAGGGATAGATTGAAGGGAACATCCATTTTGTTCCTGGATCTGTAGAGAAGCAAAACAGGAAGAGTTAAATCTGAGTCAAGTGGAGTGTGCTTATAGTGAAGATACAGGTGTTTTTGTGACACTTGGGGTTCAAGCTTGTGCAAAAGTGTGAATGTGTGCTTGTGCGAGACGCATGCAAGGTTCCAGGATGTGGTTAACAGGTGTGTATGTGTGTGTGTACGCTTGAAAAGAAAGAATCTCTTTAATATCTGAATTTTTTGCCTTCGGCAGCAATGATATGGCAAGCAAGTGGACACTTTTTTTTTTTTTTTAAACCTAAGGCCTAAAACATGTACACAACAAGTGTTTGAAAACTAGCGCTTCATTTGTATGGGTCATAGTGGTCTGAGATGTGACTCAAAGCAAAGCATTACACAAATCAAGTGTTTCATTCTCACGGGGGGGAATCTTCGTCTGTGGTGGGTTTTTTTTTAATTATTTTTTGTAGATACTAATCTCTAATGTGAGTTTTGGACGAGTTTACAACACTGCCTCAGCTCTAGCTCATGATCTCATTTCATAAGCTCTGTACTTATAATTGTGTCACCATCTATTTGTATGGTCTCATTTGTGTCTAATTTATTTCTATTAAGTAGTGTTGTTATTGTTAAATAAAATTAAAACTTAACTATTTTTGTTCATTTAAGTAAAGCTGAAATAAAAAAATATATAAATATTAGTTGAACAACATAAACTTAAAAACGTACATTATAAATGTTACACTAGCTGAAATAAAATAAGTTTAAATTGAAAAACTAAAATGACTAAAACTGAAATGAATAAATTATAGCTAAATCGAAAAAAAACTAATAAAAATTACAACAAAAATACTAAAACGTAAACTAAAATAAAAATAAAAAAAGCTAATTGAAATGAATATATACTATAAAATAATGCTTAAAACGGCTCCTAATGACTTTTTTATTAGAAACATGTGAGACAATACTCAAATGAATCAGTTGTAGAAGTCTTCTGAGCAATGAAAGTGCAACATCTGAGCGCATTTTCCTCTAGGTAAGCACAGCGGTGGTTTGTGGTGGCGGGACTGAACACCTACAATACACGCATCTTATCATCCACCATCTAGCATCTCTACACTTGGCACTCACAGTGCTTCTCTGCAAGACTATCAAAATGACTGAGCGATTTCTGTAAAGAAAGGTCAGGTCAACGTACAGTAGATTTATATTGCACTATATTGATTACAGATTAGCAAGTCTCTTACTCATTCAATCACACACTCACCCACACAGAGCCAGGGGTGGATTAAGGTCTACACAGCCCCTAGGCTCAGTAATTTCTAGAGTCCCCCAAGACAGCCCACAAACATATGTGCATGACTCAAATGTTATCACTAATAATCATCATAAATATCACAGATGGATCAGAGATTTGTTGAGTCTAGGGGTCAGAAAGCCAAAAAAATATCAAACAATCCCTACATCACCACATGTTGTTTGGGAGGGATTCAAGAAAATCCCTCCCGCTTTTTTTTTGCTGGAGGTCCTGGACATCTTGTTCAGATATCACTAATATTTAGTTTAGTTTTGATAAATAAAGCTCTAAACTAAATATTAGTGATAAAATAAATATCACTAATAATGGCTATTTGACTGAGGTGATTATATTTTTCTTTTAATGGGGTGGCACTGAGGGGACCAAGAACCAGTCAGGTGGGACCAGGAAAAACTGAAATAAAAAATGGCTGTATAAGTAGATTTTACTGTAATAAATATTTACCTCTAAATTATGCACAATTTATTAACTGTATTACCGTGGTGTAACCACTAGATGACTGTTTGGCCATATATATAAATATATAAACATGGCTGTGTGTTCCCTAGTTTCTGGCAGCATTGTTTTCAGACATAATAATTTACTTTTATTAGGTTTTGCATTTGGGTATACAGTTGTGGTCAGAATTATTAGCACCCCTGGTAAATATGTATAGAGTATAAATATGAGAAAACACAAAGGCCAAATTCCCTTAATCATCACAATGAGTAAAAACCAAAGAATATACTTCTGATGTGCAGCAAAAGATTGTTGAACTTTACAAAATAGAAAGTGGCTGTAAGAAAAAAGGCTAAAGCATTTTCACCATCAGGGCAATAATTAAGAAGTTCCAATCAACTAAAGATGCTTGGAAGCGGACGTGTGTCTATATTGTTCTAATGCACGGCGAGGCCAAAGACTCTCCAAGGATTACAGATGGAAATTTGCAGAGAATAGTTGAGTCTTCGGGTCAGAAAGCCCAAAAAAAAAAAAACTACATCACCACATGTTGTTTGGGAGGGATTCAAGAAAAATCCTTCTAGCTCATCCAGAAACAAACTCCACCATATTCGGTTGTCAGACACGACTGGAAATTCAAAAGGGACCAGGTTCTGTGGTCAGATGAAAAATAGCTTTTTGGCAGCAATCCCACCAGATGGGTTTGGTGCAAACAGGGATGAAGATAACCCCATGTCCACGGTTAAAAATACAGCTGGATCTTTAATGTTGTGGGCCTATTTTTTTGCTGGGGGTCCTGGACATCATGGTCAGATACATCATGGATTCTAGCAAATACCAACATATAAAAATCAAAACCTGACGGCCTCTGCTAGAAATCTTATAATGGGACGTGGTTGGATCTTCCATCAGGACAATGATCCAAAACAAACACCAAAATCAACACACAAATGTGTCACTGAGCACAAAATGAAGCTTTTGCCATGACATCCCAGTTCCCGTAAGAAAATGAGTGCGGTGAACTGAAGAGGATCACCAACACGGAGCTGGGAATCTAAAGGATCGGGAGAGATTCTGTATGGAGGAATGGTCTGTGATCTCTTGTCAGGTGTTCATCAGGCATTATAGAACAAGACTCAGGGCTGTTATCTTGGCAAACGGAGATTGCAAAAAGTATTTAATAAAAGGATGCCAATAATTATGGCCAACGTGTTTTGGGGAAAAGCATTTATTTCATAATGTGATGAAATAACCCCCACTTTCAATTCTTTTACCTCAACTGAAAGGTAAAACTGAAATAAAAAATGGCTGTATAAGTAGATTTTACTGTAATAAAGATTTACCTCTAAATTATGCACAATTTATTATCTGTATTACCGTGGTGTAACCACTAGATGACTGTTTAGCCATATATATAAATATGTAAACATGTGTGTTCCCTAGTTTCTGGCAGCATTGTTTTGGTCTTTGTTGAGTTGATTTGACCAAATTTGATTTGACTGTGTTGAGTTGATTCTGAGTTGATTTATCTGTGTTTTAAAAGGATAGTTCACCCAAAAATGAAAACTTAATGTCAATGAAAATTCGATTTTTGTGAATTTTTTCAATAAAAGAACAAAAGGATAAACAAAATATATATATAGACAATAATTCTGACCACAACTGTATATTTAGACATTATGAAAAACTACTTTAAGTTGCGTTAATCTGCCCCTGCACACACCCTAAGGTCAGGAAAATCTTGGAACAGAAACACTTCCAGCATGCATTTCCGTGTTTGGAAACGTGTCCAAACGTCATTCATAGCGCAACACAAATATGATGTAGCTTCTCAGCAAAAAATGTCGGTTCTCAGCATCTTTTACTGTCATTTTTCTCTTGCAGATCAACTGCTTTCATGGCTGAACTGCAGCTGGAAGAGAAACTTTTTTTAAAGATTTTTTTTTCCCCAAGTCAAATTTCTAAAAATCCTTATTACAAGATACATTTACTTGAGAAACAGCACTGCATGAGATATTAAAACTTGTATTTTTATAGAACAGATTTTGTTTCTTGTTTTAAGTATAAACAGTTGAAAAAACAAGACACAATACACCTGTATTAAAGATATATTCTCTGAAAACATTTTTATATCATATGCAGCATTGCTTCTAAAGTAAATGTATTTCGAGGTTTTTTAGAAATATTAATGGGAAAAAAGGGCTAATTAAACAGTACTTTTTTTGCTGTGTATGAAGTTAAAGGTGCTGTATGTAAGAATGACAGCTAGTGGTTGAAATGGGTACTGCAGTCCAAATTCAAAATCTTGTTTGCCCCTCCTCCTCAAACTCGACGCTCATGTGGGTTGCCATTTTGAGGACACGCTACAGTAACAAGCGCAATTGACAATGGAAGGCGAGGAGATTTGCACACTGTAAGTTGATGAGTTGATTTATCTGTGTTTTAAAAGGATAGTTCACCCAAAAATGAAAACTTGATGTTTATCTGCTTACCCCCAGGGCTTTCAAGATATAGGTGACTGTTTCTTCAGTAGAACACAAATGAAGATTTTTAACTCCAACCATTGCAGTCTGTCAGTCGTATAATGCATGTGAATGGTAACAAAATCTATGAGAGTAAAAAAAAAAACATGCACAGACAAATCCAAATTAAACCCTGCGGCTTGTGACGACACATTGATGTCTTAAGACACGAAGCGATCGGTTTGTGCAAGCTCAACCTCACTTACCGGAAGTGATCACGCACTGAAGGCTGTTGGACATAGTGGGGTATTTGAGGTAAAAATTTATATAAATACTGTTCGGTTTCTCGCACAAACCAATCGTTTCGTGTCTTAAGACATCAATGTGTTGTCACAAACCATAGGGTTTAATTTGTCTGTGCATGTTTTTTTACTCTCATAGATGCGTGATACCATTCACATGCATTATACGACTGACAGACTGCAACAGTTGGAGTTAAAAATCTACATTTGTGTTCTACTGAAGAAACAGTCACCTATATCTTGAATGCCCTGGGGGTAAGCAGATAAACATCAAATTTTCATTTTTGGGTGAACTATCCCTTTAATGTGCTTCCGTTCATAGAGATTTTTAAATGGATGCTGAGGCGTTTTTTAAGGTTGGGTAGAATCTGCAAACTCTGACCCAGTTTGTTTGCTGGCTTCCATGGCAGTAACATGCTGTGTTTTCCACCAATTGGCAACGTGTGTTATCGCACAGACCAAAAAAAAAAATATGGTAAAAAAAAAAAATATGATGGTATTTTTTTGCTTTAGTACAATCAAAAACTTACATACAGCACCTTTAAACATACTGTTGTAGTAGGTAATTCAATCACCTTCACATTACCTCAATAACATGTTAATTACATACAAGCAGGTGATTTGCTAAGCATAAACATCTATGTTTATGTACTTGCGTATGTTTCTGGCCTATATCACTCCCATAAACACACATTTGAAATGGTATTTGACATTAAAAATGTTGGTGCCCCACTAAGTGAGCAGTCAGATGAGAAATGTGGCTAGTTGGTTTTCTTTTCTTTCTTTTTTAAATTGGGTCTGTTATATAACTCTCAATCCATCTGAAACACACACAAACACAGCGCTACACCCAAGTCACCAATTACTCTGCCTATCTGCTCCTAAATGTCAGCATGTTAAATTCTGAGCACACAGAGTGTGACTTATCGCTCTGATGAAAACACATTGAGACATGAAATTATTCTTCATCTTAAATGCCACAAACAGGCTGAAAAGGCCACTCACATGAGAACTATTGTTAGGGAAACACTTCATTAGTTACCGAGGTACGGATCTGCTGAAATACATTTATGCACACATCATCATATTTTTGCTTTGCTCATGCAGGCAGATAAATCTGTTTTATGCTTCTTCTTTTTTTGTTCTTGGTGCACTAGTCTTTGGTGGGGGACAAACACGATTTGCAACAAAAAAATCTGATTTATATGGGATTTCAAATCTAATTTCTAAAATGTTCGTACATTTTCAGTGAGAACAGTGATATTTGAAGTTTAAATACGTTTTTGTCATACACTATCATGTTTTTTATGTTTTTAAAAGAAGTCTCTTAAGTTCACCAAGGTGGTCTGAAAACAGTGAAAACTGTTATATTGCAAAATATTACAATTCAAAATAACTATTGTATTTTAAAATTACATTTATTTCTTTGAATTCTCAGCATCATTGCTCCAGACTTCAGTGTCACATAATCCTTCAGAAATCATTTTAATATGCTGATTTGCTGCCCGAGAAACATTTATTATTATCGATGTTTGAAACAGTATTTTAGTGGAAACTGTAATACATTTACTTTGATGAATAGAAAGTTCAAAAGAACAGCATTTATTTAAAACGAATTTTTTTTTGTTACAATGTAAAAGTCTTTAGTGACACTTCTGATCAATTTAATGCATCCTTAGTAAATAAAAAACTAAACTTACTGACACCAAACTCTAGAATGGTAGTGTACGCAATGTGTACAAATGTGCTCTCTATTTCCCTTTATAGTAACCTTTGTGGCATTTACTATGTTGTGAATAGTTATAGATCGAGTCAGTGATTTCAGGCACAGCATACGCGTGAATTAGTAAAATACAATAATGCGAACGTGGCTTATGTTGTCCCGTGTACTTTAAGACTGACATCATTGCAAAATAAAATGGGTTCAGCCCTGCTGAATGAATGTCCTTGCTGGTTAGTGTGGGTTTGGTGCTGGTGGACCAGAATAGCCGTGTTGCACAACAAATAAAAAGCCCAGTAGGGAAACCAGCATTCAAAACTTAACTTATCCTGGTGTTTTCAACAGGGGTCCAATGAATAACATTTATTTTTCAGTTTATTCTTTGTGGTTCAGCTTTACCTTTAGCGTTGGACACGATTAGTTACTCCTCCAAAGTTTCAAATCACGTTGTCACCAAGAGTGTTGGAGATGAGACAGCTGGAAGATGTTGATCAGAACGTATGCAGAAAGTGGGACTAATATCCGTTTAGAGAGACTCAAAATCAACCTTCTTTTTTGACCATAGCAGTGTGTTTCGTGAGCTAAAAACCCATTCTGAGGCAAACTTTTTGCCTCAAGTTTTAACCCCCTTGTGATGGTATGGTCCGGTCTGCCTGTTCTATTCATCTCCCTCCAAGAGACCCCCCTAGACCCCTTCTTTCTTTATCTCCCCCTCCTCCTCCTCATCTCCTACTCCTTTCTTTTCCTCTCCACATTTCTTTATAAAGCTAATGAGTCTGAAGGAGGGGCCGTCCTCCTCGCTGTCAGTAGGATTTGACTAATATATGGATGTATTCAGTGTATGCTAAATGGTTTTACTGCTTAATATGATGAATTTTTGTGTGTAAATGTGTTTAGAAACAATTGCAGATCCTTGTTTCCATGATTTGTATGATCGTTGAAATCGTATGTTTTTTCAAGCCCCTATAAATTACTGCCATGACAACTATTTAAAGATGAAGCGTCTCATTTTTGTTCCACTAGTAGCACCAAACACGATGAGTCATGAGAACATTCTATATTAATGTGACATTGCTTAGCAACCATAAACAGCCAGCTGTTGGGTTACAATTAACTATATATATTATATTGCCAAAAGTTGGGACGCCTGCCTTTACATGCACATGAAATTTAATGACATCCAATTCTTAATCCGTAGGGTTTAATATGGAGTTGGCCCACCCTTTGCAGCTATAACAGCTTCAACTCTTCTGGGAAGGCTTTCCACAAGGTTTAGGAGTGTGTTTATGGGAATTTTTGACCATTCTTCTAGAAGCGCATTAGTTAGGTCAGGTGTTGGACGAGAAGGCCTGGCCGTCTCCGCTTTAATTCCTCCCAAAGGTGTTCTATTGGGTTGAGGTCAGGACTCTGTGCAGGCAAGTCAAGTTCCTCTACACCAAACTCGCTCATCCATGTCTTTATGGACCTTGCTTTGTGCACTGGTGCACCGTCATGTTGGAACAGGAAGGGGCCATCCCCAAACTGTTCCCACAAAGTTGGGAGCATGAAATTGTCCAAAATGTCTTGGTATGCTGAAGCAACCCCTGAAAAACAACCCCCACACCATAATCCCCCCTCCACCAAACTTTACACTTGGCATAATGCAGTCAGGCAAGTTCCATTCTCCTGGAAACCGCCAAACCCAGACTCGTCCATTGGATTGCCAGACAGAGAAGCATAATTCGTCACTCCAGAGAACACGTCTCCACTGCTCTATAGTCCAATGCGGCGTGCTTTACACCACTGCATCCGATGCTTTGCATTACACTTGGTGATGTAAGGCTTGGATGCAGCTGCTCGGCCATGGAAACTCATTCCATGAAGCTCATTACACACTGTTCTTGAGCTAATCTGAAGGCCACACAAAATTTGGAGGTCTGTAGCTATTGACTTTGGACTTATTGCACAGGTGGCTACCTATCACATAAGGAAATTGATTTTGAACGATAATAACTTTAAAGATATTAAACCTTTAAGACAGACCTACTGTGAGCTACGAGTTTGTTAATCTGTGGTATTTGTGTCAGCCCACATTATTTAAGCTTATTTTTAAAATTATCATGTTTAGCATTGAAATTCCTGGTGAAAAACTACATTACCCATGATGCTGTACAAATTACACCAATCAGAGAGTTGAAAAAAGCTCTTTTGCTCCACCCACTCCCATGAAACACTGCAAGTGAGGTAGTTGATTCGCTATCCTCCATATGCTCTCAAGATACTAAAATGTTTGTGTGTGTATATATATATATATATATATATAATATATATGTATATTTTGCAATAAACTTAAAATATATTGTTGTTATACATCAACATTTGTAAATGAGTAGTTTTATATTTCTCCATTGTTTTTAATTCGATCATGGTGTTCGCAATGCTTCAAGGGGGCAGTCGTGTCCTAATGTTTAGAGAGTCGAACTTGCAACATGAGATTGCGGGTTTGAATCTCATGTCCGGCAGGAATTGTCGGTGGGGGGAGTGAATAACCAGCGCTCTCCTCCACCCTCAATACCATGACTGAGGTGAGACCCTTGAGCAAGGCACCGAACCCCCAAATGCTCGCCGGGCGCCTCAGCAGTATAGCTGCCCAGTGCCCACTGCTCTGGGTGTGTATTCACCGTGTGTGTGTGTTCACTACTGTGTGTGTGTACTTGGATGGGTTAAATGCAGAGCACAAATTCCATGGGTCACCATACTTGGCCAGCCACACGTCACTTCATGGGATTGTAGTTCTTTCCCTCATTAAATCTCATTAAAGTATTAAATGTCTTTTCGTCTGATTTTCCTAATCTTTTTTGCTTGTGATTCACCTTGTAGCTGATTGGCCTGGTTCATGGCTCAACTCTTATAAAGACTATTTTAAAATCACTGGCAAAAATACTTGTGAAAAAGGGGGTGGGCACTGTTGCACTCTATAGTCATCATTACACAGATAGCCCCGGCCCCAACTCACGTCATTGGTTGAGCCAACGTCTGGCTCAGGCTGTTTAAATAAAGAGATTGTATTTTATTTGGTGCTGCTAGTAATGAATAAATGCACACAGAAATTGAGACGATAGAAAGGAGGAGTCCAGTTGTTTGAGAGTTTGATCACATGTTAATGGATAATATGTGGTTATAAAAGATTGTTCAGGTGTTTGTGGGCATGCAGTTTGTTAAGTGTTACTTTCACTCTCATTTTTAGCAGTACATGTGTGTTTACGCTTTGTGGTTACATGTGTTTGTGTCCGTCTGCAGGTTAAGGCCACAGATGCAGATCAGGGTGAGAATGGAAAAGTTCTGTACAGGATTCTCTCCGGTAAATATTCTTCCTGTTTCCTGATGTTGCACCTCAATGCCTTCATCAGATGCGCTCCCACTGTGTACTATACTAACTTACCAATATTATTGCAATATATAATGCAAAAAAAATAGTAAGGAAATATTTTTTTATAAGAATATTTTGAGTATTTTCAGAATGTCTATGGACAACATCTGTGGCATACTGTAAACATGGCCACAATGCAGTGTTAATCGATATAAAAACAGATTGTATTTTCTTTTAGAAAAATATATTTCCTTTTGTTTTGTGAAATATGACTATACATGTTTAGACAAATAGAGTCTAACCCTGCAAGGAACATAAGTTATTATTGTTTTCAACCTCAGGCTTCATGTGAAGTACTATGTCAGAGTTCAGGAGTATGACTCATGTGTGTGTGTAATGTCTGCTCTCTATAGGAAACAATGGTCAGTTTAGCATGGACAGTCTGTCTGGACTCATCAGCAGAGGAACTGTGGCTCTGGACCGAGAGACGCGCAGCTCTCATGTGCTGGAGGTGGAGGCCTACAACAGTGACCTGGGCAGCATGCGCAGCTCTGTCAGGGTGTGTTTATGGGTGTGATTCTGGAAAAAAAAACTACTTTGTAGGGACAAATATCATGACATTTTTTTGTCCCCATAAGGAAAACGGCTTATAAATCATACTAAATTGTGTTTTTGGAAAATGCAGAAAGTTTTCTGTGAGGATTTTGTTTAGGGGATAGTGTAAGGGGATAGAATATACAGTATGTACAGTATAAAACCATTATGGAAAGTCTCCATGTGTGTGTGTGTGTGTGTGTGTGTGTGTGTGTGTGTGTGTGTGTGTGTGTGTGTGTGTGTGTGTGTGTGTCCTTTCCAAGTAAAATGGGATGTTCAGTGTAACATGTAAAAATATATATGGCAGGACTTGAGAATTCCCATCAGGAATTGATTAAATGATGAAAAGAGTGCATTGAATATCAGAAAGGTTGCTTAAACAATGCATACATAGTTATTGAACTAAGGGCTTATTTACACTTGGCATGAACATGTCACCTGTATCTGAATGTTGCCCACATACACATTGAAAAGACTAGTGTGAATGTGTGTGTGGTACAGAGGTAGTCGAGGACACATTGTGATCTGATCTCAGCGTAATGTAAATGCAATCGAGCCATAGTATCTGTATTCACAGTTCGACGTCACACAAAACCAACGATTGTTGGTCTCTCTTTACCATTTTGATCACTATTATTTTTGTTTGCAACCTCGTCGTCCTCATTTTACGAGATTTGAAACGCGTAGCTCCGCGACTGAACATGCACAAACAATAACAAGAGCTTTATGCTGCGTTCCAGGCAGGTTTTTGAGCCCGTAAATTACAACTTCAAACCACGACTTTGTAGTGTTCCAGGCAAAGTCACGCCAAACTGCCTGAGCGCAAGGAATGGTGTGGTAGTTAGATGTAAACAAAGCATGGCGGACCGTACGGGGTGTATGCTCCTTTACAATCATTTCTATCGCCAAAGGTGCTCACTCCTTGCTTATTTGAGGGAAACGGAGGAGAAAAACATCGCAGACGGCAAGAAAAGCTGTTATACCTTTTGTTTTACGTTATTTGTATATTTGTTTCATAAACACTGCATCCGTAGGGGGCTGCCATTGCTGCTTCGGGATTGCTTCGTAACTGGGAGTACATCGATCTAGTACGAGTTCATGGGTGGGAAGTCATGGGTTTGGCTGCCGTTCCAGTCCACTTTCACGGGTAGAAGGTTGGAAAAACACGGGTTACGGGTTGCCTGGAACGCGGCATTATATACACAAGGGATAACAAGCTAACAAGACACCTGAGAACAATCAAGACTAATCGACAAAAAAAAGAACCTCAGACATGGCACTCGGGACAGGAAGTAACATAAAAGTCCAAACACAACACAAGGAACATGTAACATAAACATAACAGAGATCTTCTAATAAAGATTACATGGTAGTAGACCTTTTCTAGAATAAAAGGAAGTATATAATGTGTGTGTGTGTGTGTGTGTAGCAGTATGTGTCTGTTGTGAATCAGACTGATTGCGAGTTTGCATTTGTAGGTGATCGTGTACGTGGAGGACGTGAATGACGAGTCTCCAGTCTTCACTCAGTCACAGTACAACCGCCTGGGGCTCAGAGAGACCGCTGGGATTGGTACATCTGTGGTTGTTGTCCGAGCTACAGACCCCGACACAGGTACACAATAAACCCAAACACACTATGCATGCAATGTAGCTTTGACCACACCAGTTCACTGAGGAAGTACATTTGTCTTTCACAGAGAGATAGGAACATCTATGATTTCTAATATTATGTATCCATAATACTTCTCATTTATTATTTTTATACTTTTTTGAATACCACAACTTAGTGTGTGTGTCATACACTTGATATGGCTCAAGCTATGTTGTATTTTTCCATTGATTCTTAATGCCAAAACAATATCACAACATTTTGTTGCACTTCTGCTTGTGTCCGTTACTGCTTCCCTGTTTCACTTCCTCATGGAGGATGTCCAGCATGGCATAAGCTGGACAGACGTCTTCCCATCTGCATCTTTGAAGGCCTCAGTTCAGATCTGTACATGCTGTAGATAAATTGTTGACAAGCTGTTTTTTTTGGAAAAGTAGTCAGCTACACTACAAGCTACTAACCAAATGTACATTGAGTGTAGAGTGCCATAAATGAGTAATCAATTATCAATATAGTAATTAAAAAATACATGTAAATAAATAAATCACATTTCAATTTGACATTTCATAAAGTGCTTGTTCTAAAAAGTGTAGTTAAATGCAACAATAATGTGTGAACACATTATTTAAATACATGTGACTATTTAAATGTTAATTTGAAGTGATGTAAAAGTGATTTATCTATTTAATTGATGATAATCCTTATTTAATTGGTATTTTTGTACTATATTAATCTGACACAATGGTGTTATCAAAAACGTAGATTTAAAATTATTTTTATTATCTAAAAAAACTAAATTTATTTAAAATAGCATTATAAAATTTGAGATTGGTAAGATTTTTTAAAAGTCTCTTATGCTCATTAATAATACTCAGTAAAAACAGTAATATTGTGAAATATTACAATTTAAAATAGCTGTTTTTAATTTGAATATATTTTAAAATGTTATTTAGTCCTGTGATGCAAAGCTGAATATTCGACAACATTACTCCAGTCTTCAGTGTCACATGATCCTTCAGAAATTTTTCTAATATGCTCAAATATTTCTTATGATTATCAATGTAGAAATCAGTTTTTGCTGAATATTTTTTTGTAAACCATGATACATTTATTCAGGTTTCTTTGATAAATAGAAAGACCAAAAGAATTGCATTTATTTTAAATAGAAATCTTTTGTAACAATATAATAGTTCGTCACTTTTGATCACTTTAATCTATCCTTGCTTAAAATTATTAATTTCTTTCAATAAAAAAAAAACAAAAACTTGCTGTCTCTCTTTTTTTAGGGGATGGGGGCGCTGTGGCGTATGCGCTGGTCTCTGGTTCTGACCGTAAATTTGAGGTCGATATGAGTACGGGTCTGGTAACCACAGTGGATTACTTGGACTACGAGACCAAGACCAGCTATTTAATGAACGTCTCGGCCACAGATCAATCACCGCCGTTTCACCGCGGCTACTGCACCGTTTACGTCACTCTACTCAACGAACTGGACGAAGCCGTGGCCTTTCTATCAGCCGGTTATGAGGTATCACTGAGGGAGAACATCGCCACAGGAACGGAGGTGGTCCAGGTGAAGGCGCAGTCGGCCGATAACCTGAACCAGCTGTCATACCGCTTTGACCCCGACACCTCACCTGCTGCCCTGGCACTCTTTAAGATTGACAGTATCACGGTGAGGAAACTCGATATAACTGAATATTTGGGTCTGGTTTGAGAGTGTCACTGCTGAGTGTGGCAATTTTACAATGCGATCTATCACAGCAACAGTGATGCAAACACAACTCTGAAAATAACACTGTTTGTGATAGGGCGCAGACGACTACTCATTTTTACTAATTGACTAGTCAGCAGGTCAATGTTTGACTCATGCAAATGACTCACCATACAGCATGCAGCTTCAGCTGTTTTTTAGCAAGGCTAGCAATAAAAATGCTCTCATGTCCGTTTAACACATTTATTTTCCCCCCAAAATCAGTGCAGAAAATTTGGAAAAACACCTATCACTAAAACAAAGGATGTTTTTTCTCTCGCCTAGAATTGAAGAATGAAATTAAAACATTCACCCCGGTTCCACAGACAAGGCTTAAGCCTAGTCCTAGACTAAAATGTAGGGGTGCACCGAAATTTTGGCCGCCGAAAATGGCATTATCGGTTTGAGGCCAAAAAAAAAAAAAAAAACAGCCGAAAAAGTCAACCGAAAATGAATGTCACCTGCGCCATCCATGCGCAAGCGCTTAGGTTTCACTCACAGTCGAGCTGTTGTCATGCGTCTGCCTCTCAAAGATTAAGCATGTCAGCGGTATGGAAGTATTTTAAAGTTTCAGATGAGGACAGCAAAGTTGAAATATGTAACATTTGTTCTGCAAAAATCTCAAGTGGGGGTGCGGTGCCAAATAACTTTTCAACAACAGTTTTTTAAAGAAGCCATTTTCGGCTTCAGTTTCGCTTTTCGGCCAAGTGCATCCTAAATTTTCGGTTTCAGCCCAGAATTTTCATTTCGGTGCATCGCTACTAAAATGTATGTTTGAGCTGTTTTAACTGAAAGCAACTTGCACTGACAGATCTTAAAATATATCAGTGCCACTGTTTTGTCTCCAGATGCACATCAGTAATGTTTTTTCTAAGGCATGTTTATAAAAGCTACTTAAATGTCGTCATTGAACTAAGGCCGGATCCTAGCTTAATCTAAGCCCTGTCTGTGAAACCAGACCTCAATGTCTTTATGGAATGCTGAATATGGACACATGACCCTAAAGCTCAAATCTTATTGGTCGGTAAGTTTTCTTGCAGTGTGAAAAAAAAAGAATCGAGCCATTTTCTTTGCGTGTTAAAATGAGCTTATTTTTACAGCTTGAAGCCTCCTTAAATGTTAAATGTCCATATGTCATTCCCCTTGTGTGTTTAAAATCATTTTTTTGGGGGTTCATTTGATTATAATCTCAGTACGGCTATAACAATACAAATGTAATACTCTCAGGTCTGATTAACACATAGATTGTGTTTAAATCCATCCAATTCAGATTCTTTCAGAAACTTTGCAGATTCTGGGCTTGCCCTGCAATGTAACACACATGGCACCAAGGGGCAGATTTACTAAACAGGGCAAATTAGCATGAGAGCGCAATTCCAAAAAAGCACACAGACTCATCCGGATCATTTCCATAATGACCAACACAATCTACCTGTAGAAACCAGTGCAAATTAATGTCTGGTTTAAGACATGCTTTTTTTGGGCGGTAAATAATGGTGCTAATACCAGTAAATTGACGAGTGCAACCCTTAGTAAATCATCTTTCATGATTCATTGAAATACTCTCCTCCTATAAATTTTGCGTCTGAAAGGGAAACTCCTACAAATGCATATGCAATAAGTTCGGCTTATGAGTACGAGGTCTCCGCGGAAACAAAGGTAGGGTTTTCTAAATGTGTGGGTGTTTTCAAACTGATGGGTGTTTATAAATCATGCAATGAAAATGATTCCCTTCACCCGACCCCAGCCCTAAACCCTACCCACACTGTGACATGGGCAAATCTGGTAATGCAGTGAAAAAAACGCCCCTCTGTTATGGCCTCACCCACTGATCTGGTAACTCCTATTACTATCCTGCAGAGACCTATACTTGGCAAAAATAACCCTTTTCAGTGCTAGTTTTTCACTTTGTGTCTTTAGTAAATCCTGACAGTAGCTTTTTATAGCCAAAAGAGGGTTTGCGCTGATGCAAGCTGTTAGTAAATCTGGCCCCAAATCTTAAATATTGTTGTTCAGTGAGTTTTCTTGCTGAGCGAAAAAAAAAAAAAAGCCAAGCTAGAGAGTTAGAATGGGTTGCTTTTACCATCTTGTCGCAGCAAAAAAGTCCTGCGTGGTGGAAATAGACCAAGTGATCAAAACCTCACTGACTGGACGGTCTTATTTTGGTCAAAATGACTCTAATTTAATTCAGTTTTGAAGGGATTTACCTGTATTGTGTGTGCTCTACAGGGCCGTATTAGTGTGACGGGACTGTTGGACAGAGAGCAGGGGGATTCATACACTCTCACTGTTGTGGCCGATGATGGAGGACCCAAGAGAGACTCCACTGTGGTAATGAGTTCCTCCCTGATCTGTTCATTCTGTAGGTCAAGCTCATACTGTAGAGAAGCACACACATTTGTTCTTATCCTGAATTGTGCACAATATGACCATGTTTGTTAAAGTATATTTTAAACGCATGTCTGTAAACAGGATTGTGTCCAGAAGCAAGAGTGATCGTGATGTGAAATACATATGACAATGTGATTTTGATGTACTATATAAACATCTAACCTGTTTTATTCTCTTTTTTTCTGATTTCTTTCTTGATGCACATTTGTAGAAGGTAAATGAGGGATTCTTTGTCATCGAATCATTTTTAAACGCAACAAATGTTAATATTATGTCAGCAACATCATCCATTGCTTTGTGCTTTTGACAGGTGTCAATCACCATTCTCGACGAGAACGACAACAGCCCAGAGTTTGACATCACTTCTGATTTGTCGGTGGCTATTCCAGAGGACACAGCCATTGGCCAGAGAGTTGCGGTCGTGTTGGCACGGGACAAAGACGCTGGAAGAAATGGATTGGTGAGGGAGAGATTTTCAGAACACTGTCAAAGGTGTTGTCAATCATTTGTAACCCCGCCTCCATCACCCTCTTGTTTCCTTTAGGTAAATTTCACCTTGATTGCGGGGAACATGCAGGACGTGTTTAAGATCAACACAGCCAATAACACGTATGGAGAGGTTTACTTGAATGCCCGTCTGGACCGTGAAGCCGTGGACCGCTACCTGCTAAGAGTGAGAGAGGCACTATGGACACATGCTATGACTCTGTACCAAACTGTACTGACTTTCTAAACGTTGTCATTTGTAATTTGTTTATTTAATCAGGGACAATACACATTAATAATAACCAGATTTATCCATAGTCCATTGGCATGGGGAATATAAACCTTGTTATACACTGAACAAAATTATAAATGCAACACTTTTGTTTTTGCCCCCATTTTTCATGAGCTGAACTCAAAGATCTAAGACTTTTTCTATGTACACAAAAGGCCTATTTCTCTCAAACATTGTTCACAAATCTGTCTAAATCTGTGTTAGTGAGCACTTCTCCTTTGCCGAGATAATCCATCCACCATCCACAGGTGTGGCATATCAAGATGCTGATTAGACAGCATGATTATTGCACACCTGTGCAATAAAATAAATTAAATAAAGAAATCTTTAAAGAAATTAATACTTTTGTTCAGCAAGGACAGTAAAGACATTTATTTTCTGCATCCAAATGATTTCGATTTCAAATAAATGCTGTTGTTTTGATCTTTCTATTCACCAAAAGAATCCTGAAAAATATTAAGCGGCTGCTGCCCTGTTTTCAACATTGAAAATAATAAGAAATGTTTCTTGAGCAGCAAATCAGAATATTAGAATGATTTCTGAATGATAATGTGACACTGAAAATGCAGAAAATTCTGTATTTTTTGATCAAATAAACGCAGCCTAAGCATAAGAGACTTCTTTCAATAAGTCACGTCTGCCGAATACCTAATGACTCCAGCAGACCGAGCCGTACGTGGTCACAGTGTGTTGCGTGACTTTGTACATGTTTCCTTGTACAGTTAAATATAGTAAGATTTGCATAAGGTGTTCTGAGGGATCTGTGTGTTTGTTTGCTGAAGTTCACATGGATACCTGTGTGTGTTTGTGTGTTTGTATCAGGTGCGGGCGACGGATAATGGTTCCCCTCCGAGGTTCACAGATGTGTCGCTCACGGTGAATATTATGGATGTAAACGATAACCCTCCTGTGCTGCAGAGCCCTCGTGGATACAACGTCAGCGTCAGTGAGGTCAGTGCGGTTAAAGCACCTCAGACCAGGGATGCTGTCAGCCCCTCAGAGGATTCTGGGTGTTAATTACATAAATGTTTGCATGAAACATGTCAAAAGAAAGAAATGTAATCAGTCTGTCAGAGTCAAATCGACAAATCGTTTGTTGAAAAAAAACCTAATCATAACAACATAAACATATTTTGAATTTATTCTTATCATTCATTTTATTAGTTTTATTTCATTTTTTATATATATATACACACAAATAATATAATACATTTATATAAAATATATATTTGTTATTATAAAACAATATATAATTTATTGATTTATTTTAACTTATTATTATTATTAATATAACTATTATTATTTTAGAAATATTTTTAAAGATGAGTATAGTGATGTTAAAGTTTGTTAACATGACCATTTAATTAATATTATTATTATAATTTAGAATTATTTTAAAGGAATACGCCGACTTTTTGGGACTTTATCCTGTTCACCGTATCCCCTAGAGTTAGATAAGTCCATACATACCATTCTCATCTCCGTGCATCCCATAACTCTGTCTGACGCACACACCGCTAGCCTAGCTTAGCACAAAGACTGGAGGTAAACAGCTCCAGCTAGCCTACTGCTCAATAAGTGACAAAGTAACGCAACATTTTCCTATTTACATGTTGTGATGTGTATAGTTACATCGTGTGTTAAGACTGACGGAAAATGAAAAGTTGCGATTTTCTAGACCGATATGGCTAGGAACTATACTCTCATTCCTACGTACTAATCAAGGAACTTTGTGCCGTACCATGAGTGCAGCGACGCAATGATATTACACAGCAACTCTCTGTGCAAGCAGGTTGTCACGTTGGTTATGCTGATGGAAATTAGCCTATTTTCAGGCACTGTGTAATATCATTGCTCTTGCTTTGTGCTAAGCTAGGCTAGCGGTGTGTGCATCAGACAGAGTTATGGCACACACAGAGATGAGAATGGTGTGTATGGACTAATCTAACTCTGGGGGGATATGGTGAATAAGCTAAAGTCCCAAAAAGTCGGCGTGTTCCTTTAAGATGGTTATAGTAATAATGTAAATGTTAGTATGACTTTTCACCAACATATAACAAAATGATACTGGGTAAATGTGTGTGTTGTTTTAGAATGTGGGGGGTGGTACATCGGTCCTGCGTGTCGTAGCGACGGATCGTGACATCGGACCCAACGCCATGCTGTCGTACTACATCACCGGTGGGAACCAGGACCTGACCTTCAGAATAGACCGTATGACGGGGGAGATAGTGACCCGACCGTCACCTCCTGACAGAGAAAAACAGCAGCAGTACACGCTCACTGTGACTGTGGAAGATGACGGCACGCCTCCTCTATCAGTAAGTGTGTGTGTGTGTGTGTGTGCGTCAGCTGCCTGTTTTTCTTTGTAATCTTTCATCAAATTAATCTCCATCTCTAATTTACACGTCTTTTTCCCTGACATTACACAAGGCCACATGGGTGGGGAATAATAATACGATAACCTACATTTTATGATCCAGTCAGATCCCAATGGATCAAGCCCCGCCCCCTACATTAGTACATAAAAAGTTCCTGCAGCTTCTTGTAAACAGATTTTGACCGTTTTTTCCTTTGTCTTTTCTTTTTTGACACTAAACATAAGATACTACGTTTGCTTTTTTAAAAGCCAGTCTGAAAAACCAACCAGCAAAAACAGGAAACCACAACCTGCCTTATTTCTGAAACAGGAAGTTGCACTCTTAAGAGCTCGTTGATTCCTGTTGTGAACCTCGCAGCGGTCTGGGTTTCATCAAGTGTGACTTTTAATCCTCTGGTGTCTGGATCCACTTTCTAGAGCTGAATGCTCAAAAAGTGACAGGTTGAAACTACATTTTAGGGATATGTTGTCTTTCAGATGATTCCAATTAAACAGAGAGATGATACATTCATTTGAACAGTTTCATCTTAGTTAAAGTTTTTTTTTTTTTTTGTAGAGGCTGGGTAAGCTTCCCATAATGGTTCAAATGCCTCATCACCTATCAGTAGACCGTCTGCTGTCTCAGGCAGTTCCGTGTGATTGAAGAAGAGATTATTTATTGCACAAACATGGCACAAGGACTCTCAGCTCTCACCAGAACATTTTATTTATTTGTATTTTTATAAAAAGAAATATAAGCAAATGGAATCAGCAGTTGTGTCACAGCATCGTCTCTGTAGCTACATATATGGCGCTACCTTTGTACAAGCACATGTGCAACTTCAAATATACAAACTGGTAAAGTGGCATAATTATCAGCATATGTACAATGTGGATTTGCAATCATTCACCAACAAATCTTTCATTCACACACAAAGCAAAGGTTTGGCACTCTTTGGCAGTGGATTTTAACTTTTAAGCTTCCAGCTCTTTGCTTTTTTTTTGTTAATTTAAAAGAAAAACGAATATACACTCACTCACACACACATATCAGATACAAATTCAATACAAAAGATAGAAAATCTTCTTTTTTGAGCCCTCAGACTCTTAAAGCCACAGGTGACGTAGGAAACGTAGGAGAGTGGCATTGTGTTTATCACAGATGCAACATTTACCACTAAAAACCTGCACTCATTCTGACAGAATGCATCATACAAGCTACATATATCACAAAAGCACCACACTCACCGCAAAAGGGTTTAAAAAAACCCATTGTTTCTCAGCAGGTCTAACGGTGAGTGTACTGAGAACATCCCTTTTCCACCGACACAATGCCGGTTCTGGTCCCAATCTGGGTCTGTTATATAAAGAAATGTATTTTTAAAAGTAAAACCAGTTTTAAAACTTTGAAACAAAGTCATGTGCATCATCATTCAGCTCTCGAGTCATTAGAAAATCAGGCCAGTCCGAGCACCAAATCTAGGACCAGTACCGGCGCTATTTTAGTGGTAAAGTGATAATTGAGTACTTTGGCACTGAGTATTGAGCAAGTAGGTATTAAGAAAGTACTGAGGTGGGTAAAACAGGAGTGGATGAGGTAATAATACATCCCTGACCTCTAGAAGAGAGCGAATGAACAGAATGATTCAATGGGAAAGTGAGACGGGAATAGGAATAGACAGATTAGAGAAGAGAGAGTGGAAAAGAGTCATTTAAGTGCAAATGAAGCCTCGGTGTGACTGACACACGAAGCACGGAACGAACAAAAATGTGTGCAAACAGCTTAGCTGAAATCAATTATTCAGCTCAAATGGCACACAAGGACATCTTTGGATCCTCTTCATAAAAATTCCCTGTGATCATGCTCTCCCTAGTGCCCTAACTTGTGCCCTAACCCGTTCAAGGACAGTCAGCAGACAGACACAGACGTCACCAGATAAGGAGTCCCATAATAATAGCGGAGAGATGAGTTCAGTTGTCATTTTTCTTTGGGGTGAATCTCTCCTTATCATCCTTGCAGAAGACAGGAAGAAACGAGGCATGATGATGATGATGATGTGGAAGAGAAGGAAGAAGCACTAGGTGTTTCTCTTACTCCAGTAAGTTGGGAGACTCAGGGATGGGATCTGGAAAAGAAAAGGCATGTTAGATGTTTTGCACCGCCATAATTTATGTGTAGAATCAACAGGTCTACCTTTAAGACTTCTATATAAATGCCCTCTGTTATGATATGAAATGCCCTGTTACATATGAAACGAGTGATGTCTCCAGGCAGTCCAAATGTAAATGTGCCAATTTTAATGTTTTTGTAGCTTAGTGTTTGTTAATGAGTAGTCTGGATGGGTGGTGGTGGGTGCTTTGCATAATGTATTATGCATGTTTACATAGTAGTTTTATGTCGTTGCGTAGCTATTTTACATTTATGCATTTGGCATACACTTTTTTTTCCCAAAGCAACTTACATTGCATTCAAAGAATACATTTTATTATGTTCTTTTATTCCCTGGGAATTGACCCCATGGTCAAGCTAGTGTTTGAGCTGCAGGAAAGTTGCATGCATTTTGTGTTAATTAGACCCTATTTCTGTCGAATACACACTATTTACCTGCTTGAACCTCCTTAGCTCTGGGACCATTTTGGGGGATTTCCACCTGGATTTGGCCTACTAAAATCAAAAAGCTTCCCATACCCACATACAGTGGTCTAAATACACAATTTTGGTGTAATTTTACAGGAGACCCTTTGAAGTTACATAAAACACTGCTAAAAGTGATAAACATTTAAGTACATGTTGTCTGAGCTGTAATAAACCCCCCAAAAAAGAGGCGCTTTTTGATTTGTTTGGTTATAAATTAATTTTTGGAAGTGTATAACTCAGGCACAGTGAGCTCTAGCACCCTGCAGACAGTTTTGGCTGTTTCCACTAGATGGCAACAAATACTGGAAAAAATATTTTTTTCTGTATCATGTATGCAAGATTTATTCAAATTGATCTGAAGGGAGGAATATTACCTTTTTTAATGTAATTTCCGCCTACCCAAATCTCTCCAATATACAAAGTGTCCTCATTTACAGTGGTATAAATGCAATATCCCAGTGTCACAAAATAATTTTTTCCAGTGTTTGCTGACATATGCTGGAAACAGCCAAAACTCTTTGCAGGGTGCTAGACCACAACATTTTTTGTCTGAGCTTATTACAGCTCAGACAACATATATTTAAATGTTTATCACTTTTAGCAGTGTTTCGTGTAACTTCAGAGGGTTTCCTGTAAAATGACACCACAATTTTGTATTTAGATCGCTGTATGTGGGTATGAGAAGCTTTTCAGTTTGGGAAGGCCAAATCCAGTGTACATTTAGTGTAAATAAGTTACTAGTCTGTGTAAAACAAATGCATATCTCCAGAAAGTAGACATTTCAAGCTTTCAAATATGAGGTCAGAGCTCCTCCATAGACATTTCAAATTTAAAGTATATACTTGATAACATCATTCCGGACCCTTATCATTTTTTCCGTATATTGGGTGTAATAGAATATGTTAACGTTTTTAATGTTCAAAAACACATTTTTACATACTGTACATTATTGCAGCTCCTCTATTCCCAGTCTGTATGAAACGCGCTGATTTCTACAAAGCCCCTCTTTCTGAAAAGCTCTAATTGGCCAGCAGACCCAGTGCGTTTTGATTGGCCAAACGCCTCAAGCGTGTGTTGGAAATGTTGCGGCCATTACCATAATTGTGAGCTTCAGCTTCTAAGGCTTTAAGCAATTGCAAACACACTTTTCGGTTTTACCGTATCAGTTCGAGCCCGAGTCAGATTCTGAAAATGCGGATGATCAATAGGAACCAACTTTGCAAGCACGATTTCAGCAGAACGTAACCGGCGTTGTACTCTCCCAGGTTCAGGATACTGTCCTCTGTAAAATTCACTGTGCACAAGCAAACTCTTTTGAACGGTTTAATAAATAATCTCTGATTCCTAATTTCATCCTTTTTCGGAAGGCCAAACAAAGCGCTTTTGCTTTCGTGTCGAAACACACAACGTCTCCGCTACATGACGACAAAATTACAATTCACTGACGCCTCGTCTTCTTTCTTTGCGTGTGCCTTTAGGGCGGCATTATGCTAATATTTCACATTGTGATGTAGACGTTTTTGAGGAAGTAATATCTGGATTTTGATCTGGAGCAGCGTTCTCAGTTAGAGTTGTGGGAGACTATGAGCTTTGTTACTTTGCAGATCATTTACATGCTTAAACAGATACTTTACTCACCGAAGGAAAGGGAAAGCATTAAAAAGCATCATATGACCCCTTTAACATAAATTTTTGGTCTTATCATGCATATTATGTTAAATATTGTGTGTTTTTGAAAAATTACTGCAAAAAAAATCGAATGCTTTCGTAATCTTTTATCAAAATACAATAACTTCCTCGGATACAACTTTACTTTCCAGCAGGCATTTTTGACACGCCCACTTTTTCTGATCCAATCTATTTGAGATGCACCGATTGATTGGCCAGGGATCGGAATTGGCCGATTTTCTGCATGATCGGCCCTGATCGGTAATCGGCCGATCAGTCTCACGTGTCTCTGATTTTGAGCCGATCCGTCTACATGCGGTTGTGAGCATGAGCGTGGCCGCGACGTTGACGTTGACGTCACAGCCACGCTTGCGCTCACAGCCACAGAAGCGAAGAAGACACTAATTATGCCACCAACTTGTAAGGTTAAAATAAACCGCGGGGGAACCACCAGGAAAGCGCACAACAAACCTAATTAGACACTTAAAACTCCATCACCCCGCGGAACATGCCCAGTTTGAAGAAGGTAGTAAAATAAAACGGCTAAAGCTGGCCAGAGCTCAGAGCCAGCCACAGGTCTGCAGCCTCTCCTATCTTTCCTTGGTATAAGCAGCGAAAAGACCAAAGCAATTACAAAGAAATTATGGACTTCATGGCGCTGGATGACCAGCCGAACGCATAAACCGTCACTTCATGAGAATTTACCGTTTCATTTGAGAAAACTGTCATATCATGAACACAAAAACTCAAAGCTCTTCACGGCAACCCGTCAAAATAAAAGTTTGGTTTAAAAAAAATTGAATTGACAGAATATATTGGGCTACTGTTGTAGCCTACAGTAGATTTAGCTACATCTCTATGTAATAATAATACGTCTCTACTAATAATAATAATTATGCCTAGATGGTTGATTTATTTTTTACTTATCATCATAAATAATAAACTTAATAAAAAAAATGTTAATGGTTAAATACATTTTTTTAGCTGTGTTGCCCTAATTGGTACAGAGTACCGTACAATTTGTATGGTATTGGTACCGACTACTGTAATTTTGGTACAGTGACATCCCTAGCTGGCAACATTTATTACCCAATTACTGAACTATTATTTGGAGGAGTATTGTACACTTCAGGTTTGTTCATTCATAGGATCTTTGGACTTTTGAAGACAAGTAAAAAAGAGAAAAAGGTAAATTTTTATTGTTTTGTTTCATAAAGCAACTGATTTTCAGTTATTTGTTATTTCTACTTCTTTCCAGGCACAGAACAGTTGTTTAAGTGAGAGAATATCCTGTTGTAATGTTTAATAATTTATTTAATAATAAAATAAACTTTTGCTTTGAAGAAAAGGTAGATTTTAGTTTGTATATGCTGTCAATTATAGTTCTTAGAAAGAAAATCAGAATCGGCAAAAATCTGTATCGGCCAATCTCATTAACAAAAAATCTGTATCGGCCAAGAAAAGTGCAATCGGTACATCTCTACAATCTATCCTTTATCGTTAAATATCCTGTTTTCACTTTGAGTCACATTAAGGAAGTAAAATTGGTTGCAAACTTGTTTAACGTTTTTGTGTGGGAATACAGAACTGTCTGTATGTGCCAGTAGGTCATGTATAATAAAGAAACACGCATGAAAGTTGCACGCATGCATACACACGTTCTCGGTTTCTCAGAATCTGGCTTGCCATCAGAGAAGCAGAAATGAGTGTTGTGAAATGAGGGAGAAAAGGGGAAATTGACATTCTGTAAATTCCGCTGAGTTAAAGGTTACTGGAGAGGAGGCGTGTGTCTGTGTGTGGAGACTAGTGAGCTGGACTTCATAACGTTCACCCACACACACTAGACTCAGGCTGTGTGCAGATTGGCATGCATGTGTTCATTTTTCGTTGAAACCGTGCGGCTACAGCTTTTGCCTACTAAGAAGTAGAGAAAATTCAAGAAAAAACATTTCTGATTTTGTGGTGTGTGCGCATTTGTTTAAGATTGGGTATGTTAAGTACCATCGTCAAGTGTGTATCCGTGTGTGCAGTGGTTCTCCAGATGTTTCTTGTCACCTGCGTGACAGTGACAAGCTTTAGCAATCTATTTGGAGTTGGATTACTGTTTCATGTGTGTCGTACCCTGTGCTGGGAAGAACATTTCCCCTTGGATGTTTGGGGAGAGTGGAGTCCCTGGCTCCGATAGGAGGTGGCGTCCTGTTTCAGATGACTGCCTCATGATTTGGGATACAGTGCGGGTTTTAGGTAGTGGAGAATCGCACAAAAACACTGGGTTCTCATGCGCCTGTGCTTCACTAGAGAGAAACAGAGGTTTAATGAAAATATTTGTATGTATGTATTTATTAAATATATAAAAATGTTAGTGCTGTCAAATCGATTAATTGTGATTAATCACATCCAAAATAAAAGTTTGTATTTACATAATATATGTGTGTGTACTGTGTGTAATTTTTATGTGTATATATAAATACACACACATGCTTGTATATGTTTAAAAAGAAAAGTTTTATTTATATACAGTGAAATATACATTATATAGGCTAAATATATATATATACAGTATATACATGCAAATATTTCTTATATATATATATATATATATTATATATGAACGAGTGTGTATTTATATACATAATAAAAGTTTGTGTTTACATAATATATGTGTGTACTGTTAATAATTATTATGTATATATAAATACACACACATGCTTGTATATGTTTAAAAAGAATAGTTATATTTATATATAGTGAAATATACATTGTATAGGCTAAATATATATATATATATATATATACAGTATATACATGCAAATATTTATTTATATATATTATATATGAACGAGTGTGTATTTATATACATAATAATTATACACAATACACACACATATTATTTAAACACTTTTTTTTTTATAATGTGTGTGTGTGTGTTTACAAGTAAATGTCATGAAACCTGTCAAGAACATTTTTTTTTTTTTTTACATTTTTTTCCTTTTTTTTTTTGCATTGTGAAATTATTTTTATGACAGGCACATTTCCTCCAAATTCTCATTATAAAATTATTTAATGTAAAATAATCAATCATAATAGTACATAAAAAAAAAAATCACATTTACTTTGTAAAGTATGCTAAACTATGCTTATTTATAGAAATGTTTTACTTTATTTTAAAAGCATACCGTAATGAGAATCACCATTGAGAATACAAATCGCAAAAATAAATAAATAATCTGGAAGTATTTCTGTAATAGGAATTCAGAAGGAAAATGTATCTGCAAATTTGGACATGGTTTTGTGAGATTCATATGAATACTGCTGAGTCTAGAGTATTTTGGTCACTGTGGAAACTTACCTGTCCATACGCACCAGCTCATGTGAACCTGGGAAAAACAGGAACAGGAAATGGTTCATTGTGAGAAAGGAAATGCAGTCTCTTTAAAACAATTAGTACAGCTACTGTACTGCCATCAGCAGACTGTGCAGCGCTCTCTCACACACACAATATAGGTCAGAGTAAGTGTGTGAGCAAACCATGACTAAGTCTACGTGTGCGTGCGTGCGTGTATGTACTCACGTCTGTGTCGCTCTACTGTTTGTCTCTGTCTGTAAACTAGCATCAGAATGAGCGGGAGGCACAGAATGAAAGCCACACAGGCTGCGATAGCCAGACCTTCAGCCACTGAGTCTGAAAAAGAAAGACAGAGACGTTATTGATGGAAAAGAGAAAAGAAATGTGTAGTGAATCAGCCCTAAAAGCATTTGGACACTTAAGGCCACACTTAACAATGAACGAATGTCATTGCATTGGATGCCAGTTTGCATATATTATATAAAAATGGAGCACAAGCACATCTTTTAGCCAGAACATTTTGCAGAAAAGTTGGGGTTTAGAGAATGAAACAATAGATTTAATGGGATAGTTCACCCAAACATCATTTACTCACCATCAGGTTGTTCCAAACTTGTATTAATTTCTCTCTTCTGCATAACATAAAAGAAGATAGTTTTAAGAATGTTTGTAACCAAACAGTTGTGACTTCCATAGTATTTTTTTCCCGATACTATGGAAGTCAATGGGGCCCATCAACTGTTTAGTTCTGTGTTCAGCAGAAGAAAGAACCTCATGCAGGTTTAGAACAACTTGAGGGTGAGAACAATACCTTTAAGGGTGACTTCACTAAACAGCCACCCCATTTTGTACACCATGTTACAGCGCAACAACTTGCATTATATTCATAAACCAATCACAGTCTAGTTTTAATAGTTACATGAATAGAGTTTGGGTCAAAGTCAATGTAATTTTTTTTTACACAGATGTTAAAATAGGCTCATTATACATGTGTCTTATATTAAAAACTATACTTGTGATCTTGAGGGGGATTTTCATTGAGTTAAAATGGAAGCTAGTTCTGAGGAAATACGTAGCATCATTTGTTTGCAGATGCCATTTGGTTTGACATTTTTAAGTGTGACATTAAGTGTCCTAATACTTTTTAGGACCTCTGTGTTATTTTTGTGTTGTTGAACGTACCATCTGAAGAACTGTGAGACCACGCGGAACACTTCAGACTGCTGTTGGGAAGATGTGATGCTGTGGAAACACGTGACATTAAGATCACACAAGATTGAAAGGGATACATGATTATCACACCTGACCTCTCTCCTGGCTCACTTACTTGCCACCACAGTCAGATAGATGAACTCATGGGCGTCCTGCTCGACCTTGTGTTTGCCATGAAAATCCAAAAGCACGCAGCAGTATTTGCCCTGGTCCTTGTGCTTGATGGTTTGCAAGGAGATGGTGAAAGACTTGTCACCTTTGTTGTATTCCACTCCCAGAGAGCGGTTGGTGTCTTTGGACCCGCGCGGGTGTATGCCCTTGTGGCAGTGCTCCTGTGAGTGAGACGTGAAGAGCCAGGTCTTAAACAACCTGTCCTCCGCGTAAGCCTTGGATCCGGACTGAATGCATGTCATGGTGACGTTGGCCCCTTCAGGACACTCGTAGATCCGATGGGGCACAGAAACACTTAGAGAGTGACGCTCACCGCTCGCTGGAGAGACAGAAAGAGAAACATTTTAATAAAAGATTTACATTTGATATCAAAGTTGTACAATGTTTTGGATCTTAAAAATACCTTTTTCTAGATAGATGGATAGATAGTTATAGACAAATCTAAGCGGTGACGTGGAAGATTACGTTACTGTTGATCATCTGTCCTTCATCGTATAAAGCCCGCCCTGACAATTTGATTTGTTCAAACAGCTCTGGTTCGAGCATAGTTGCTCCACAACGATCCAAGTCCAGACTATAGACTGTAAAAAAATATGGACGTAGTGTCCGTGCCGCCACCCATAGGTTTCTGAAGAGAGTTTCTGAAGCCTCAAAGTCGGCCGTTGCCATCTTGGCAGCACGTCACCGGGCATCACTCCCGGATAACAGAACATGGGCAAAGAGGGGGGGACGTGATGACTAACGCCAATCCACCTGTCACTCAAAGTGGCCACGCCCTTAATTATGTAGAACTTTAAGGCTTTATATAATGTAAACAAATGAGTTATAAAAAAATGCACCCCCCTCACAGTTGTCATGAAGGGCAAAATTAGCTGTATAGACCAAAACCACAATTTGTACCAGGCTGTAAACATGTTTTTTTTCTTCTGAAAAGTTGGGGCTCAATGAGATTCTGCTCTCTTCTGGAGCCTGTCCCTAGCGGTCAGTCGATGAATTGCAGTTTAATTCACTTAGGTATTGGCTTTAAGAGAAACTGGGTGAGGTTGCCGCTTGGTCCAGACCAAATTTCCCGACCTCAAATGTTGTGGGCGGGGCTAAGTTCGGCTGGCACCCAGGCTACTTATTTCCATGTGTGCGTTTGGTACTTGTAAGTTGTAAAGCTCAGCACTTAAGAGTCAGCTGACCACATGTGCTTCTCTGTCAGAGTTTGTTTATTACAGTGGTGTCTTGGTGGCTAGGCTTTAGCGTTCGTCTTTATATTAAAAATGTTTAATCAATGTCAAATTTTAAGCCACACATTTAAACATGTATGAGTGTCACTGGACGTCATTTGTTAGATATTATTATATTATATGATATATAGTATTTATTTTAGGTATAATTTCAAATCAACCAAACATTTGTTGTGAAATGCTTAATTTTATTTTATATAAAATGTATAATCCATTATTTTATCAATTATTGTAATTCAGCAAATGACTTAAAAACTGTGCCTTTCAAAATGTGTAAATTGTGTTCCTCCAGTCACATTAATTCATTTAAATGTTGCTTATGTGTCCAGTTGTATACTAAAACTACTACTATTTTATAAAAAAAAAAACAAGCTTTGTGAAACCCAGATGTGCTCTGTGAAGGAAAAGCATTTCCACCACATTAGTGAACAAACAACAGGTGCCATTTTAGACTTCAGTCTTCGGCTGCTATTGTTTCTTCTATCCATGACTATGATGTTCTGTGCTCAAGTTTTATTGTGTGTGTGTGGTAGAAAATAATGGTGGCACACTGAGTACATTGTTTCCTATCCTGTAATAGACCAAACAGACCTACACCCTAATTACACATACAAACCCTATGAACCAGAACTGAATGTTTATCTACAGGGCAAATCAAATGGGAAAAACCCAGATTTCTCATGAATGGGTAAATATTATTTCCTATATTTATGAATGACTGACCCAGATATTGATTGCTTGAATGCATGGCTACCCGTCAGTCTGTGCTGCCCTCTACCATCAATACATGTGCAGTTGACCTTAATTTAAAGAACCATTTCTACAGACTGCACATTAAGATGAGTGACTTAAATGCACATGGCCTAAATCTGTGTGCATGTGTGTCAGGAAGAGCAATAGGAAACGGCGTCTGTGTGATAAAGTGCAGCTCAGGGCGGTGTGTCCGTTCCTGCCTCTCACAACAGTTCAAACCCCTCCTGCCCTATTATTCCCTATAAACCTCATCCGTCCTCATATTCCCAATCAGCGCTCGTAATTATCCGGTTCAGGGCTCCATTTCCCACCCCCTGAGATCCTGTGCTGGGAATCCGCTCTGGCAGCTGCCCGCGGTTCAACATGTCTTTGTTGTGACTGGATGTAATACTACTCTGCACTCTGGACATAAACGTGCCGTCTCTAAGTACCGGGCCATGATTGGATCAAAGGCACATTAGAGAGGCAGAGCCAATCCAAACTTTTGCTTTAAAACCCTTTCAAGAAGGGTTCAAAACAACATCAGCACGATTTGTTGAAAGATTGGAAGATGTCACTGATCATAACTAGAGCCCAGGACTCATCTGCGAGCGAGAGAGAGCGAGAAATAATAATGAAATGTCCCCTGCCTGAGGACATCTGTCTGCAAATGTGTTTATCTGTGCTTATCTGTGACGTCAACACAAAAGCATCTGTGCCACTAAATTTACATGGACATCAGCGTCTATCCTGCTCCTTGTTACTGATATCTGAAGAATGATCACATTTACAAGCCGCTGACATGCACCACCATCCACAATCTGTTTCTTTTTGAGAAAGAATGTCTTTATGATTGTTACTCGAAGATTGAAATCTCTTTAAAGAGAGATGTATACTGCCAAAATCCCAAAGGACACCAAAAAGTTAGAAAAACGCAGTTAAAATATAGCCTAGTCAACATTTTATATAATAGCTTTAAGTAGGGGTGTAACAATATGACATATGATGAAAGGTTAACAAAAAACGTACTGTTGATTAAAATGCTAAATTTGGTATTACATTGGGGGTAGAAATGAATAGTCTTGGACTTGGTGCTGGTAACCAAATGGTGAGCGCTAGAATAAAAATATTCATGATTCTGAAGCTGAAAGAATTATTTTAGACAATTTTACTTGCACTTATATACTTGACTGAATATTTTTTTAAATAATGTAGGCCACTTTTTACTGGTAACATAAGACATTTGCCATTTTCAGAACCCACAAATATTCCCCCATTGCATTATTATACATTATATTCAACATTAAAGCTGCTGTCCGTAACTTTTTTGTGTTCAAGATTTACAAAAATTATATCATGAGAATGTACAACATGAATCCATTTTCCAAACTGTTTTTGTCTTACCCTGAATCATTATGGTACACTTATAATAAGTGTTTATATTGGGACTATTTCAGGCCAGACTGGTAGGAATCGCGGCGGAGGAGCACAGCCACTGCGTGACTCGCCATAGACATAAACAGAGAGAAGTAGCTCCGGCTGCAATGTTCTTCCGCAAGACGCATGCGGTTCTGTTTATTAACAGCTAGAGCGCAAAAAGTTACGGACAGCTTTAAATATAGTAGTTTAAATTTGTACTGACACTAAAACTCTGTAAACTTGAATTCTTTCCACACAGTAATTTTCATTTTGGGTGAACTGTACACAATACAGATTGTCACTATCCATTTTGTATTGCGATATATTGTGACACAATATATTATTACACCCCTAGCTTCATCCACTGATCATTACTTCTCTTAAAACTATCAGTCACATAATAAATGAGATGCATCAAACCAAGTTTAACATCGTTCTCAGGACACTTTTGTAATTGAACACAAATGCAAATTAAATTTGAGAGCTTTGGTGGTGAGGGAGATAATCAGTACATTTTGGACTGTTCCTCACACAAAACTCTCATATGACTTCAGAAATCCTGGAATATTGTGGACTTCTTTTATGATACGTTATGCTGATTTTGGTCGCTTGACAGCATGTATGTATTAAATGGAAAACATTCACATCTCATTTTGTCTTTCATGGTAGAGTGCATTTTTGTGAACTGTTCCTTTAATAAAGGCAGAGTCCCCATTGCTGCCCCCACCTACATGTGTTGGTCTCATTTCTCACTATCACTGTTTATGTAAGAGCCTCATTACAAGGTGTTAATGAAAGCCATGGGGGCCTAAGAACCCCCCTCCCATCTGCAGAGAGCATGACTGTGAGGTACTGTCCCATTTCACCTGAAACCTCCTGCAGATCAGCATCTGCCTACCATTACAGAAACTCCTCGGTTTCATGCATTAACAGATTGTTTTAGCTGTGGAGTATTGGACTATTTTCCGAAGCAAAATCAATATATTTTGTGGAATTATTATTAAAGTAAAGATCTGTTTAAAATCATGGGGCAGGTTGGAAAATGGCACCATTGCTAAGAGTCAAGATCAATAAGCAGTAGTGATATTTCCCTTAGCAAGCACCACTAATGCTCATCATTGCATCATCCTTCCACTCTTGCGTTATTTTTCTCTTAGTTCTCAGTTGATCATTTTGTCCCCTTCGTATTCTTACTGAGAAGACGCTGTGGATGTAGCCTCTCCTAGGGACTTAAAACCCAGGGGGTCAGGAATGTAATCCCAGTGCAGTATCCGCAGATAGTCTCCCTGTCTCATTCCATTTGGGATCATTTCAGTCTTTCTCTCTATATATGCTGATTTCTTTGGCCTGGTTAAGATGAAACTATCAGGGGTTTTTTGAGAAAGATCACACCTCCACATAAGGGTGTAGGGATGGCTAGCCAATGAATCGATACCCCCTGGTATGGAAATCTGACCAGACTGATACTTAATAACAGCTTCCCCCTGGGAACAAGCCTCACAAACCCTGCCACTTCCTGAAGACCCACATGTACACCTCCCACTGTCTACCTTTAGACCAACCGCTCTAAAATTGGCAAAAATCAATATAGCTAAATGATGAACCAGCCATTGTCGACCACTATGGATTATTGAATTAATCTGCAAACTAAAGCTGGATAATCAGTACACAAATATAAAAATAATTCATTTTCATAAAGTGTGATGTGGTTCAATTTATTGTTTACACATCATATATAAGAGAAAACCAAAATAACTCAAAATATGTCTAGGCTGAGAGGGAAGCTTGTGTGAATGAGGAAGGAATGATCCAATTAAAGCTGATGTTTAAAAATAAAATCATTATAAAATGGCATGAGTTCTGGCCACACATAATGTGAAAGTATATTTTTTTCTATTAGTCTATTCGTGTTTTTCATTTCATTTGTTCTGTAACATATTCGGGTCAAGACAACAATGCATAACTACATTTATTATGAATCATATTATTGACCAAACTAGCTAATATTACGTAGGCTATATGAGTGTACTTACAAGCCAATTGTAGGATTCGCTAGATCTCTTAACGCCCACTAACTACAGCCTACGTTTTAGCCAATCCGCTACATTTGTAAGATGGAAGTAATATTTATGAAACAACAGCATTAGCAATAAATTCGCTTCTTATTGTCGACGGCGCGCACGAGAGAGAGAGAGCGTAAACTCGGCGACTTGATGCACCAAAACATTGGGTTTATTTTCGGTATGATTCCACCTATTTATACGTACTTAACCAACATAACACGGCTTTAAACCACAGAAGAAAATTAAAAGGAGCAACCGAACTAAATGTCAGTGAAGAAGTAGCGTGTTGTAAATCAGAGTAGCCTACATAGGGAAGTATGTGATACACAGTCGAAATGACAGATGACAGGCTTGTTTGTAGTTGAACGTTGAATTCGGGCCAAAAATTGAGAGAAAGAACAGTTGTTTTTCCGTTTTGAAACGAGTTGACACACGCCCGTTCAGCTTTGAGGACGTTTTACAAGTAAACAAATGTCAGAATCCGAGCACGCGCTTGAAACGCAACGCGGATGTCTCGAGACGCGTTTTAAAACTTGGACCACGATGTTAAACCCCTACAAAATTGCAAACAGAAGAGCTATTAATTATAACACAGCAACAGAAATAGAGTAGACTTACCTTTAACTGCAGTTAGAAAATGAACGCAAAGCAAGAGAGCCCGAAATACATCCATCAGTCCTGTCTTAAATTTAAGTCCAGAGTCCGGTGCAATTGTTCCAGTCGTGATGACAGAAAACTGGTACAGTCTTCCTTTTATTCCCGTATGTTGTGAACTGCTCTTACAGTAAGTTATTTCTCAGAATCATATCAGAAGTGAACCACAAAAAACAAGAATCTGTCCTTCTCTCTGTCTCCCTCCTCCCTCCATATCACTCCTCCCACTAGACTACAAATACTATGGTTAAAGTTAGAGTACATTTTTGAATGCATTGAATTATAGTAAATGTTTTCAACCATTATAATTAAAATTATATTTTTTTGTAATATGTAGTAATATAATTATCATTTAATTGAAACATCCACATTTCCTGTATGTTTTTGAAAGTTCATCAATCTGCATAATTTATATTAAATAGACATTTTTAAGCCCATTGAGACCATATTTTTAATGATAATTAATCTGGATATATACAGACTTTGTATGACTCTTGATTTTGTACTATGTTCCTCTTGAGATCATATTCAGAATGACCACATTTCAGCTTCTGCACTTGAGTGAATTTTGTGGGGAGACATGGTATCGGTTTGAATGCCTATTGATAGCACACATGCACACATCAGTAACCTGTACACACCATCAGGTTATGCAAATCTAATTCAAACTTGCTACACCAGTTCACTGTGATACAGTGATCTAAGGTTACTCCACACTGGTGTATAGTCTGTTCAGAAGAAAACATGCAAATACTTTCATCCAGGAGAATAAACATTGCCCTGCTATCTAGACATGCCTCATGTTTATGTAAATATAGTTTTTTGTTTTGTTTTTGCTAAATAGTATATTTCATAAGTTTACTTATTTGAAGTAGGATTACACTTTATTTTAAGGTGTCCTTGTTACAGTGTAATTATACATTTAAGTACTGAGTAATATTAATTAACAACATGTATTATATAATTAGGGTTTAGGTTTAGTTACATGTAATTATACATCATTTCCTGTTATTACTACAGTAAATACAGTACATGTAACATATGTAACAAGGACACTGTAAAATAGAGTGTTACCTGAAGTAGTTATAGTGTTTTATTGTTCAACACTGTTTATTTATAAGGGACATGTTTATATTTATGTATATATATATATATATATATATATATATATATATATATATATATATATATATATATATATATATATATATATATATATATATATATATATATATATATGTATATATGTATATGTATATATGTATATATGTATATGTATATATGTATATATGTATATATGTATATATGTATATATGTATATATATATATATATATATATATATATATGTATATATATATATATATGTGTGTGTGTGTGTGTCTGTGCTGTCAAATCGATTAATTATGATTTAACGCATCTAACATAAAAGTTTGCACTTACATAATATATGTGTGTGTAATATATATATATATATATATATATATGTATTTTTTTATGTGTGTGTGGACAGACTTCCACCACCGTGTGGGTGCGTATAATTGATGAAAATGACAACGCACCAGAGTTTCCGATGGAAGAGTTTCTGACGGAGCTCAGAGAGGGGCCAAACACTGTAGGAGCCATTATCGCCACAGTTACTGCCATCGACCCTGATGAAGGACTCAACGGAACCATCCGTTATGCCATCTCCAAGGGCAACCTGGCCCAGACGTTCCAGATCAATAGCATAACGGTGAGACAGTCAGACAGGAAACAAGGACTGGTTTAGATACACTGATGTGTTTGGTGTTATTGGATTATTTTTTTGCAGTTTATTTTTTATTCTTAGTCATTCTTAGAAAATATTGAAAATGTCAGGGAATTTTTATAACTTTATTTGAAAAGGTTAATGTTTAAGATTCAAGAAATCCTTTTTTCCTACCTCAGCCCCACGTGGCCAAATGTGAATGGCCCACCGAATAATCAGATTAGTGAATATGTAAAAAATATTCTTAAACTGTTACCGCAAATCCTTAATATGTGGTTTCAACATATGCATATATCACTTCTTTTATTTATCATTACTAACTCTAAGCATAGTTTTATAGCGCTGCTTTATTTTAAACCAGCAGTCATTTTTGAATTCATATACTTAGAATTTGTATAGATTACATAGGTAACTAATTTGCAAAATAACCAGAGTACACTATACCTGATCATATCTGAGCCTGAAAATGGCAACATAATGTAAACATAATGCAAAACTTTAAGAATGTGGTCAAAAATGTTGTGATATTTCCCTCTCAAATATGAAAATAATACTGCATAGGCAAAGAAAGCATGATATTTTAATGTCATTAAAATAAAATAAAAATCAATTAACATTTTAAAATGAATGTTAAGAGCCAAATCATTTAAATCATTTGTGTTCAATTACCTGTTTATCACACTACTAAAGATTGTTTTAAAGGTTTTTGAAAACATTATGCTCCTCAAGGCTGTGTTTATTTGATCAAAAATACAAAACAGTAATATTGTGAAATATTATTATAATTTAAATGAACTGCTTTCTATTTGAATATGTAATTTATTCATGTGATCAAAGATGAATTGTCAGCACTCATTACTCTTAGAGTCCTTCAGTGTCACATGATCCTTCAGAAATCATTCTAATATGATGATTTGCTGCTCAACATTTCTTATTATCAATGTTGAAAACAGTGCTGCAGATGTTTAATATTTTTGTGGGAACGCTGATACAATTTTTTTCAAGACAATTTGCTGACTAGAAAGTTCAAAAGAACAGCATTTATTGGAAATAGAAATATTTTGTAACATTATAAATGTATTTACTTCACTTTTGACCAATTTAATGCATCCTTGTGAAATAAAAAGTAAAATATTAAAAGAAGACTTGATAGCTCACAAATGACACCGTTTCCTGAGCATGATCCTCCACTGCTGTGTGTGCTCATTGTGTGTTTGTGTGTGTTCACAGGGTCAGATTGTGGTCATTAGGGAACTGGATTATGAGATCAGTAATGGTCACTATGTGCTGACGGTCACAGCCTCAGATCAGTGTCCTATACCTCAGTTTAGACTGACCTCCAGCACCACAGTGAGTTCACGTCTGCTACACACACATTTATAAACTTCTTGATTCCTTTATATCACACTCACACACTGTCCTTTACCGCAGGTCCTGGTGAACGTGGTGGACGTGAACGATAACGCACCCATCTTCCCGAGTTCATTCGAAGGTCTGTTTGAAATCCCAGAGGGTCAGCCGGGCCCACGTGTCTGGACCGCTAAAGCCACGGATGCCGACTCTGGATCCAATGGAAAAGTGGAGTACAGCATCACCGCAGGGGACTTGAAAAGTGTGTGTGATGGATAACTGATTCAGATCCAATCAAAAAAGTATTAGCGTTGATATTTCTTGTGTTTTTTGTCTGCAGTAAAATGTTTTTATTCCTTTCTTTCTGTCTCTCTTAATCCCAGATGAGTTTGTAATTTCATCAGTTGAGGGTGAGTTGAGAGTGAGGAGAGATGTAGAGCTGGACAGAGAAACTATCGCCTATTACAACATCACTATTACTGCCAAAGATCTGGGAACGCCAGCGCTCAGCGCTACGGTATGCACCCACACACACATCTCAGTTCATGTTCTTCTACTACGCACAAAAGTATGAACTAATGGAAAAGGACATACATTTGTGTATGCGGAAAGGCAATATGCCAGTATTGCGACACACAATTTTAATATGAAGGCCAAGTATGGTAACCCAATTCATGTTAGTTCATGGTGCATTAACTAATGTTAACAGTGACATCGTTTGATTCATGTTATTGTTACATTGATATGTTTACTGATACGTTTGTTTGTTTCAAGCCACATTAATTCTAATCTTGCATACTATTTAGTGTAGTTGGTATGTGAATTAGTAATATAATTCATCCATAATTCATTCATGTGGTGGTTTTGTTTTTCTGTATCAGGTGGTAGTGGGCATTCAGGTGTTGGACATTAATGATAACGACCCCGTCCTGCTCAACTTACCGTATAACACCAGCGTGAGTGAGGGAGCTCCGATTTACACCTCCATCACTCAAGTACGGGCGCAAGACTCAGACAACGGCCGCAACGCTCTCCTCACGTACAGCATCACTGCTGGCAACACTGATGGATCGTTCTACATCAATGAGACTGTAAGAGGAAGAGGGATACGGGACAAAAACAGCAGAGGCAAAGAATAAGAGCAGGAAATAGTAATGTAATAGTGAACATACTGATGTGCTCTCTCCTCCAGTCAGGTGTGCTTCAGGTGAACAGGCCGCTGGACAGAGAGAGAGTGGCTGAATACAGCCTCACCATCACCGTCAAAGACAACCCAGACAACCCTCGCATCGCACGCAGGGTAAATAACATGACACAACACAGACTGTGTGAATATCACAATCAGGTGGACACTGCAATGAGACTCCTTTCTCTCTGCTCAGGACTCAGAGTTGTTGGTAGTGACTGTGCTGGATGTGAATGACAACAGGCCCATCTTCACCCAGACCAGCTACAGGGGCGAAATCAGTGAAAACTCAATCACAGGTACCAAATGTTCTCGCTAACCACATCCTGATTCTTAGGATGTGTTCACACTTGTAGTTTGGTTCGTTTGGTCCTACAGGCATCGGGAAATGTTCACAACCTGATTGGTCAGCTTTTATTACGTATATTTCGCAACGGAGCTTACCGAACATCCAAAACAATGCAGTATTCTGGGCTAAATGCATGTGTGTAGCCTACATATGATGGTGTTTGATCAACTGAGAACTCGTGAAGAGCTTATAAAATGTGTAAAGGAGTCAAAACAGCGGCAGGAATCCCTCCGTCACACACACAAACAAAGATCTGCTACCAGGCATTGGTTCTGATGCCTGTACTGAACTGTGATGGGCAAATGCGACTATGACAAGGGTGTCCCGTGTCTTTGGTCCGTGTTGCGTTCATATTTAATTCGAAACGCACCAGAGTTCGGCTGGAAGCAGACCAAGACCCATTTTTCAGCGTTTGGTGTGCACCAGGGTTCGGATGGCAACGTTCACACTTATTCAACTGAACCGCACTAACAGAGCAATCGCACCAGGTTCATTTGAATTGAACCAAACATGCCAAGTGTAAACACACCCTTAGAAATAAAAGATTGTGCAAAGATTGTCCCTTCAAAGACAGGGAAGAAGCTTTTTTTCATTAATGATGAAACAACTTTAAAAGCACAAGATAATATTGTCATCATCTAGCTCAATTCAAGTTTTGTTCTCATCAGATAGTGTCAGTGCAATCAATAATATTTGACTAATATAACATACACCGAGGGTGTGAACAGGGTGTGAATCACAAACAATATCTCCGAGCCTCCCTCTCTCTGTCTGTCTGTCCATCAGGCACCACAGTGTTGATTCTGAACGGCCCAGTTCTAGCAGAGGACAGAGACATTGGGGTGAATGCAGTGGTGAGGTATCGTCTCCTGGGAGCCAGAGTGGACCTCTTCTCTATAGACTCCCTCACAGGTCAGAAGTTCAGCACAGATGTTATATCAAAAGAACTAATATTAAGTTCAACAGGTCACACTGATGTAGTATTTTGAAATAGTTGGGGGGGGGGGGGGGGTTGTGTGTGTGTGTGTTAATATAGTCCATTGATTTATTTTAAAATGTATTGAGGATCACCAAACAGAATTGGAAAAGTAATAATAACTGTTTTCATACATGGGCCTGTCTGCCATTGGTTGAAAAACAGATAGTCCTACCCAAACTCAAGCATTGGTTGAGTCAGTGTTGCCATGTTATGCTGGTTGAGATGCTCAAAAGAACAGAGCAATGTGTTTTTTCAGTGTTTAACATGCCTTTAACTTACAGATACTTGTTTTCTGTGGTGTCAGATATACTTGATAACAGTCCTCCCACCTCTTATACACCCACAGTTTCTCATAATCAAGCACGACTCCCACTCGTGACACATTCTCTTTCACACCCCCTCTCTCTCTGTCTGTAGGGGTGGTATCAGTGCGTGGGGGTGCTGTGCTGGACCGGGAGGCTTTCTCTGTGCCGCGGGTGGAGCTGTTTCTGCTCGGCGAGGATGTGGGAGGTTTAAACAGCAGCGTTCCACTCACGATCACTATCCTCGATATAAACGACAACCCACCTGTTTTCAATCCATCCAGTTTCACTGTACACCTGCCAGAGAACAGCCCCACAGGTGAGAGATACAGTATCAACTGATGGAGTTGGATTAACTGGTAGAGGAACTAGTTTAATCTGGTTTGTTGGTCCCATTTGCAGTATAATGGGAGTGGGAGTGTGTGTCATTGTTATTAATATAATAAATAAATAAATACATATTTATTTATAATATATTTAAGAGTTAGTTCACCCCAAAATTAAAATGCTCTCATTAATTACTCACCCTAATGTACCACTTTATTTACAAAATGTTAATCTCTTTCATATAACAGCATCTGCTCTCGCATCATGCAATGTTTTTTTTTTTGTTCAAACAAAGTACCCGCGTTGCTTCATAAAATTGAGGCGAAACCACTGGAGTCATAATAATTACTTTAGAGATGTCTTTACTGCCTTTCTGGGGCTTGAAGTTGCGTAAACTGTCAACGGAGGGACAGAAAGCTCTCAGATTTCATTAAAATGAGGGTGAGCAATTAATGACAGAATTTAAACTTTTGGGTGAAGCCTTTAATAACAATAATACATATAATAATTTTAATATTTAGGTTAATTAATAGTTAAGTAATTTATGATTTATTTATTATGTATGACTGTTTTAATGTATACAATTTAATTTATTGTGTATATTTGTGTTATAAATATAAATATTAGATGAAAAATTGAAAAAAAAATTGCTACTAACTGGAATAAATAAGTTTAATATGAAGTACTACATTTACTAAAGCTGAAATAAAATTAATTAAAGCTTTATGAAAATATATTTTTAAATAATGAAAAAGACAAAAGCACATAAAATTACTAAAACTTTAAATAAAATTAAAGAGCCTCTGAAAATATAAAAGTTAAAGCTAGTTTAAAATATTAATAAATAATATAATTGTATATAAATAATACTAAAATAACAATAAATAAATAAATATCTGTGTCCTATTGATTTATATATATATATTTATATATATATATATATATATATATATATATATATATATATATATATATATATATATACACACACACACACACACTCATAAATACATGCTATTGTGTTAAAGGTGTGTTATGTGCCGTTGTGTGTATTTTCAGGTGTGGTAGTAACGCAGCTCTCGGCGAGTGACGCTGACGCCGGCTCTAACGGTTGGCTGCAGTATCGGTTAGACACCGGCGCTCAAGACCGTTTCATCGTTGACGCTCTCTCTGGTGCGGTTCTGGTCGGCAATGCTACACTGGACCGAGAGGAGCGTAGCTCGTACCGGCTGGTGGTCATAGCAACTGACCGAGGCACGCCCTCTCTATCTGGGACGGCGACATTGTCTGTTGTCCTAGATGATGTCAACGACTCTCGTCCTCGTTTCATACGCCCTGTGCAGACTATCAGCGTTAACGAGTCAACTCCACCTGGAGAGGTCGTAGCTACGCTCACCGCCGAGGACCCTGATCTACGTCCCCGCCTAGAGTATTACATCATCTCTGTGGAAGCAAAGGATGATGGGAATAATCCAGTGGATGGGCTGCAGCAGTCGTTTGGGATTGACTTTCATACAGGTGATCGATTATGTCTTACAAACTACATTATAAGACATTTTTATTGCAGAAGTTGCACTTTCATTCCTCTGAGATGTCACATGTAACTCTTCTTCTGGAATTCAGCAACTAAACACTGTATATTTTTATTAGTAATCTATTTTCTACTGATAAAATGAACCCTGTTGTGTTAATATTTGTGTCCATCTTCTCAGGTGCTGTGTTTGTACGAAACCCTTTGAACCGAGAGCTGGTTGCCACTTTTGAGATCATTATTTCGGTGCATGACAACGCCAGCGATGTTATTGACATGTCAGTCAGTGTACCTAATGGTAAGAAAGATCTTTCTGTCTACTTTATTCTTTCTGTCTTTGTCTCTTACCTTTTTTATTATGTTGTTCATCTATTTAAATGAGACCTATCATGCCTCTTTTTACAAGACGTAATATAAGTCTCTGGTGTCCCCAGAATGTGTCTGTGAAGTTTCAGCTCAAAATATCCCACAGATAATTTATAATACCATGTTGTAAATGCCCATTTATGAGCGGAAGGAAAAACATGCTGTTTTCGTGCATGTGTCTTTAAATGCAAATGAGCTGCTTTCCAGAAAAGGGCTGAGCCTGTACAGCTCGTGCTTCCGATACTCTGCCAAAAATTAAAACATTTGATGATTATCTGTATCGCGGTCACGCTTACGTGACATTGCAGTTATTCATCATAATGAAAGTTTTCATGATTATTATCTGCATGCGTTTTAAAGCCATATCAACCTAAACATCTGACAAATGGTTTTCTGAACCACACGCACAGAGAGCTGACTTTCAGATGTGTATGAAACTAAGTTCTCTTTTGCGTCTTATTGCGCTTAAACTGTCAAATACACACAAGGTTATGTCAAAAACACACAGTTCATATAAACACAGTCGGTTATGTCTGTGAATGTAAACAGCAAGTAAATAATTTGCATGTGTATATTTGATCTCTGTATTAAAAGTGAAAGCAGCGTAATATACATTATCTACTGCTAGATATGCTAATAATATGAACCAAACAACAGATAAACATGGCGGACTGTGTACAGCTCACTCAAGCCGGGGTCTACGCTAATAGGGCGGAGTCCGTTAGCAGTCATGGGCTAGGCCTATGCATATGTGACGTCACAAATTCTAGAATCTGCAAACGGCTTGTTCTGTTTAAAAAAAAGAGGAGTGGTTGGGTTTTTATCATTATAGGGTGGTTGTGTACACACACTGCCGACACATTTATGTGCAAACACCATGTAAAAGTACATTTTGCATAATGGGTCCCCTTTTATCCCTGAACTTTTCCTCCATTTAAGAATAATCATATTACAATCTTTTTTCTTTTCTTGCTCCTATTGAAAGAACTATCATGTGTTCTATCGGGACGACGTGTCCCAACCAGTCTTATTAACTAGCATGACCAGCAAAGTTAACCAGTTTTGCCAGAAAAGCCATGTTGGTAACCAACTTCGCCAGTTTGTCAGGTTTTCCTTCCTATGGTTTCCATAATCTAGACCAGCACTAAACCAGTCTGGGGATAATTATTAGCTTTTTCTCTAACTCATTTAAATTTTATTTCTTTCCACAGCCAAATTGACCATCAACGTGCTGGATGTTAATGACAACTCTCCTCGTTTTCGACCTTTCGGGGTGGCGAACTTCTCCGAGAGGATTCTGGAGGGTGCTGTGGCTGGTACCACACTGCTGTCAGTGACGGCTATTGATCCTGATAAAGGACCCAATGGACAGATCATCTACCAGCTCCTGCATCTGCCCCGTGGAGACTACATAAGACTTGAAGACCCATCTACAGGTTGCACATTTGCATTTCTGCAAGATTTCTATTGACCAATCAGTGTTCTAATTTGAAAAACGGGTCAATTTTATAAAACATCTTGCTGATTCAATTCCATCTATAAACTACATTGTGGATGTCTTTCAATATCACCATCCACAGGTAAAATTGTGGCCAATCGGACAGTAGATTATGAACAAGTGCAGTGGTTGAACTTCACTGTGCGTGCTCAGGACTACGGCACACCTCCTCGCTTCGCTGAACTTCCTGTCTATCTGCGCATTGTTGATGTCAACGACAACAACCCAGTCTTTCAACAACCTTTATATCAGGTACATCAGAACAAACCACTATTTCCCAGATGTTTTCAGGAAGTACAGTGGGGTCAAACAGTCTGAGACTTTAGTGAAAATGCTTCTGTGTTGCTTTTTGATAACTTAATGCAAAGTATGACCAATGTCACTGATTTGCTAGAACTACAAAATGTGTCTTCTGCATTTTATGTCATTCTTCATTTTTCAAAAATTACATTTTAAATCTTTACAATATTGTTTTAGACTTTTTTTAGACCCCACTGTATTTGAAAAATATGGGAAAATATTTGTGTGTATAACAATGTAGCACGGTTTCCACAAAAATATTAAGCAGCACAACTTTTCAACATTGATAATAATAAGAATAAGATGTTTCTTGGGCAGCAAATCAGTATAATAGGATAATGTTTCACAATATTTACTGTATTTTTGATCCAATAAATGCAACCTTGGTGAGCATACAGTGAGACACTTTTAAACCAAAGTGTTTGTGTATGTGTGTGCAGAAGTCCATTTTTGAGGATGTTGCACTCGGCACTATTATTGTGAGCGTAACTGCGACAGACGCAGATTCCGGCCTGTTCTCTGTCATTGAATACGGGCTAGTGGATGGAGAGGGCAGGTTTGGCATCACACCCACTACGGTAAGTGTGTTGGTGTGAAAACAAAGCAAAGACAAAAAGAAATGTCAGGTATAATGTTTTATATTCAATACTGATGTCCTTTGTTATCAGGGTGACATCTACGTCCTGTCTGCCCTGGACAGAGAGACCAAAGACCGCTACACTCTCACAGCCTACGCCAGGGACAACCCTGGTGGCAGCCCTAACAACCGCAGAGAAAACTCTGTCCAGGTAAAAACATGAAATTGCATCTAAAATAATTTTAATGAACTTCACATCACAACTATGACTTCCAAACATGAAAGTAGGAACTTGGGGCAGCATAAGTTACCCTTTTTAAGCTGCTAAATAAAGATCTGGCTCATTCAGACACAACCAGAATAACCTGTATCATCCTCTAAATGTGAAATCAACATTCAAACAACCTTTTCTGCAAACTGCAAAGACCAGTTTACGACAGGCACATAAAAGAAAAACCAAACATGGTTAAAATGATTTGAGCAAGAGTGACCATGACGCAGACAAGGCGGAGTATCGTTCACTTCCAGTTCCTGTTTAAGAAGGATATGAAGAGAGCATCAGCTGTGCAAATGAGGTTTCACAAGATGTGAAGATCGTGGGTTGGCCGAGCGTTCAGCTCACACTTCCTCTATTCACACTCTGATGGTACAAGGAAGTTGGAAGTACAGAAGCAAAACAAGCAGAAAATCAAAATACCGTCTGCTGGTGCAATGTACAATGCAAACATTGCATAATATTTAGGAATTATTTAAAACACCAAAAGCGAGTAAAATGCACCAAATCGGCCAACTGGGTCCACTTTTTGGGAAATGAATCATCATTATTTATTATATATGTTTGAATTCAAATGGTTGGTTTGCCTGTTATCCAGCCAGTGTTTAGATATCAAACTCTCTTGCACACGTTTGCATTTTTTGCACAGAAAGTTTCAGTTTCATGCGTGTAGTTTTGCATGAGCTGACCTCAGATGCTCGACAAAACAACCAAAACAGTTTTTGCCTTTAACACATCTGTATCAGATCTCTGAACCTATGTTTCTGTGTCTCTCAGGTACAGCTGACAGTGATGGATGTAAATGACTTCCGTCCACGTTTCTCAGAGAGAGTGTTCACCACTAGTGTGTTTGAGAACGAGCCGGTTGGTACGTCGGTGATCACACTGAAGGCCACTGACCTCGATGAGGGCGAGAACGCATTACTTACCTACAGTCTACAAGGCCCTGGAGCGGGTACAACACGCACGGACATACAGAAATATAGATATATGGGTTGTGCAGAAATCATAATTGAAGAATTGTCTCACATTTAGTTCATGAGCTGGAGTTTGCCTACAGGATGTTGGAATGACAGAAAGGGGAATTTAACACATTAGTCCAAGAGAAAGAGTTGATAATTTCTTAGATGTTCCACCAAGGCACATAAAATGTTCACATTACAGTAATCCTTGTTTTCTATCTTGATAACAAAGCAATTCAAATTCAGGAAATTAATTGGAAAGTAAAGGGATTTTCACTTCAGTTTTGATGTAGAATTTCATAAACCCACTCTAGTACAACTGCAACGTTTGACATTGTTGCTGATATCTCTTCCTCTCTCTATCACAGATGCGTTCTCTCTGGATCCTGACACTGGGCTGATTCGCTCCCTGCGGTTACTGCAGAGTTTTGAGACGTTTAATCTGACTATGGTGGCGACCGATCATGGCAGACCGCCCCTCTGGGGCACCGCCAGTCTTCAAATTACCGTCATAGATGTCAATGACAACAGGCCTGTCTTTGTGCGGCCTGCCAATGGCACTATCATGTTCATACTAGAGGTGTGTAACGGTGAAAAACCAATCACTCATTATCTTTATTACTAAAGCATATTTTCTTTTCATTACGTTTCCATCCACCTAAGAAGATATGCGCAGAAACTACAATGCGAACATATTTACCGAATAAATCCCTCAATGCGCAACAAATAACTCATGTGGCTTTGCCTCAACAGAGGATGTGATTGGATAATTGAAAAATTGATAATTTCATTGCACAGCATCTTTAAGTGTTAGTTCACCCAAAAACAAAAATTCTGTAATTAATTCCTCACCAACATGTCATTTTAAACCCTTAAGACTTTCATTCATCTTCGGAACACAAATTAAGATATTTTTGATGAAATCCGAGAGCTCTCTGACTCCTCAATAGACAGCAATTTACCCAGAAAGGTAAAATAGTAATTTGTTAAAATAGTCCATGTGACTCCAGTGGTTCAACTACTTTATTTATGCACTTAATTTTATGAAGCAATGAGAATACTTTTTGTGTGCAAAAACAAACAAGAATAACGACTTTATTCAAAAATTTCATTCTAGCCTGTGCCAGTCTCCTGCGCAGTTTCCATTGTAAATAGTGCTTTCGAGTTCTACGGCAGCCGATGCTGTTCACGTGAGCACCACGACACATGCGTGTGATGATGACGCGGGAGCTGCACTGTTTTTACAACGTAAACTGCGTAGAGCTCTCAGATTACATCAAAAATATCTTAATTTGTGTTCCGAAGATGAACGAAGGTCTTTATGGGTTTGGAACGACATGAGGGTAAGTAGTTAATGACAGAATTTTCATTTTTGGGTGAAATATCCCTTTAAATGTTGGTTTGATCATTCTGAAAAATGCCTGTATAGTATATTTGCTATAATGACCTCCCAGAAGCATCTCACACGATTGCCTTCCCAAACACCAGGCATCCCAACGCAAGATATCATGACAGTGTTTATTGCGTTTCGTCTGCATGCTCAGAGACACAAGTCATTTATGATGGAGGAAAAAAGAGCCCTCCAACTTCAATTTTTATTACAGATATTTTGCGCTAATATCCCAGGAAGTGACGATTTTGTTCTCTTGAAAACATGGGATGGAAATGCTGCTTTATTCGCAAATGTTTTATGCAATATTCCAATTTTGTGGGTGGAAACATATCAATTCAACATACAAGTTTGACTATAACGTACTGGACTGTTTTAGTGCCTAAAACACAACTGAATACAGTTAATTTGTTCTTAATTGTAATTGAGATAGTAGTGAATTAGATCATGGAATACTGAGTGAATTTGACCATTTTTGTGTTATTCCTCACCTCCAGGCAAGGGGCTTACATTATAGCTAAAGTTCAACTTGCTCAGCTCGATTCTGGTTCTCAAAAACCCAATAATAACATGTTCTCCATTGTTGCATCTTCATGGATGAGACATGCAAATAATTACATAGCCTAAATTATTGTAAATAATTGAATTAAAAATTATTATTTAATCTTCATTTATTTATATAACCAATGAACTCTTCAACAATTCTGAGTTAGACTGTAAGGACTGTTTCTAAACCTCGCAATCGAAAAAGTAAACACTATGTTTAACTTTCTATATTAGTTGTCAAAATAAATAATTGCAAAAGTTCTAAAAAAAAAAATCTACAATACATAAATTAAACTCAGTAAAGGAAAAAATGTTCTCTATTGAATCCCCATATTCAAGAATGTGAATAAGGACGGAAGCCAACATTTTAAGTTATGCATTTAAATATGATCCACTGTATACTTTACAAATTAAAGCAAACTTGGCGCCCATCTTCTAGTACAAATGCACAGTGCTCACATTTATTTGTGCATTAAAAAATTACATATCAGCTTGTGGCTTATATTGTGATCTCACATGGCAGAATATTTTATGCAGTGACACGTGACGTGTATTTAATCACTTTATAATCCAAATTTTGGGTTATTTATTGACTTAATTGATGACAGAACTATGACTTTGCATGCTCGTACTTTCTTTTGCTCTATATTTGAAGTGATATACAGCACGCCACATCTGCGTGTGAAATTAAAGAGTGTGTGCTGCGAGCACAATAACGGCGGACACTGAGGACAGGAAATTATTTTTTCTAAGTTTTACTGACATATAGCCTGATAACATCTCATCTGACCGCAGATAATGAATAAGAACAACGCATTTCTTACATTAGTGTCACCAGTTTTCACATGTCTTTCAAAATAAAATATGGGTCAAAATATGGGTCTTGCAACCCACCAGTTGAGAGACCCTGACGTAGGCTATATATCTACTGTTCGTCGTTCACTATTGTTCTGCTGAAGCTCATTCGGCACCTGTACTTATTCGGCACTCGTGGGATTTTGCACCTCAAGTTGGAGTGGGCGTCTGAAAAGTCTCCTGACGGTTCTGCGTTTAAATAAACACAATTCTTGTCCAAAAAAAAAAAGATACAGACCAAGCTTAGGCCAACAGTCAAGCCAAAAATTATTCAGACACCAGATAGTTCAGTACGCTATAGTTCATTTATGTAAGTGAGGATAGCAAAACACAGTAAACTGTGACATATTATACTCAACAATTCTTCATACAGTGGACTACCAGTAAAATTGATAAAAAATTTGGGACCAAAATTATTCAGACACTTTGACCTGACCATGTTTGCTAATGCAACCTTTTACACCACAGACTGAACAAAATGAAGCATTGCTTGGTAATTGGTTGACCTAAATTGGTATTTTCTAATTGTGTCCTTAAATTTAACAGCTGACAGCTCTGAGTTCTTGTCATATTTTATTACTATTTTCTAAACTATAGCGAATCAACTGTGATAATGTGAGCAAATGTTGAAGGTGTCGTTTGACTGTAGCTATTTTTTTACAGCAATTCAAGGCAGGGTTCATCACTCATCTTATAAAGTACAACTCAACACCTTTGATGTGTTCTCAGCTGTTCCTTCTTTTGTCTGCATCATTGTCTTTCTCACATATTCATCTGACAGCCAGACCGAAGGTGTTAGCCACAGTGTCATAGCTGATCATATTTTGAGTACTTTAAGAAAACTTTGCAAGTTCCTTTTAAAGTAAGTGCAATCTTCAAAACAATCTTTAAAACTGTGGTGCATCCGAGATTGCATACTACATTTGAATTTGAATTTACTTTGGGACCATTTAAAAAGAAATTCGGAAGCATGTTGTCACTGTCACGTGACCTACGCTGCTTCACTGCCATAAATCCTCTCCTGTGGCATCATGGGATAGTAAAAGTGTCCATCAAATGCGCACTTCAGAATCTCAGCAGAAGTAGTAGGTCTTCCGGGTACATTTAGCTTACTGTTTTACAATGTCTATGTATTTGGACATGTTACTCATTTGGTGTACTGTTTTCGCATACTATATAGTAGGCAAATATTCGATTTTCGTTTAGATTGAAAAGTACTAAACAGACCTTTTTATGCATCAAACAAAAAAATATAAATCAAGGGATTCCCTGCTTGTGATTTTGACTGAAATCTCGTGTGGACACATTTACAGGGATGAGTTCTCACTGTTCAATACTTTGAACCAAAGCTGTCACAGCTGTCACATCGTATTTGATTCCCCATATCTGGCTTGTGAGAGATTGGATGACCTATATTTGGCGTCATGAATGAGTGAGTGTTTTCTCATGTCTGTGTCGATGCAGGAACAGCTTCCTGGGCTGTCGGTGTATCAAGTGCTCGCCACAGACAAGGACGCGGGGGTGAACGGAGAGGTCCGGTACAGCTTCCTGCAGACTGGAGCGGGAAACAGAGACTGGGAGAACTTCCATATTAATGCAGTGACAGGAAATATCACCACTGCAGTTAAACTGGACAGAGAGAAACAAGCCCTGTACAGCGTGAGTCTTTCTTTTGAACCAAGGCCACTGAAAAAGCTGCACTTTAATGACAAAATTCAGGACACAATTGAAAATAAAAGGCAGACGAAACCCCTCAAAATATTACAATAAGAATTTAAATCTCTGTATTTGTGTGTAGCTTGTTGTGGTGGCGTATGACCTCGGACAGCCTGTCCCATATGAGACCATGCAGCCACTACAGGTGGCTCTGTCTGACATCGACGACAATGAACCTGTCTTCCTTAAACCTCCGGTAATGTTTTAATCACTGGGTTTTTTAAAGAACACATGTATCACTCTATTTTTCACTATAGGCCAGTAAGCGATTTCTGAGAAACGCTGCTGAAAGTGGATTGGACCGAGCAGCACGACACACTTGTAGCCAATCAGCAGTAGGGGACGTGTCCACTTATGATGGGGGAGGAGAGAGAGGGAGATTTGAAGAAAGACTGTAGAAAGAGAGATGGCTGAGACATTACAAAAGAGAAAAGCTCATAGGAATATCACTGGAAAAGGGTTATTATCAGACAAGAACTTAAAGCTACACTGTGTGATATTTTCCCCCATCTAGTGGTGAAAAGGTATATGACCATCCAGTGAATTTTTGTTTCTGTTCCTCTCAATTCCGATTTCGTTTTAACTCCTACAGTGGCCGATTTAGTCCAAGATTAACATGGCTTCCAGTTCGACCTCGTCAACATTCGACACGGTGCCATCGAGTGTTAAAACGCGAAAGGCGACGCTTGAATTTACGGGTATGTCCTTCTTTGGCTAATGTACTTTCAAGATGGAGGGGCAACATGGCGACCGGCATTCAAACCCCTTACCCGTATGTATTTTCAATGGCATATTATAAACTTACGAGAATACTTTATTACTTGAAAGAAGTAAATATACATTAATGAGCACAGATATTTTTGAAAGAACTAAGTGTTTGTAGCTAAGAATAAACTAAAAAAGTTACACAGTGTAGCTTTAAGGAATCGTGTTAATATTATAAAAGCTTTCCAGCGTTGTGTAGTTTCTGCTCCATACGTGAGTAACATTGGTTTTGCCTTTTCACAGAACCAAGATATGCTGTTGTTGTAATGTTAGCTATAGTTACAGTTTCAACGTGTTTCAACCGAACCAGGAAAGACCTACAACCAATCAGAGCAACAGAGCGACGCATAACGTTAGTTGTCGAATGTCAACAGAACTCAACTGAACTGCACACTGGAAGTAGTAGAATAAGATGATGAGTGTAAACGATCTTTACCGGTGTTGTAAAAAAGAATTTAAGGATACACAGAGTACTTACCAACACGATCATCATTTCTGAGAGAAATAGTGAAGGTGAATGCATATACGAACGAGTTCTCAGTTTAGGATTAGAACAAATTCAACCAAGCGCTCTTTGGTGACGTGGATGATTACGTCACTGTTCATCAACTGTCCATCATCGTATAAAGCCCGCCCCCTGACAATTTGATTGGTCCGAACAGCTCCTGTTCGGGCATAGTTGCTCCACAACGGATCAAGTCCAGACCGAATTTCCCGACCTCAAATGTTGTGGGCGGGTTTTTTTTGGTGGACTTCAAATATCGACAGTGTTTCTCAGAAATTGAAACTGCACCTTTAAGAACTTTTACATCATGACATGTGTTGTTGGGAATTTTCTAAACACTTATTACTTAAGTCTTGACTTCTGTGTGTTGCGTGTATTTCAGAGAGGAAGTTTGCAATATCAGTCTCTGTCGGTACCGGAGCACTCGTCTCCTGGGACTGTTGTGGGTAATGTGACGGGTGCAGTCGATGCGGACGAGGGCTCTAATGCTATCGTCTACTATTTCATCGCAGGTGCCACAAAAATGAACCCCTGTAGATGCACTTGCATCATTATACCATGCTTATCCAGTGTTAGGCTCTGTTCAACCACTAGAAAAGGAGTTTATGTCTTTACATTTTGGATCAGCTGCACTGCTTGAATTAACATGCATCTCTCTGCTGAACATATTAATGAAAGAATATACATGAAGGTCATTGAACCCAAGTCTCAAACAAACACTTGACCAACTACTGGAGGTCAAGACTTTTTCTATATAGAACCTTTCCGCCTGCAGTTGCCAATAAATTCCTCAGTTTGCACAATTTCATTGCATCAGCGGAAGATGCTGAAATTCAGATTTCTGAGAAACTTCACTTGTAAACTTAGCAGAGCAATGACTTTGTTCAAAATAGAACACTACTCTTACTATGTCTGCAGTATATAGAATGTATACCATGCACAATATGCAAAAGATCTGGATACAGTAAATTTGTATGTGCAATACAATACAGCTTACTGTGCTGAATATCCTCCAATGCAGTGTGCTTGACATGACCTTCCATTTAAGCATGATAAATGAACTGGGCAAAATTATAACAATGATTTTTAATATCTATATTAATTCATTATTTGATCAAACTGCCATTAAGACATTTTTTTGCACATTTGCACAAAAGCCTCTGTATTATTTACTATGTAAAAGGATAGTGGGCCATATGAAGTGTATACTGCAGAGTATTCAGTAAATGGTAGTTTTCACTCCATGCACAGCCAGTGTAAACGTTTCATTAACTGCATTACTAATGCTCTTCTCTAGGAGGCAATACCAAGGGAAACTTTGCTATGAGTGAGGCTGGGGTTTTATGGGTCATGAAAGATCTGGATCGAGAAGACATCCCAGTGTATTCCATCATCGTTAAAGCTTCCAGTAACCGAACTTGGTCTCTTCCGAAAGTCCAAAGGTCACAGCGGGCCCAAGTGCTTGACCCGAGCCGTGACCCCACATTACAGGAAGTAAGAATCTTCCTTGAGGACATCAACGACCAGTCTCCAAGATTCACAAAGCCGGAGTACACCGCAGGTAGATTTGTTTTATTTTGATACTATTTTCTTTTTTCTGTATTTAATTATTTTTATGTTAATAATGAATCTGTAATCTATTACATATAATAATTATTTGATTAATTTTATTTCAGTTTTCTTAGCACTGTTTTTAGGTTGTTCATTTTGGACTTTCAATTATGTTACATTAAATATTGTATTTTTATTTTATTATTATTTATTTATTTGTATTATTGTTTTAGTCTAAAACCCTCAGCTAAATATTGAACTTTTATTCTACTTGTAACTTTTAAACCCTTTTGGTTATCTAATTTAGCTTTTTATTGTATTATGTATAATGTATTAACATCTGATTAAAAGCATAAATAAGTTATAATGGTATGGTAAAAAGTTACCAAGACCTTCATATAACAAAAAATATATATATATTATTTATTATATGAATAATATTTGCATTTTATTTAACATAAATTATTTAATTAAAAAACTTCAACATTAAATTATATTTGAATATATAATTATATTATTATATTATACACCGATCAGACATAACATTATGAAGTGAATAACGGCTGGCCCGTGTGGTCCAATCAAACAGACGAGCTACTGTAGCTCAAATTGCTCAATGTTTTCACAGCAAAAGGGGGACCAACAAAATATTAGGAAGGTGGTCATAATGTTATGACTGATTGGTGTAATATATTATTATATTATATGAATTATATTATTAAAGCAACCCCTGGGACAACCTCTATGGTATGTCCTTATTTATATAGCTAGTAAACGTGTGTATGTGTGAGCTTACCTGTCTCTTTCTCTGTCTCTCTCTGTCAGGTGTGGCTGCAGATGCTAAAGTTGGCTCTGATTTGATCCGGGTTCAAGCGATTGATAATGACATCGGCAACAACAGTCTTGTTCTCTATCACATTCTGTCCATCCGCTACATCAAACTGCATTCCAATGACTCTGAAGACATGGGCAACGTCTTCATCATTGGTCTGTGTGCTCTACACACTCTTCACATTTCTGTTGAAATGTCCGTTTATTCGAATGCCATTTATTGGTGTTATTTTTAGTGGCTTTTCTTTCTTTTCAGGCGAGACGGATGGAATCATCCGTACGTTTGACCTGTTCATGGCGTATGATCCGGGTTATTTTGTGGTGGAGGTGCTGGCGAGAGATCTGGCAGGACACAGTGATTTGGCTCTAGTGGGCATTTACATTCTGAGAGATGACCAGCGGGTGAAAATAGTCATTAATGACATACCGGAGCGTGTCCGGCTGTTTCAGGAGGAGTTCATAAACCTGCTCTCAAACATCACAGGAGCCATAGTCAACACTGATGACGTACAGGTAAATGTGTGTTTGCTCTGTCATTATTAATATTGTGAGAAATAATATTACTAGCCAATCTGTACAGAGTTATATCAAATATGTCTCCTGTCATGGTCATGCAAATGAGTTACTTCAGATATTTCATTCTCATAGTTTCACGTGGATAAGAAGGGAAGAGTAAACTTTGCTCAAACCGATGTTCTGATACATGTGGTCAACAAGCAGACCAACCGTATTCTGGATGTGGAAAGGTAAGAGTTTTATAACAAACATGACCAATATATGTCAATTAGGTGTTTCTTGAACTTTGTCCCAGCGGTTGCTTCTTATTAAAATCAAATATTTTTTAAAACAATTCAATAAAATATTATTTGTATAAAAAATATTAATACATATAATGTTTTACGTATTATTTATAAAATACATATTTTTTTGTTGTTGTTGCATGGTCACATTAACATTTTGAGGCTTTTATCAGATTTTTATTTTTTACCCTTGATCCAGATCCAGACATTTATTTCTACACTGACAATCCATCATAAAATCATTGTTTATTGCATGTTCAAAACTTTGATCAACTTAAAAAAAAAAGTTAACGAAAAATAAATAATAATAAATGTATTGTTGTGTCCTTCCATAATAACATTCATATACAGTGATGACTTCTTGCGTTGGAATAGTCTCATCCACAGTTAATTTGATCCATTGAGGACGATCGATTGATTCACTGATTGATTCATTGTTTTTCAGGGTGATTCAGATGATCGATGAGAACAAGGAGCAGTTGAGGAATCTGTTTCGAAACTACAATGTCCTGGACGTTCAGCCTGCCGTGACTGCACGCGCACCTGATGACCTCACCACCTTACAGGTGTGTGTGTTTGTATTCAAATACGGGTGCACTAATATGCATTAATTCATGCTTAAAGGGGGGGGGGAAACACTCAGTTTCAGTCAGTCTCATGTCAATCTTGAGTACCTATAGAGTAGCACTGCATCCTGCATATCTCCGAAAAGTCTTTATTTTTATTATAATTATAAAAGAAAGATGCGCTGTTCCGAGTCTTTCCGGAAAAAGCCGTGCGGCTGGGGGCGTATCGTGTGGGCGGAGCTAAAGAATGTCGAGCGCGCGCCGCTGTTACTGTGTTGAGTGCGTCTGAAAGCTGCGTCATCCCTAAAAGAGGGGAAAAACTTTATTCAACATAAAAAATGGCTTTTAATCAGATACAGCCATACATCTATGATCCGGAATCAGACCCAGAGGCTGAAGTTGAACAGGAGCAGCAGCAAAAACGACTAGAGCAGGACGTCGACTATGTGGTATAAGTTACACTAACTATATAATATGTTTAGCGGCTTGTGTTATTTAGAACACCATGTCAAGCGCGAGTGTTACAATGTGTGTGTGTGTGTGTGTGTGTGTGTGTGTGTGTGTGTGTGTGTGTGTGTGTGTGTGTGTGTGTGTGTTTACGCGTGGTTTGTGAAGACATGATTTGTAGTAAGCGGACTGGTTTTGCGCGTCAGGCTAGTGTTTACATAGAAAGACATGGAATAGTAGCGCATTTGAATGAAGAACCGCGCTTATTTAGTTCAACATATTTCCCCATTCTTTGTGTATTGTTGTTTGGAGTGCTTTTACAATACACAAACATACACATATAGTGGCCAGCTAAACAAATGTACACACACTATACATCGCATGCTCCATTGATCAATACGTGATCATGTTTGGGCTACTTGATGGGCATAGGCAAAAACAGACATTTGAAGCAGTCAAACCTGCGGTTCCAACGTTGGGACCTTTATCGTTGGGACCGCTCCATCCTTCAGTATTAGGCGATCTGAAAATCCGGCGTCGAACTGGGCCTTGTTTATAAAACAATCGGCACCGAAATGCAGGGAACAGACATAAATATTTGCGCAACTCAGTTGTTGATCCGGAAAAGCAAATTCCATCTGTACGAGCCAGCGCTTTGATGGGCGTAGCCTATTGCTTTCACGCTCTCTCTCTCTCTCGCGCGCGCGCTCTTCCGGTAGAATTGTCCGTACGGCCCATACAAGGAAATTCCGCCCTGTTGACGTCAAGCGGACCCATGATCGAAAAAAACTTTCTGAAACTTATGACTAACAGGAAGTACTAATTTTGGCAAAGAAATACTCCCATTAAACGTCCACCTTAGCTTATGAAACGGTGTCCATGTTTAGCATGGGAATCCAAGTCTTTAACAGTGCCAAAAGATCAGTATGCATGAAACAGCATTTCACCCCCCCTTTAACTAATGCACAGATAATCATGAGTTAATGTATGACTCATGAAGAACTAAACCATTTATTAATGATTACTGCACCAGCAACTAATGAACATTTTAATGATTAATGAATCCATTAATCATATACATTGTTATTAGTTAAATGTTTCATATTGTATTAATTCCCTAATAACATATTATATTAATAGTGTAAATTCATATGTTAATTACCACAATGGTTGAAGCCATGCATCTCAGCTTCCAGTTGTCTGCTTTAATTAATCATCAGCTAACGGTTTGCAAAGGTATCATTATGTCATGACTTTAATTGTTGAGGCACATGACTATTAACTAATTCAAAATTAATTCAAAAGCCATAACCACAATGACATGTGCCTCAACAAGTAAAGTCATGACATAATGATACCTTTGCAAATCGTTAGCTAATCATTAATTAAAGCAGACAACTGGAAATTGAGATGCATGGCTTTGACCCATTGTGGTAATTAATGCATTCATTTACATTATTAGTTAATATAATATGTTATTAGGGAATGAATACATGATGTCATATTTAATAAATATCAATTCATATATTACTTAATCTATTAATCATATAGAATATTCATCAGTTGCGGATGCAGTAATCATTAATAAATGGTTTAGTTCTTCATGAGTCATACATTAACTCATCTCATTATCTGTGCATTAGTTAAGCATGAATTAATGCATATTAGTGCACCCGTATTGTAAAGTGTTCCCAATGTACTTGCTGAATGAAGAATAAATACAGAATATATAAAGAAGGAACGAACACCTCTTTATCTCTTCCAGATGGCCATTATCATCTTGGCAGTTTTACTCTTCCTTGCTGCCATGTTGTTTATCCTGATGAACTGGTATTACCGCACAGTGTGAGTATTTGTGAACAGATTATGGCATGTATTACATTCTGAATTAACTGAGATTAGTCAGAGCACTTAAAGGGATAGTTCACCCAAAAATGAAAATTATGTCATCGTTTACGCACCCTCAAGTTGTTCCATGTTGTTCCAAACTTATTTTGAAGAATAATGGGGACCAAACATTTGATGGACCCCATTGACTTCCATAGTAGGGAAAAAATACCAGTCAATGGGGTCCATCAACTGTTTGGTTACCAACATTCTTCGAAATATCTTCTTCTTTTGAGTTCAGCAGAACAAAGAAATTCATACAGGTTTGGAACAACTTGAGGGTGAGTAAATGATGACAGAATTATCATTTTTGGGTGAACTATTCCTTTAACACTTTTTACAAGATGCTTTATGTTCTCACAGAAAGAAGAACCACATAAGATCATGTTCTGCTTCTCATGTTCACTCACTTCCTTTTCAATGCATAACCAGAGGTTATCTGTGGTTCTATTATAAGCATTTAAGTGTTTTGTTTGTGTTTTAAATAGGCACAAAAGGAAGCTGAAGGCAATTGTTGCCGGCTCCACAGGTAAAATGCTGGGAATGTCCCATCCCTCCGATTGGAGGAAGCAGACATTAATCCTCACACATGTTGAAGTTGGACAAATATGGCTTTGTGTTAGTGTTGTTACTGTAATCTCTCTCTCTCTCTCTCTCTCTCTCTCTCTCTCTCTCTCTCTCTCTCTCTCTGCAGGAAATCAGGGGTTGATGGATATTCTGGATATGCCCAACACTAACAAGTACACGTTTGAAGGGTGAGACAGCGATAGGGCGATGTTGGTGATATGAGCCTTTTTGTATAGCTGTTTTTCCAACTGTCAGGCCAAACTGTTCTCTCTGGTTAACCACTCCATTCCGTGCCGAGCCAGCCCAGCCGTTATGGATATGGTTTCATTTTCCACAGTGGGGCTGATAACAGAGCTCATTGGAATGTAATACAAATACGTCAGTCTTTGCTTTGGTAACGCAAGAGTTTACAGACGTTATGAGGTGTAAATAGCGACCGTGTTATGGAGGATGATCAGGGATTTCTTTCATTGTATTATTCTGTTACAAATCTGCGGGGACCAATCACAAACTGGCTTATCCACCTGCCGTGCTATTGGCGGGTTTAACACAATGATGATCGAGAAACGACGGCAAGGAGCTTTTTGTTTACATACAATATGGCGGCCACTGAAGCGCAGCAACCCGTTGATGCTGCCGTCACTGCTGTTTTAAAAGATTTCAGAAACTTGCCCTGGATAAATTCCTACAAAAGAAGGATGTTTTTGCCTTACTACCGACCGCTCTGCACAGTACGTCACCCGGATCGTTGGTCTGACTGGTTGAAGAACTGTCCAATTGCGTACAGACAGAGTCATTTGAACTGCCCGTTGATCACGCCTGCAGTAAAAAATACAGAGCAGACTCCCTAGAATAATGTTCAATCTTAAAAGAATTTAACTTGTGTTTACTACACTCAAATAGCATACTTGGTGTGCTACAGAGACACTGATGGCCAGACAACAGACAGGTGACCAATCCCGAGTGGCGACGTCACTACACGCATTCTACCAGCACGGTTCAGAATGGTTAAACAACTGAGCTGAGAATTCTGGGCCGAGAACGGTTTGTAATCGTGCCGAACCAAGCTTAAGTGAAAATATAACTGGAACTGTTCCTTGGCACTCTTAGAACCTTTCGGCCCGACGGTGGAAAAGCGGCTTATGTGTTAACAGGGCTCCAGACTGCTAAAATAGTCACATGTGTTACAAAACATAACATACTCTTACTATGTGTGAAATCATTCAAATATGTTCAAAATATAGTGTTGGTTATTATCTATATCACAATGCTTCTCTTTCTCTGTATGTGCTTATAGAGCGAATCCAGTGTGGCTGGATCCTTTCTGCAGGAATCTGGAGTTAGCCGCACAGGCGGAGCATGAGGACGACCTTCCTGAAGACCTGAGTGACATCGCTGACCTCTGGAACAGCCCGGCTCGCACACACGTAATTCACACGCAAAAACAGTCAGAATCATGCTAGGGCTGGGCGATATGGCCAACAAAATCATCTCTCTTATTTTTTGGTTGAATGGTGATACACGGTATTTATCCTGGTTTTTTCTCTGTTTTTCAATTTGGATTAAAAAAAAAATCTGTATTTATTTTAAATATAATTTTTATTTCACATCCTGCCCAATGATGTCCTAAAAACATTTGATATTGAAGACTATAAACAAATACAGTGAGTGTAATGTAGGCTATGCAATATATTATGTGCAAAAAGGGGGTTTACAATCTAAAAACAAAATTAGTAATTTTGTTTTTAAATTCACTAAACTAACAATAAAAACAAAAGCATATTAGCCTATATTTGATCACCCCATTATAATGGTCACTTTCATAAAAGTATACTTACTTGTAGGTTTAAAATTCTACATATGGCCCATTTATTGTCCAACAACAAATATTTTAGAAATATGTATACTTTAGTCAGAATGATTGCCTTCCTATTCTATTGCGCTCCGTCTGTTTGGCGCGCATGCACGGAAACCTGAATTTTAGCAGAGATTCACTTGCTTCTCTAGACAGCAAAATGGACATATATTTGCACGACTTTCTAACATTTTACAGATGGAGAATATACCTGTGAAAAGTTGTGCACTGAGGAAAGCACCACATTTCAAACGCATTAAACACTGCAAGTATTTATCTGTCAGTCAGCACAAGTAAGTTATCTGACAGGGCAAGCTGCTTTAAACTATACATGTTAAATATATATTATATTTTGAAGCCCTTAATATAAAGCATGTGTCATGTTTAGGACAAGTTGTATCATGCAATTTTTCAGATGCGCTCGTATCAGTTTCCTGTATATCGATATAAACGGTATTGCCTCATTCCATATAGATTCTAAAAAATATATCGATATATTGTACAAACTTGATATACCGCCCAGCCCTAGCCATGGTGCAATTATTGTCATCACAAGAACCTAAACCTTCTCTTTGTAAAGTACGGAAGTGATATCTTGCCTTTGTAGAATACTAAATTGACATCTTGACTTTATAGGGTACTAAATAGATATCTTGTCTTCTGTAGGGTACATTTGGACGTGAGCCTCAGGCCTCTAAACCGGAGGATGACAGATATCTACGAGCTGCTATCCAGGAGTATGACAACATTGCCAAACTAGGGCAAATCATGAGAGAGGGACCCATCAAGGTGAGAACATGCACTACAAAGCTAACAGCTAAAGGCCCTTTCACACTCAGCGTGACATGATAAATCTAAGCGTTTGCAGACGAACTGAGCTTTCACACTGAATGCGAAACGATTGATTGCCTTCAGCTAATGAATGTCTCTGCACTATAGGTGACACTGACCGAGAATACATTTGTCATGTATGTATCTCGTAAGTTTTCCCATTTGACTTTAACCTCATCCACTGCACAACATAACAGTAAATTAAGATACATCAAGCGCGCATAATAACTTCCGACTGTGATCTAAAGTGGATTTCGATTAAATAATAGGCATACGTGCATTATTTGTAGCGTTTTATAATTAACTGAGCGCTACACCTGCGTAGCATTTCTCATTCTTTACCCCGAGCCGCATGAATATATCATTTTAATCATATATTTATTTGGCTTCATGTTTCATCTGTAGAAATGTTTCTTTCTTGTTTTTATGTGTGAAACAGAGCAGAACTCAGAACGTTGCCCTTCTGAGCGTCGTCATGCGGAAGGGCAGGAGTTATGATCACAAAATGATTGACAGCTCTAGAGCGAATGAGCTCTCTGAATCATAACAGTCACACATTGAAGAAAACAGTGCTCTGTACGCCGTTTCTAGCTCTCGGATCGCATAATTCATTGGAAAACGAATAGAAATGATAATCTTTCTTTAGTGTTTACACAGATTTTCAAAACAGCGCCACCACTCTCACAGTTTTTTGCAATGGGAAATGGCTTGGGAAAGCTTAAATCTAATTGGACGGCTTGTTTCATCATGTGGCGAAGGGGAAAAAAATGTATACACTGGTTGAAAAAAATTGTGGTTTGTCGCGCTGCGATTGATCACTCCGGTGTGAATAGCTCCTTAGGGATCTATTGTTTCAATTCAAGAGCATCATCGAGATGACGTTTAATCGCACTCAGTGTGAAAGGCCCTTAACTCAAAGAGTTTCTGATAAAGCTGTTAAGGCTGGAGTACATGAACAGGCAAACCAGATAAAATCTCTGATAGCAAACAGAAGATGGGATCATCATAGAGCTTGAGTACTTTTTGAAGACACAAACTCAAACGTTAACATACTTCAAATGTATTTTGAATTTAGAATCACTATTTATGATTATTTTGTCCAAAACAAGACTGAGTTTGGGACCCTGAAGCATTATGTGAAGTGAGTTCTTAACGAGTTGAAATATCAGAATGGTGCTGAAGGATTCTGTTCACACCACATGACCAATGCTGCAATCCAATCAGGGCTCGCTGCTCAACGTGGTTCTGGATGACTACCTGAGACTCAAAAAGCTGTTTGCTGCTCGTCTGGTCACCAAGTCAACAAGCCACGGTGACCAATCATCAGTCACAGAGGTGGGCGGTGTGACAGGGTGCTGTGTTTGCTCTTCCTCTTCACCCCTCTTCCTCACTGCTGGCTGACTGTCTCCACCCTGTCTTTTCAATAGAAACCCTGGGTTCTCCACACTGAGTCATGTGACCCTGCTAATGTTTCCCAGGCAGTTTCACAGCCTGCTTACTGCTGTTCACTGCTTCACAGATGTAGTCGCTGCACTTTCTTCGTGTTTCCGCTAAAACTGTTTTAAAGTTGTGAGTTTTTCTGTTGTTAATCTTTTTTCTTCTTCCTCTTGCCTTGAATTCATTTTCTACCAATTTATAATTCCATGCATCAATGTATTATTTAATCCATTACGTCATTCATCTACTGTATTATGTCATCCATTAATCTTTCTATCCATCCATCCATGCATCTGCTAATCCATAATTCCATCCCACTATGCATGCATTCATTCATTCATTCCATCCATCCATCCATTCAAAATTGCATCCGTCATTCATTCTATCCTACCATCATGCATCCATCCACTAATCCATTCAATCATCCATCATTCAATCCATCCCTCTATTTACCCATCATTCATCAATCTATTAATTCATTCATCTACCAAACTATAATTCCATGTATTCATCTATGATTGCATGTCTATAATTCCATCCCACCATTCATGAATCCACCCATCAATCTATAAATCCATTCATTCATCCATCCCTCTATTTACCCCTCATTCATCAATCTATTAATTTATTCATCTACAAAACTATAATTCTATACATTCATCTATGATTGCATATCTCTATAATTCCATCCCACCATTCAAAATTGTATCCATCATACATCCATCCACCAATCCATAAATTCATTCAATCATCCATCCTTCCTTCGAACCACCCATCATGCATCCATCCACCAATCAATAATCCCATTCATCATCTATTAATTAATCTATCCATAATTCCATCCTACCATGCATGCATTCATCACTCCATCAATGCATCCATCATTCCTTCTATCCCCCCATCATGCATCCATCCACCAATCTGTAAATTCATTCAACCCTCCATCAACCAACCAACCAACCAACCCTTTAATCTATGTATTCATGTTTGCATCTATAATTTCATCCATGCATGCATTCATCATTCTACCATTGCATCCATCCATTCCTCATGCATCCGTAATTCCGTGCCACCATGCATGCATTCATCCATCCATATTCTACTCTCTCAGCTGATCCAAAGTGACTTGGATGATGATGACGATGAGCGCATTGGTGTCGGAAGTCGAGGAACCCTTCGCTTCAAGCACAAGCTTCCGATCGAGCTCAGGGGCCCTGACGGGGTGCACGCGGTTCACGGCAGCACGGGCACGCTTTTGACCTCTGACCTCAACAGCCTGCCTGAAGATGACCAGCGGGCTCTGGCACGCTCTCTCGAAGCCTTGCACGCAGACGGCGGACTGTATGCCGAACGCAACGCCCGAACAGAATCGGCAAAATCAACACCTTTACACAGAAACAAGGGCAGCGACACTCTGTCCGAGAGTCCGTTAGAGATCACAGAATTATGACTAGCCGAGGCCTCGCTGGTCTGAGAAAACTACAGGGTGCACGCCTCTCCTGGCTCTTTGTTTTCCTGCGGTTCGGAGAAGAGTTCAGGTTTGTAAGGGCCAGGTGTGAGAACGGGGTGTAGATGTGTGTGTGAGAGCACCCAAATTAAGGGCGGCTTATCTTGTCAGGGCTATTTGAAGAGTACTGAGACTTTAACCACACACACTCAAACTACACCATGAAAAGCAAGTGCACTCTCAGACCAGTGGAAGGCCGAACACGGACACTAGTTTTTATTTAGTTACTTTTTCATATTTGAATGGGGCACCAGAGAATAATGTGATGTTTGTGTAAAATCAACAGTTTGAACTGCTTACAAGAGTATATCTCTAGGGCTTTTCACACCACAATTAACCCGGGGTTAAGCAAGGGTTAGCGCTGTGTATTGCAGTGCCAGGGGTATATAGGTTGAAACGGTGCAGAGATAGTAAGTATTGATGAGTTTAGGAACGGAGACAACCAATCGTGAATGAAATCATTCAAATATTAATGCATTCATTATGGCCTCCGGAGGTATCTTTTTACAAAAATTTTTGTAGAAAAGATAATGTTTAAAAATGTTAAACAGTGATGGTAAACATGTTAACTGGAGAGATTAAGAAACAGTATTATTTTATTATTTTTGTATGTTTTTTTAATCTATAATATATTTCCAAAGACTTAAAGGTGAGGTGTTCAAGTTCACGAAGCAGAATTGCAAAAATGTTCACTGTTTTCGTGCAGGCATCCCAAACAGTTCCCCTTCTGCCATTGGTTGATAAATGGATAGCTCCACTTTTAGACATACACTCGCTAACTTCCCTAAGCACTTTCCCTCGGGCAATTCCCCACCGCTATTTTGGAAGTATGTTTGGACAGAGGGAGCGAGTCTACTCAACATGCAAACTTCAGGCAGATGCATAGACCATAATGCAACACAACTTAATTTGCCCCCACCCAACTCAACTCTAGTGTATGATATTAATACTTAATTTAATACTTGACGCTACCTTAAGCGGACTGATTTTTTTACAGTTATAGTTTATTATATTATTTTTGTTTGTGTATTTCTTCATATTTTACATTGAATATAAATATATGAATATATGAAAGTCATTTTTGTTTATATTTAATTTTTGAACAGCCCAAGCATACATACAGGCCTATAGAATGGTGTGTCAAACAAATAAAAAACTAAATCATAAATCACCTCCATATCAGATTCCAATTATTTATTTGATCAAAAATACAGAAAAAAACAGTAATACTGTGAAATTATTACAATTTACATTAATGATTTTCTATGTTAAATATACTTTAAAATATAATTTATTCCTGTGATCAAAGCTGAATTTTCAGTGTCACATGATCCTTCAGAAATCATTCTAATTTGATGATTTGTATCGATGCTAGAAACTGCTTAATTTTTTTTAAGTTGAAAAGAACAGCATTTATTCAAAATATAAATCTTTTCTAACAATATAAATCTTTACTCTCACTTTTTATCAATTTAACACGCTAATTTCTTTCAAAAAAAGGAAGAAAAAATACTGACCTTTTGAACAGTAGTGTATATTGTTAAACATTTCTATTTTAAATAAATGCTGTTTATTTTTATTTTTTTTACATTTTATTCATCAAAGAATCCTGAAAAAAGTATCACAGGTTATAAAAAAAATATTAAGCAGCACAACTGTTTCCAACATCGATACAAATCAGCCCTTTAGAATGATTTCTGAAGGGTCATGTGACACTGAAGACTGAAGTAATGATACTTCGCATCACAGGAATAAATTATATTTTAAAGTATAGAAAAACATTAATTTAAATTGTAATGATACATCACAATACTACTGTTTTTGTTTTTTTGATCAAATAAATGCAGCCTTAATGAACATAATTAAGAGGCTTGTTACAAAAACTTGAAAAATAGTAACATTTTCAAACTTTTGATCGGTACTCTTAATCCGAGTGAACGAGACAGAGGGAAGTTAGCAAGGGAAAGGCATAAAATATATACAGGCGGTGTCTCAGTGTTTTTCTGTAATGTAAATAATCTGACATGTGGTACTCAAGCTGAACTCCATTGTAGAGCAGCACTCGTAGCTCAGATGTGTTTAGCTTGTATTACGTGCATTAGGTGCCCATGTGGAGCGCAGTGGATTAGGACAGAACTATTTTTTCTTTTCGTTAAAATAACTTCCCCTCCCTCTTGCAGCGACATCTCTTCTCTGATGACGTGTGCGCAAGGGCGGGACAACCTGTCACTCACATGAGATCCACCAATAGCAAACCACAACCATCCAATCAAATCCCCAAGGACAAAATCAAGTCACGCCCACTATTTTTTTCTAGTTTGAGAAGCCGTATAACTAGGATATACACGTCACAACAGGGAAGACTATCGCAACTTCCATTTCATGCATCTTCAAACATTGCAAAGAAGGACAATACATACTCCGCAAGAACAGATAAAAAAGTTCCCGCAGCCCTGGTTTGGGAGTTCTCGCAGCTCATTCTCGACACATCGTCTGAGCAGAACTTTTTTCTTGTGGGTGTCCGAGAACTATTGTGTGATTGGTCAGAATTTTAAAGTGGGGGGTTAATGCGGAGAAACGAAGATGTTCGGCACCGGCTTTTCTCGTGAAGTTTGGAATGTCCTGGCCAGAACAAACTTTGTTCTTGCCACCTCGAGAAAACAAACTAATTTCTTTGTTCTTGCAGAGTATGTTCCAAGCTTTAAAGCAGGTTGCGTGCTGCACTTGTCTGATCAATGCTATTAATAAAATGACCAGGGTTTATTTTTTAGCCTGGGTTAACAATTAAGTGTGAAAAGCCCATCTGATATAGAGGAAAAGACCACAAGGAAATCGACTGTACTGCAAGCTGCTCTATACCGATGTCCTTTACAGACAGGATTTAAGACTTTGCAGAAACGACCTAATGAACTCGGTTTCAAATTGTGAACTCTCTGAAAAAAGTGGAATCTGCATAAAAAATAAAAAAAGGACAAAAAATGTTTCATGGACCAATGAGGAAACCCAGTCAGCAGACCAAACACTGTTTCCACTTGAACTTACTGAGGCCAGAGGTTTGAGTCTGGTCAAGTGAACTACAAAAAAAAAAAAAAAAACCTTTTGTTTTTGCTTGAACTGAGGGACTTGTCATGTGTGTGTCATGGTTTTAATAAAAAAAAAACGGCAGTGAAACTAGTTTGAGTAAGGTTCATGAGATGCCATAACTCGATTTGAACTTTAAAAAAAGAAATGGCAACCTGTTAAATTATGACAGAACACTGCCACCTAAGAAGGGGAAATACAATGATTTTCTTTTCTTTTACTTTTTGGATAGCTTATATAAAAATAAAGAATACAAAAGATATTTTTGGAAAAGAAAAATGCTGACCTACCAAACTGAGTTGAGTGTAAATGGTTGTATTTAAGTGTATTTATTTTTGAACATTTTATACCAGATTATTTGAGCGGTGTGTGTTGTATGGCATTATTTTTTTATATTCCCCTTTTTTGTAACTTTTCTTTGTCATTATTGTCTAGCAGCGTTGAGGCTGTGGATGGAAAATCTTTGTGGATCCTGTTTGAATAAAGGAAATATGCAACGGTTTTGCCTCAAGGTCCTGAAGATGATGATAACATATTGACCAAAGCAACAGTCGTCACAAGGACGGCATTCCTTAACGTATTGAAGCCCAGCAGCAGGATATTAAAGAGCGTGAAGTACACCTACACACTGCACTGACTAAAGGAATTTTCTCAGACGTCACATTACATATTGAATAGTGTATTTATTAAAACCGAACTGGAAAAGTTGAACGATTCAAAAATATTGTCAAAGTGCACAATATATTTTGTTGTAGGCCTATTGGAAAACTGTCAGCCCAAAGTTGTCCAAAATAAATGGAAAGAAAAGTTTAGTTTGGTATTGTGTTATATGCTCCTGCTAAGTGAATACAAAGATTCTTCTGGCGTGTGTACAGATGCTTGGACTTTTAATAAACTGCAAAATTCCATCCAAATAATTATCAGTGCACCTCTTTTTTTAAATTATGCCCTCATAATCTTTATTCAGAGTAACATCGGTGCGTTCAAGTCGCATTTCGTATTTACTGGTCATTTGCGTACAAGTTTCGTCTAAGCAAAATGGCGGTGTATCTTCTCTTAACTACACAAAAACATCTTAAATTCTACACAGCTTGAACAAAGAATGTACATCAGCTGTGTTTTGCTTATGCTTTGATTAATTTATGAAGCCACTGTCAAATGTATCGTTACAGTGCAGGCAGTTAACTTATTTTGTTGTAACTTAAATTTAAAAAAAAACACCCATAGAGACACAGCGCATTTAGGCTACGCCCACACCGGACTTGTCTCCATTGACTTGTATTGCGTGAAGCGGCCTCGTCATTTCTGACTTATTATAACAAAAAATAGAACAATGTCTAAAAGCTGATATGTGACGGGGTGTACAGCAACCATGCTAAAAAAGACAGAACTACGTTTTTGTAAGCTGTCGACCCCAAAAAAAACAGTGTTTAAGGAGCTTGTTTGCTGTACACCTGTATTTTGCTGTAGAACTGACAAAATGTAAAAAATGCGTACCTTGAACGCAATGTAAGTCGCTTTGGATAAAAGCGTCTGCCAAATGCGTAAATGTAAATGCTTCAAACACCCTGTCACATATCAGCTTTAAGACATTGTTTTGTTTTTTGAAAGAGTCAAAAATGACAAGGAGGCCGCTTCACGCAATACAAAGTCAATGGAGACGATTTGATAGTTTTCCCCATAGACATTTGTCTGGCTATCACCAGATCAAGCTCAATTTAAGATTGAACAGTGGTCTGGGGAGTCTGCTATGTATTTTCTATTACACAAGAAGCGTGAAAAACAAGCAGAATTCAAATGACCACAAGCGGTGTGATCAACGTGCAACGACCCATCGCTTCTCTATCCGTCATAGTGTGCCAGGTGGATAAGCCAGTCTGTGATTGGTTCCTGCAATAGTGTAACAGACGCAGGATAAATTCATGTACAGGTGCTGGAAACCTGAGCTGCAGGGCGAAATCAAATCACCAGCAGATCAGGTTGGGTGTACCCAGTCTACATAGACATAATAAATATAGAAATGTATTATGTCTATGGTTATTAGGTCTCTTTTTGTTCATTTATATTTATAAATTTTTAGCATTTAGTAATTTATTTGTAATAAACACTTTAAGTGGCCCACTAAAAAGTATTATTTATTTGTTGAATTATGTTTTTAAAACATACATGAGGTCATATTGTGACCGTTGCGGTAGACAGAGCGGTAATATTTCCTCCAGAGTGGAGAGCGCCTTTCTGAAAATTCCATTCATTTCTAAAGCTCGCTGATGTGTTTTTGGATTGTTCTGCTAAGGTCTATTCCACCTCCCTGTAGCAGCAACATCTCTTACTGAGGAGTTTACTCATCTCTAGTCTCGGTCTTCAATTCCCTATGGATAAAAACAAGTCTCACCCTACCTTTTTCTCGTTTGAGAAGCCGTTTCATTTGGATATACATTACAATGAAAAGAAAAGACAATCGCAAATCCTGTTTTATGCAGACTACAGCCTAATTATGAAACATGGGCACAAAGCGTAAAATAAAACCATTCTCAAATGTAAATTGTCACTCAATTCAATTTGATAATGTATGCAAGCATGGTTTATGAATAATTACAAGAACATTTTAGGCCCACTATATTAAATATGTAAACTCAATCCAAACAATTCAGCCACATCAAACTTTATTGACTTAAAAAAAGCATTAGAAATTCTTCCAACAGCTTTGCTTGTTTTTGACAGACCAGAGCAAGTCAACTGAAACTGATGATATTAAAGTTCAGAAATGGTCTCAGACTGGTTCAGTTGAGAAGTCTGGGTCGGCCTGTGATTGATGGCCATCACAGTAAGATCAAATCCGGTTCTAATTAGTTAAGAAACTTCTGATAGGATCTGCATTATGTGGCACGTGATGCGGCGGTGGTGGTAGCCGAGGAGCCAGACGCCAGGGGCATTTTCTTCAGCGTTCGGTTAAGCTAGAGAATATGAAAAAGGTACAATCAAAATGTGACAATGTTACAGCCGTGCCCCCTTTTTTTTCTAACTTCAGTTTCTTTTGTGAGAATTCTAGGACCGGGACTCCTCATTGGTGGGCGGGACTGCCCTCATGAAAACAAGCTGCACCTGTGGCAGAAGCAGCTCCTGGATTTTGTCCCTCTCCCTCTCATTTCTGTTTTGTGACTGTTTAAAAAGTGGGTTCTTGAGATTGTGTTTCCACAACTCTACAAACCCCATTTCCAACTGTTTATTGATTTGTTGTTGTATTGCTATTTTCTATTATCATCTTATATTTTGACCCTAGACATTATTTGTTGAACTTTAAATAAATGTATATTTTCTTTATTGAAACCCATCTTGTGAAGTGTCCTCTTTATGTGACTTTGAGCCGGGTCGTAACAGACAATGTAGATGTTAAATTCAACAATATATATTTGCATAAACTAATTACACAAGGACATTTATAGAATATGTATACGTTTGAAAAATAATAAAAGTGTACCTCTTCAAACTTGTGGATCTGTCGGATAAAGAAATCTCCATAGCGACGGGCCACCTTGGTGTCTGCAATATGGATCATATCCTGATGGAAGACAAAGTGATCTTTTTTTAGTCACAAAGATCATTATTTCATCAGTGAAAATATTCAGAACTGAGTATAACTTGGAAAAAATTATATTTCCTATAGATCTTCAAGACTTAAAATATTACATTTTCAAGAATCCATCACAACTTTAAAATTCCCTAACATTTCCAGATTTTCAGGTGTTTGGAAGTTTCTCTATTATATGATCATAAAATATCACAGTCCACTGAAGTGCCTTGAAACATGCAGTATTATTCAATGTGTTGACATAATTTCCACTGAAACAGGAAGACATCGAACAGTCCCTGACCTTTTTTTAAATGGCCAATAGCGTTTAGTTTATATCACAGCTCGGCCAGAGCCGCTGAGCTCAGTAAAGCCACAGTTTCCTCAATTGCTAACCATTACGCCTCCTAATTTCCTCCATATCACTTTAAAATAAAGCATTCTGTGCAGAATTCAAATGAGTCCGATATATATATATAGTGCACTATGTGCCATTCAACATGTACAAAATAGTAAATGTGTGAACAAATGACCAATTTTGGCTGCAGCGTCATATTTATGATGTAGGTGAGAGGAGGTGGGATGCATTTAAATATACATTTAAAATATTTAAGTTTTTAAATATTCACTGAATAAATGTCCAGTTTCATGACTGTGCAGCCATATATTTAAATCTCAATTTAAAATCTTAACTTCCAGTTAAAAGACAAAAACTCAATCAACACACACACACCTTGTCGATGTAGAAGTCGACCTCAGATGCAGACTGAAACTCTCCGTCCAGAGCAGAGATGCCACTGGTCCACACCAGGTTCTTCATCTTGTGTTTGAAGACCAGCAGCTGGATCCGGAACTCCTGCTCAGTCATGTCCAGGAATCCGGCCAGTTTGGCCACAGGCATAGTGGTGTAGAGCTTCAGGAAACTGAGAGAAACACAGCTGAGTCAACTGAGGAGTTTTTATAACAACCAATACTACTACACATGCTTCAGCTGCAAGTAGGGCTGGATACATTTTTTAAAAAATATTTTTTAAGATATTATATTCTACAGTTTGTTTGTTTTTTACTGTTTACGGCATGCTTTTCACCTTTTTTCAATAACATTTTTTTCCCTGTTCCTGTGTTTTAAGTAATCACACAATATTCACAAGAACCTTTTCATAGTTCCTTGAACTACTGGTGGAAGTACAGATTTTTGGCATGTTTGTACCACACGAACTAGGAATGATTTTGGTTCTAGGAACTTTTTTTGGGGAACTAAACTAGCTCCTCAGAGTAGGGTCTAACCCAGCACAATAGGAACTACCAGTGACGCAAGTGTACAGTGCATCCGGAAAGTATTCACAGCACTTCACTTTATCCACATTTTGTTATGTTACAGCCTTAATCCAAAATGGATTAAATTCATTATTTTCCTCAAAATTCTACAAACAATACCCCATAATGACAACGTGAAAGAGGTTTGAAATCTTTGCACATTTAAAAAAAAAAAAAAAAAAAAAATCACATGTACATAAGTATTCACAGCCTTTGCTCAATACTTTGTTGAAGCACCTTTGGCACCAATTACAGCCTCAAGTCTTTTTGAGTATGATACTACAAGCTTGGCAAGCATTCATCTTTCCCTCGATCCTGAATGGTCTCCCAGTTCCTGCTGCTGAAAAACATCCCCACAGCATGATTTGGAAAGACACACAGCTGTCTAGCATCATGTCCAATCAACTGAATTTACCACAGGTGGACTCCAATCACGTTGTAGAAACATCTCAAGGATGATCAGTGGAGACAGGATGCACCCAAACTCAATTTTGAGTGTCATGGCAAAGGCTGTGAATACTTATGTACATGTGATTTGTTTTTTTATTTAAAATAAATGAGCAAAGATTTCAAACTTCTTTCATGTTGTCATTATGGGGTATTGTTTGTAGAATTTTGAGAAAATAATTAATTTAATCCATTTTGGATTAAGGCTGTAACATAACAAAATGTGGAAAAAGTGAAAGAGTGAATACTTTCCGGATGCACTGTATGTTGACTGGCCAAATGCATACGAAACACTGGCACCCAGCATTTTTAAAAAGCTGAGTAAACATTATTTCTCAGCGATGAAAACAGCAATAACGGCATTCGCCTGTTGTCAGCAGTGGTGTTCTGTTCTCAGCCTCGATGACATGTAACATTGCAAGTTGTCATGGGAGCAAGTCGTCATATTTTGTTTCTTAGCCCTCCTTTCCTTTGCCCTTTCAATCGCTTAAGTGTCTACATTATCTTCACAATCACAAAACCCCCAACAAAAACATGCGGCTCCGATCAGGCCGTCCTCTATCCTCCAGCTGTTGATGTTTGTAAATTCCGCGCTTAAATGGTGTCACTGTCAGCCAGCTTACGTCACTTCAGAGTTCCTGCAGCTGGTGCGAACGCAAGCAGGATAATGGTCCTGGGGGAAAATGAGTTCTTTGGAAACCGCCCTGGTGGCTAGTTCTGAAACGGAGTTCCTAGAGCTATGTGGTGTGAAAGCCCCTGTTTCTTATCTATAAATATATCATGAACATCTAATGTTTCCATGACCAGACACACCATACAATTCATTTTCCTCCAGACAGCTGAGACAGAACTGGCCTAAACGTGAAATAAAGTGTGTCGTACCTGCGGATGGTGGAGAGCTGCGCCTGCTGCTGCACCTCCTCTGCAAACACTTTGAGCTGCTGCTGGAATGGCTCTTTGTGGTAATTTGGATGAACGTTATCATAGTTTGGAACTACAGGCGACAGGAACTTGGGGCAGGCAAAACTGAACAACTCTTCAAACACCTGAAGATCTCTGAACAAGAGGGGGAAAACAATCAGAATCATGCAACACTGAAGAATAGAGTAATGATGCTGAAAATTCCCCCTTGCCATCACAGGAATAAAATACTTTTAAAATATATTTAAATAGAAAACTGTTAGCCGTAACAACAGTATTATTTTAACAAATTTTTCAAAGGACTAATCAAATAAGTGCAGCCTTGGTGAGCATTAAGGCCTGTAGTACACCGGGACGAATATCGCGCACGCTTAATCGCCAGCGTTTTTCGTGACATTTTTCGGTGCGTCTTGAGTGTTCACACCCAAGCGATTTCCACTGGCGATGCGCCGAGTGAACGTGCACATTCAGTAGATGCGCTCCCGGTACACAAGGTGGTGCTGCGGCACTTTACGCTTCGGACACTTGCTTGTCATACAGAAGAAGAAGAGACAGTATTTATGTGCTTGCCAAAACCACAGATATATTATGTATATGGCCAAAACCATTCAGACACTTTTTACTAACTGGCAAGCAGCATTTGCTGTTCATTTTCTTCTTTGTCTATTTACTACTTCTTCGTCGTATCAATGCGTGCTCGGCAAGACCGTTTTGTGCTTGAGCGCCACCAAGTCGTGTTTTACTGTCACTTCAGCAGCTCCAGGCACGTGAACAAAAGCGCCGATCTCATTGGTCAGCCAGTTTTTAACGTGCCGCGTAAAAATAAAAAACGAACCCGAGGCGTTTTTTTAAAAATGACGTTTTTACGCCTGCCGTTTTTCACGTCGGTGTGCACACTCACACTGGCGCCCTTTGTTTAGTCACGAGGCGTTAAACGTCGGCGATAAACGCGCGCGAAAATCGTCCCGGTGTGAACAGGCCTTTAGAGACTTCTTTCAAAAACATCTTACTAATCCCAAATATGTAGTGTATAAATATAACGTGTTTGCGTTCTCACCCTTTCTGCATGCGGAGCATCTTGTCTCCGTACTTCTCGCGGAGCTGTGTGTGAATGCTCTCGTCGATGCGCATGGGGTACATGGTGAGAGCGATGGCCAGCAGCCCGTGCATCTGCTCGTTCTGTTTATTAATCTGAACATCACAATACATGATTTTGATTAAATAAATCACACCATTATGACAGCAGCACAAAATGTAACCTTGAAACCAAGAATATTAATGCACAAATATCAGGGTTGGTTTAATGTGCTCATGAGAGTCTCACACCCAAAAATAAAACATTTAGCACTTTTAAGATGTTTTTACATTATTTTCATGACCATGAAAATTCTCATTACTGTAATGTGTCCATTTGAAAGAACTGTTAATAACATTCACTTTATCCTGATGACTGTACCCCAGTTATTTTACAGTAAATAAAATATTATAATACAATTTTGTTTTATTTAAACCAGCATAGAACAAAGCAATACAACAAACACAAATACTTTTGAGTTTAAATTCACTGACCATCTCATATTTGTAGGTGGTTCTCTGGAACATGTTTCTGGTCCTCTGGATGTAGAGCAGGATGTTGGCGAAGACGCGGATGGCATCCTGATAGCGTCTCATCATCAGATACGCAAAACCCACATAGTAGTAGGTGGTGATCTGACACTCAGGAACACGTGAATACATGCTCTGAAACACACACACACACACACACACACACACACACACACACACACACACACACACACACACACACACACACACACACACACACACACACACACACAACATTATCATGCTGACACACAAAGCCTTGAGACGATGCTCTGGGCAGGGTTATTATCATTAACTAAACCTACAACTATTAAAAACATTTTTGATAATTGAAATAAAAGCTGATTTAAAATATAAGTATTAGTTGAAAAACTTAAAATTAGAAATGATGCCTTGACAATAAACTAAAATAAGTTTGTTTAGTGCAAGTTGAAGCACAAAAATTATTAACTGGAAATAAATAAAAACGAAAACTAATATAGACTGAATACGTCATTGGTTTCACAAATAAAAAAAATTGTTTTACACAGAGACGATAACGATATTCTTTTCAAAAACTTCTCCTTAAAACCCATTTTCAAAAGTTTGAGTTTTTCAGGCCCCCAAAACGTTGTTGTTGTGTAAATGAACAGCCAAAACGCATAAAAAAGAAACCGTGTTTTGTCAATGGCCCCTTAAAAACTAAAGTAACACTGGCGCTGGGCTATTTTATTACCTTCTTGTTGAGTTCGATGTTCTCCAGGACTTTGATGGCCTGATAGTAATCTCCCAGCAGAGAGTGAAGCCTCAGCAAACCCACCAGACTGAAATAACCCAACATCTTGTAGAGCGAGTGACGGCCGTATTCTCCAGCCACTGACTCGGGGTCACCTGTGACAGAAACACCAGCGTCAAACTGAGATCTTAACTGGATAAAGAAGAAAGTCAGTGCGTGTGTGTGTGTGTGGCCAGTTAATGTCATTCACCTCCGCTGGTGTACACCTCCAGCTGACGGTTGATGTTGCTCTTGTCCACCAAAGAGTGAAGAACATTCAGCACGCTGTGAACGTTCCAGATCTTGGGATTGTTCCTCAGGAATTCAATCTCTTCTTCTGATTTCTTGGCAGTCTTACAGCGATACTGACTGAATGACTGGAACTACAGAACAGAGATAGAGAAATGTTAAGAGGTCTAAAGCTTTTCACTTTTACATGAACACATCAGTAACACAGAAGGTGCCAGAACAAGAAGACTTATGAAGAGTCTCCTTAGCCACATGCGGTTTGCTCTTACCTGGTAAATGAACTCATCGATGATGTCCCAGAGCCACTGGTTAGGAAGCTCCAGAGGTGCTGGTCCATCAGCATCTAAAAACAATAAACCACATTAAATGTGTTGATGTAAACAAGCTCATATTTAAATCTACTCAAAATCTACGACTGGGTGATATAAATATAAAAAAGTCCTTTGATAATAGGGGTGTAATGGTACACGTATCCCAAACGGTTCCGAATGCAATCTTTAACAGATAACAGTCGGCTTGTTAAGCGCAGAACACACTTCAATCCAAGATCCCACACAAACATATCAAGTATTCAGTCCATTTTATCACGAAATTGTGCGTCAGTTCAAGCTGTGGCGCACGAGTGAACGTGATCATCTCTTCCTAAAGAATAAACATGAATTAATATCTTAAGGCATGTTGGGATACATTACAACGGAAAGGCAATAAAATGGCTTGAAAACAATATAGCATATCATTTACCTCAGAATTCATTCAGTGTCTGCAGCTGTTAGTTCACTCGAGAAATCAACTATTTCACCAAATATATGCACTATATTTGCCTAAATATTCATTATATTCTAGTGATGTCTTGATTATTTAATGTATGTTTAAATAAATCTGTCATGAAAATGACAGCCTGTGTATAAATTATTATATTTTAACAACGAATTGGGAGAAAAAAAACACAATTTCACATAAAGTTAATACAAATACACCTTATGTGAAGTTTACATGTTTGCATACAATGTGTTATTTGAGCGTTGATTATTTATATATCTAAAAATAAATAGCAACTGAATTTAGGCTAATAGTTTGGGCTCTTAAACTTAATATTTAAGCTTTAATATTAAAGTTAAACTTTAATATTATATTAATGTGCAAGTAAGGGCTCCCTATATAGTTTACAGCATCATCTTTAAGAAACTTTCAGATATAATTGAATTAATTTAAGGACAGACACAATTTGTTAGTAAACCACTGTTTAGTAAAAATAAATAAAAAGCAATTTTGTAAAACTGCTGTACCGAACCGTGACTTCAAAACCGTGGTATGTACCGAACCATCAGTTTTGTGTACCGTTACACCCCTATTTAAAATTGACAATATTCAAAAGTTTGGGGTCTGTATGATTTTGTAATGTTTTTGAAAGCAGTCTCATACCAAGGCTATATTTATTTGATCAATAATACAGCCAAAACTGTAATATTGTGAACTATTATTCCAATATAAAATATTTTAATATATTTAAAAATGAAACTTATTCCTGTGATGGCAAAGCTGAATTTTCAAAAGAACAGTATTTATTTGCAACAGAATTTTTACTGACCCCAAAAATTGAGTGGAGTGGATATGAAAATGGCAGATATTTAAAAAAAAAAAATGTATGATTAAAATCATGCATTCATTTAACAGCCAATACATTAAGCTATATTCACCTCAATACTTAGGTTTTCTCTGAAATGGCTCAAATTGTTAACTGCAAAACAAGCCAGTAAAATCTAGCATTTAAAAAAAATGTAATGGCAATTTTTTTTTTCAATGCTGCTAAATTTGATATCACTAGCAAACTCATCACAAATATCACCCAAACCGTATTCCATCACATGTAAACGGTGTTTGGACTCACTGAGGATGTAGTTGAAGAGGTTGCAGTAATTATAATAGGACTCAAACCTCTGGTCAAGAGTTGGACCTCCCTACAGATGAGAAGACAAACATGATACTCAATCTATATTTTATATTCAATCTATATTTCATGACTATAAAACACATTCAACAAGACAGATGAGCAAACACACTCACGCTGACTTTGGCGTAGATGTGCCTGTAGTACAGCTCCTTGTAGAGGATCAAGAAAACTGCATCTGTAACAGACAAAAAAACTTGCTAGTCAGCAAAGAAAAACCTTTATGAGGCAGATTCAGATTCCTGAATTAAGCAAAAATCAAATTCACTCACCATTACCAACCAGGGAAGCGATGGCTTCTGCCTCCGGCCATGGAGACGTCTTAAAGAAGCGCTCTGTAAGCTTGTTCCAGCTAAAATTAAATAAAATAGATGCATCAAGATTTCCAAACATACATCAGGGAAGTCTGCGTAACCGTACGGCTGTGCACCTGTTCTCATAAACATCCTGGATCTCGTAGATCTTCTGCTCGATGCTCTCGCTGGACACACGGTTGGCCTGCAGCTCGTAAACTTTCTGGTCGATCAGGTCTGAGATGGTTTTATGAAAATATTGCAGGAAGTTCTTGATGACCTCAGGGATCACATGGTACGTCTGCTGGTGCTCATACTGACGTTCATAAGCCAGATCGGCTTTAGGGTCACCTACAGAAGACACATACTTTATATACCTTCGGCCCTCTGATAATACACATACACTTTACCTAGGTAATCAAGTTGTTCAAAAGCTATATTGGGATGAACAAGCATAAAATTGCCAAAGCATTCAAAAATAGTGTATGCATATTTTTATATATTTAACTGTATGAAATGACAGTCTGGGATTCGTGATCCTGTTTTACGCGCCTCAATCCATGCAGAGCTTTTCAAAGAGTCACTCAGCGCGGAGTGACCGTATGAGATGAACATGTTTCTGCTCACTCCATTGTGACCTAATGCAGATATTATAAATAATAAACTGACACATAAATGTATTATGAGACAGAATGCACAAGTTTACAGACACTGTATAAGGTGGGAATTATCATCACGTAATATTGACTGATGGATTAGCAGAGAATCGTCTTTCTGCGAGTCATCAAGAAATTACGGTTCTATTCCATCTAAAGAAATACGAGTTAAACATGTGAATACATATTTCTCCAAATGTGTGCACTTTTGGACTAAAAGTTTGTAGCCTATGTTGTGTACCGAAACACTGTGATCAAAAATAAATGGGCGCAAATTAGTGCTGGGCGGTATACCGGTTCATACCGAATACCGGTATTTATTTTTTTTATGATATGAATTTTGATGATACCGCAATACCGGTATATGTCGCTTAAACAACGTTCGGAACGCGGCGCAGCGCGTCATTGTTTGAGAGGAGACCCATTTCATTGATGCACTGTAGTAAGAGCAGTCAGAGCACAGTTGAGATCGCATTACAGCACAGCCTATGGCTGTATCCTATACTCTCATTCACTATTCCCTACGTTATCACTTTATTTGAAGGAGTGAATGAAAACGTGCGTGAAGTTGGACAACCGTTGTGTGTACATCGGCTGTACACTCGTTATTGCGGTGCAATGGGATAGAATGAGTGCACTCAATAACGTCCACTAGGGTTTCAGACACCACTAAAAAGCGCTGTGCCCTCCAAATAATGCTATATTTGAGGTTATGGGAGCGATGTCGGATTCAGCCCTTGATTATAGTTGAGAATTCAAACTACACACGGCGCGCAAGAGAGAGCGGTTTCTGCACGGAGCGCCGCGATGGGTTTAACAACGCTCACCACATGAGTCATATAGCACTGATATAGACCGGAGCGAGCGCGTTTACATTTTTTATGGACATATTTCATAAACTCTAGTGCTCTAGACATGAACTAGAAGCGTGTATGCACGCATATTTCATCACTTCTTATTAAAATGAAATGTATGCACTGATTACACTGATACCGTATGTCTGATCACGAACGCGCTGACACGATGGATTATTCTGCTACACAAAAGACAATGATGTAAGTTACTAAATAAACTGACAATTCAAAGAAGAATGGGCCAAAAAGTAACTGCTTTATTCTTTCTGTGTTAAACTGATGTGTGTCATTCGTTCAGAGAGTGCTCTTAAATGTATTGCAAATATCCGCGTTTCTCCTCGATTTGGCAGTTTGTTGTTAAATTTTTAAAATGCTTAAGGTGCCCTCAACTCAACTTTTAATATTCAGGTGTCTGTAAGTATGATTCTGAGCGTGTTGCATGTCTGTGTTTTATTGGTTGTTGTCTCTCCACAGCATCATTTTGTAAACCTGTAGACCTATTAACTCTAGTGTGGAATTTTTCTACAATATTCACTCGTCATGACAGTAAAACAGGGCATTCTAGTCAATCTCCAGCAGTATTTCCTCTCTTAATCAGTAGAAAATGTGATTAACACCCTGTCATGCATAGGGGGAAAAAATACCGTGAAACCGATATAATTTAGAAAAATACCGTGATATACATTTTTGGTCATACCGCCCAGCACTAGCGCAAATGCGATTGAATATGTACAGGTTTGTGTCTCATTCTATTCAGAATATCAATAACTACCGATAGATTTTTAATTAGTGGTCAAAAAACGAATCTACCTAATACTTAAAAGCGCAGAATGTTTCTGTAACAGCTGCCAGCTGCCAAAAAGAGTCTCTCTCTCGCTTTGATATATATCAGGGTTGAACAATTATTCAAATTTGCAATTGTGATTACAATTACGGATGCCAAAATGATGTAATCGTTCAATAAAATGTAATCGCAATTACAAAAAAAGTCCACTTATATTATTCTGTGAACTTAATATGTGTTTTTCTTTCTTTCTACAGGTTCTTAAGTTTTTTCCCCATTGTTTTTATTTTAGTTTTAGCATAACATTATAATACCATGCATATTTTTACTTTTTTATTTAAAGAAACCAAACCAATGTATATTTGACTTTTGAGGTTTAATGCTATAGAATAATCGACAATTATGATGTGTCATAATCGTGCAGCCCTAATTTTATATATATATATATATATATATATATATATATATATATATATATATATATATATATATATATATATATATATATATATATATATATAATAATGTGTTGTTAGTTTGTTTTGTGTCATCTGTAGCAGATGCTTAACTTACCGGTGTGATAGTCATAATCAGTGGGGTAGGTATACGGGTCATACTGCAGACAAAAAGAAAGAGTTTACAATGATCAATCTGACATGTTAATATTAAAATGCAGGGTGAGGCTTGTAATTAACAAAGAGAATGAAACTGTAACTTTACGTTGGTCTGCTCGTGATGCTCCATTGATTAAGATCAATACACGCTACACGCTTTAATCTCTCAAACACGCTCTCGTGTCAGACGGTACTCACGTTCGTCTCGACTTCTTCCTCAGCCGGGAAAGACATGATGAACGTTTATTCCTCTAGTTGGAGTTTAATCCGTTAATAAACGTTTAATAAACCCCACAGCAGCCGCAAAGCACGCGCGGAGGAGAGAAAGGAAGTCCACTGCACATACTTCCGGTGACGCAGCCGCAGCGGACAAGGCATTGTGGGATAGTGGCGGAATCATTTGGCTAAATTCTACTAGCTCTTTCTTTCTTTCTTTCTTTCTTTCTTTCTTTCTTTCTTTCTTTCTTTCTTTCTTTCTTTCTTTCTTTCTTTCTTTCTTTCTTTCTTTCTTTCTTTCTTTCTTTCTTTCTTTCTTTCTATCTTTCTTTCTTTCTTTCTTTCTTTCTTTCTTTTTATATAAATACAATGTGATGAATATTGTATTAGCCTATTTTTCCCAGAGGTGCACAAACTACACAACTCCATTACTTGAGTAAAAGTAAAAATACTATTGGTTTAATATTACTCCATTACAAGTAAAAGTTGTAAAGATAGATTTTTACTTAAGTAAAAGTACAGAAGTACTTGCTTTTAAAAGTACTTAAGTATCAAAAGTAAAAGTAAACACATTATTTTATTATTGTTGTATTGTTGTATGAATGCGCTGTTCCATCATGGGGGTTTCAGCCAGTCATGCTCCATCTGACATGCTAGCAGATCTTGAACTCATTTAAATACTTGCTTAAAAGTTACAAAGCTCTTATCAAAGTCAAAATCATACTAGAAAATGGATTTTTCAGATATTTCTGAAAGGACTTCAGTTAACATTATTAGCACAACTACGCTTTTGCATGTTAACTAACATCATTGTGGAACGTTAGCTATGTGTTAGCGCTGTATCCACAAGGCTATGGCAACTTGGCGGGTAAATCTATAAAAATCATTTGACCAATCATACTTCATATCAGTGTACTTCGTTACTGTCCACCTCTGATTTTTCCGAAGCAAACTTTCAGATTTCACGTGTGTGTAGTACTATATGTAATCTTTCAAGCCTATTATTGCAAGGATTTTGATGTGACATGCAAATGAAAATCTTTCAAACCCCCAAATTAGAAACGTCTGATATTTTTTTACGGTCTATGATTGGTTAATAGTGGCCGGTTGTATAAACTGCTAAACTAGCCTTGTAAGTTAGTCATCGAATTATTTGCTATAAATTCTTATTTATTCTTATTTCTTATTTTCTATATTTTCTACTGTTCATAATTTTTGTTAATGTTATGAAGCGACAATTGATAACAAATTTATTCAACAATCTCTTCTCCTTTGAGTCCGTCGCGTAAGCGCTGCACTAACTTTACACTAACAATTACATCAACAGCGTAGGAGACTGACACAGACGAGAAGAGATTGTTGAATAAAGTAGTTATTTGGTTTGTTTTTTGTGCACAATGAAGTATTGTTGTTGCTTCATACAATTAAGGTTGAACCACTGTAGTCAAATGAACTATTTTAATGTTTTTACTGCCTTGAAAGTGCCTAATTATATTGCTGTCTAATATGGAGGGGTCAGAGAGCTCTCCTATTTCATCAAATATATCTTAATTTGTGCTCCGAAGATGAACCAAGGTCTTACGGGTTTGAAACGGTGAGTAATTAATGACAGAATTTTTATTTTTGGGTGAACTATCCCTTTAACATAATGGCTATGTTTATGCAACTGGCCCAAGTGTTGATAAAAGTAACAGGTATGTGACACCTATAGGCAACAATTGAACACTTAAAATAATGATACTAAGGAAATTTAATGTTCATTAAATTCAAAACACACAGTAACTATTTATTATTATTATATTAGGCACGCATATTGTTTTTTTATGGCGCATATTCACTGATACCTAGCTGCATTACCATATGTGTCCAGTAGATGTCCAGATGTTCCTATAATTGAGCAGCATTCACATCTGCCCATCAGATTCACTTTAACACTTCTGATTTATTTCATGACGGTTTTTATTGGCTTTTATAACGAGGTATTTCGTCAGCTGACAAAAAAAGTAATGAAACACCATGGGTTATTGCGATTTTGTCTACAACAAGACACCCAATCAGTATCTAACGCTGTCTACTGAGGATCTGATGATTTTAATGAGTGTGTTCATGCTCCACTGAGCACTGCTGAACACGAGAGGCGTACATAGAACGTGTGCCCTTTGAATTAACAATAAATAAGTGAGGTTTTGAAATCCCACATGTGTAGCTTTGTCTCTGCATTCGTGGGAATGTAGGCTGTTATGAGTTTCAATAACCGCTGCCATATGTCTACTTATTTGGCTTGAAGAGAATAGGAGAAAAGCGGTTCAAAGTGTTTGTTTTGAATTAATTTAAGCCACTCTGGCATGTCAGTGCAAACAAGCCAGAGCGTTTAAAAAGATTAAAAACACTAAGATACCAGATGTACAATAACATGAAAAGCATTAAACATCATCACCTTACATAATGCTTGATAACTCATGTGTTCATCATACACATCCTTGAAATGCGAAGATCTATATATATATATATATATATATATATATATATATATATATATATATATATATATATATATATATATATATATATATATATATATATATATATATATATATATATATATATATATATATATATATATATATATATATATATATGTATATATATAGGCTATGTATTAAAACCAGTACAGCTTATCACTTCTTCCCAAACAGAGAGTGATTTACGTGTGTTGTTGAGAAGAAAGAACATATGGGAGAGACAGAGCCCCCCTCAGTACCAGCATCTGTAAGAGATTCCACCCAAACTCACCTCCCGACTACAGCACGGGCATCCGATAAACACACACACATACACACACACCAAGTGAAAGAGAGAGAGCCACAGACAGCACAGGCACTTGAGCCGAGGAGAGGGTCAAGACAGTCCAAACCGAGCGCTTCACTTCATTACGCACAGAACACAGCCCACAGCAGCACTGCACGGCGCACTCTGCAAGAGCGGTGAAGGGACGGGATTTAAGGAATTAAGCTTCACTTTGGAGAATCGATCGTGTGCGAACAGAGTTTTGTGGATTTGGTGCGTCTGGAGAGCTGTGAGGATGCGCGTCTCGGTCCTGCTGCTGCTCTGCGCTCTTTACGCAGGAGACGCGCACAAACTCTCCGCGCTCACGGTGGGTCACCACACTTTATAATCACTCACATTAACAGATCGATAGTTTATGTACAAATATGAATAGTCTGTATAGGAAAATAAATGTTTTATAACATTTCAGACTGTTTTAATGGTCTTTAACTGTTCAAATGTTTTGGGTTGTCATCATATTAGTAATATACCTGAAAATAGACGTAAACTGTATTATTAGTATTAGTATAATACTAATAATATGAGGTTCATTTTCTTTTTACACTTTAAATGTATGCACTGTAAAAATGGTTTATCCAGTATTGTTTTTTGGGGTGCCATCAAAATTAACTGTATTTTTTTCTTTTCAAGACAAATATGTCATTACCCAAGGAAAAATCTTTTAACTTTTAACTTTTGGTCATTTTAACAGTGTACTAATTTTATCATCACAACCAGAATTAATCTTTATTGGCCAAATATGTTTAGTGTTTTTCTCTAAATATGCCAGTTTGATGAGTTTATTTCAGGTTTCAGATGTGAGTTTGGGTTCATACTCAGAGCATCTTTGTGCTTGTGCTTGTTTTGTAAAGCGAGTAGCTCGGATACTAGAGTAAGGTGAGATGGGTAATCATGGGAATCCTATTTAGGCTCAAGAGTAGTGATGTTTGTGCACTCGCAATTCAGGAGGGTAACCAGAGATCCACAAGCTTTCCTTCAAACAATACACACACACACACACACACACACACACACACACACACACACACACACACACACACACACACACACACACACACACACACACACACACACACACACACACACACACACACACACACACACACACACACACACACACACACACACACACACACACACACACACACACAAACACATAACCTTATCCCTAAAACCCCCAAACAGGCCATCAAGGGGTCTCAGAAAGTGAGGACAGGCCAAAATGTCTTCACTTTGTCCTCAGTCCGATGGTCTAAAACTCAAACCGGTCCTCACAAAGATAGTTGTACAAGTACATACACACATTGTGAGAGCTACAGGTGCACACCCACCTCATGCTTTCCCTTATACCGTATGTGACAGGCTCTTGGTTTTGCCCACTATAAGTGCTGGGAACAGGAGATTTTCTCCCCTCCCTGCGGCCGCTGGCCTCTACATGGATGTCTGCCTGTGTACACAAGGTTAGGGCTGCTGATTGCGGGAAGCCGCTCCCTATTAACCGAGTGAGAGAGTGAGTGTAGCTTGTCCCAGTGGGACATGACCGCTAGAGAGAGAGAGATGCACAGGCACATTGGTCCATCCAGAGCCTGGACACAGAGCAGCTTTGACGGACCTCGAAGCCTAAGCATTTATGTCCAACCAACCGAATGCCAGAGAGGCTTTGCACTTTCAATAGTGAGACAGGAAACGGCCCACTTTCTAATCCATAAATGTTGGTAAATGGTCAATATTTGTGTACCTGTCAGGAATGGCAACAAATGTAGTATATAATCAAGTGTGCTTTGCAGCTGGGACCATGATATTTCCATTTGTGGTCACATATTTTGTTCTTTACCAAATGCACTAAAAATATGCAAAGAATATTATATGCAATATATTGCTATACTGCTATAATGCACAAAAGAAAGTGCTACATATGAAGCAATGTTATTTAGTATCATTAAGATACAATCATATTTTTTATGCATAGCATTGTTATTGTTATTTAAATTTTAGTTAAAGTTTTAATAATTTGTTGTGTTTTTGTAATTTTTATTCGTTTTTTAATACATTTTTATTTCAGTTTTTGTCCATCAAGTTTAACTAAATGAAAATGAGAAATGTGAAAAATATGTTTTTGTTTTTATATTTGATTTCAGTTATAACGTTTATATTATTTTAAGTTAATTCCATTTTTTGTGGTTTTAGTTTTAGTTAACTAAAATAACCCTGATATGGAGTCCCAGGAGTGTTATTTTCACACCGTGTTGAAACCGGTCAGCGCTCTGCTGTGATTTCACGCAGTCCGGTCCCTTCTGGGCCATGAGCCGCAGAGTTTTCACCTGGCACAGTGTTCCTGGTGCTGATGGAGGCTGTTAGCACCACGGCCAGAGATACAGTTGCTGTCAATGTTTCTCTGCTGGCATCTGCTGTTGCTCGGCCTTCTGGGATGGCAGCTATGTGGCACAGGCATGAATCAGAGCCTGTGATGACGAGGTCTCCAGGGCACCTGCTGCAGTTCGTGCCGGAAAAGGAAGATATGCTGATATTTGAGAGAGAGAGAGTAAACAGGGGAATTAATTTCACGCAAGCTTCTAGGTACGAACCTCTCGCTCCAGAGCAGCAGGGCTCCGTTTAAATAAACTAGCCGTCCTGAGGTGTCAGATTCACCTGTACTAGTCCGTCGTTAGACACGGTTCAATCAGACAGAGTTGCTAGAGTTGCCATCTTGATCCCAGCAGAAAAGCTGCATCCTGAAAAAGCATAGTGGTGAATGAAGCAGGCCTCAAACAGAAAGGCGCTTTCAAACCAAGCAGTTTTCTGTTGGTCAATGCAGCAAATCCGCTTGACCAATGCGAAATCTGCATGAGGATATATTTCGTCCTGGCGCGGCATTCCCGATCGTGTGGATTCCTATTGAAATGATAGAATTTGCCGAATGACGATAAGTGTGACCGCATCTTAAATCAATCCATGAAGTGGATTATGGGAAGGAATGCATAGTTGTCAGGTTCAGAGTGCTGTGATTTACGAAGAAACGCCGTGGTCGACACCCCTTCGCTCATTATTTACAGGTTGAGTAGAGATGCCTCTACATCTAAACGTTAACAAATGTCTGTGGGTAGTTAACCTGGAGGTCAGAGGTCATCCCATCTCACTCCTCTTACTCAGCTTGGCAGAGCGGAATGTGGGAGGCAGAGCAGTGCAGCGCAAACCCTCATCTACTTTCTCACACACACACACACACACACACACACACACACACACACACACACACACACACACACACACACACACACACACACACACACACACACACACACACACACACACACACACACACACACACACACACACACACACACACACACACACACACACACACACACACACACACACACACACCACACACACACACACACACACACACACACACACACACACACACACTTTTCTTTGTGGGGACTCTCCATATATGTAATGGTTTTTATACTGTACAAACTGTATATTCTATCCCCTTACACTAACTCTACACCTAAACCCACCCAACAAACAACACTTTCTGCCTTTTTACATTTTCAAAAAAATATAAGCTTGTTTCCTTATGGCAGTGGCTCTCAAACCTGTCCTGGGGATTTTGCATGTCTCCCTCATCAGACACACCTGACTCAACTCATCAGCTCATTAGTAGAGACTGCAAGGCTGAATCCGAAATCGCCCCCTATACCCTCAAATAGTGCATTATTTGAGGGGACAGCCATTTATAGTGTGGTCCGAGACCATAGTGGACATTATTGAATGAACTCATTCAATCCCACATTGCACCGCAATAACGAGTGTTCAGCTGATGTACATTCAATGGCTGTCCGAATTCACTCACTCGTTTTCATTCAATCCTTCAAGTGAACTATTAGTGGACTAATGTAGGGAATAGTGAATGAGGGTTAAGGGAGCGATTTCGGATTCAGCCCAAGACTTGAATTGGTGTGTCTGATGAGTGAGACATACAAAATGTGCAGTGGTGAGGAGTCCCCAAGACAGGTTTGAAAAAGGGGTCCTTATAGTGGTCCTATGATGCTTATAAAATACATCTCTGATGTCCCCAGAGTGTGTATGTTAAGTTTTTAGCTCAAAATACTCCACAGGTAATTTTTTATAGCATGGGTGAGCAAAATGCACCATTTTTGTGTGTGTCCCTTTTAATGCAAATGAGCAGGAAGAGGGCGGAGCTTCAAGAGCTAATTTTAGCAGCTCTGATTACTACACGCAGACACGCACTGAAAATGTCCAAAACTGTTCAGCCTTTTATGTTCAAACTGGAGTCGGACAATGATGGAGGGACTCAAGAATAAGTGCCAACATGTGCAAGAGGACGTTTCTGAATGATTAGTTGATGAATTTATGTAACTGATTTGGAGTTAACTATCTTCAAGTCATTGGTTAGCATATTCTGTCATGATAATCGATAAATCGCTCGTGTGGGAACTGTTGTAAGATTCAGAGCCAGAGAATATATGCTGCATGGAGACAGAACAGGTATAGTTTAGTTTAATTACGGTTATAACTCATGTTGTCATCTTGCTTTTATGACATGCTATTGCATTTGCGTTACGTACCGTATTGCAATAAATGTGAAAAGACAGATGCTTTTTTGTATGTTCCCAGGGGCAGGGTTTATGCCAATTTTAGGGTTGGTGATGTCACTAACCCATGATGAATAAGCTTGTTGTAGTCCCTACCAGCCGTTTGTTGTAGTCCTAAAAAAAGCGATTTCTGTACAAGAAAATATCTCCCTTCACTGAAAAAAATGGTGTGTTGGATTTACATGATTTAATCATGTACATCGGTTCCACATGATTCAATTAAGTTAAACAAACATAATTTGTTCACATAATTTCAACATAATGGAATTAAGTAATTTTTAAGTAACCAAATTGGGTAGTCTCACAATGATTTTAATATGGCTCCCTAACAACAGTGGTGCACACGGGGGCTTGAGACCCTGCCTCTTTAACCAAAACACATGTTTATTTTTGTATATTTTTGTTGTCACTTGACTGAACTGTAACGCAGTTCTCAGTAGCGTTCATTATATTTACCAGCAATAGCACATCATATATGTGCTAAGTGTGAAATGCTCTTTAATGACAAGTGCTGAGTCAGTTCACAGCCTAAGCAATCGCTCCGCTCTTCTCCACTATGGTAACCCAGTGTCATTTAAATGGTTCGATTAATTCCAACATAATTAAACATTAAACACTAATAAACAATATAAAGTCTCCCACTTTTTCTCATTTTGCCCAAAAACACATAAAATAACACTTAATTTCATCAATTTTACTCTAGTCGTCAAGTCCCGAGCAAAGCATGCTGGGAACTACAGTTTCAGCAAAAATCATGTTCGAGTACTTAATTGGTTCACATTCACCCCAAATAATTTAATTTAGTAGATTGCACATTTTAGAGAATTACATTAATCGAAAGCAATGAAATCATGTTTAGAAGAGAAACACAAATTTGTTGCGTAGATCACAAATAATACGATTAAGTAAATTGGACAACATGTGTTTTCCTGTTTTTTCAGTGTTTGCATTGAACTTTGAGCATCGCAACTTTGCAGATGTTGTTTATGCTCAAACAGCAACATTACACACTTACTAAAGTTAAAAAAGTGAAATCATAATCTTTAATTTAGGTCCCCACAGTGACACGAGTCCCCATGAGTCTGTGTGCATTCAGGTTGAAGTCCCCACCGGGACAGCAAAACATGAACACACACATTTGATATAAGCAGACTGATTTCAGAGCTGTGAGCTCATGTTGTATTCTACAGCACATTTCAACACGGATTGTAATGCAGGTTGCTCAAAAAAGGCTGTATTTGAAAGATGGGACAGCAGTTATTATTAACATAATTGACCCAACAACATTATATAAATAATACACACATAATACTCATTTCATATACAAAGAAGCTGTTTAAACAGTCTTAAAAGGACAACAGTAAAAGCATAAGTTTAGTTGTAAGGGTCAGAGTGGAAAATGGTCATAAAAAGGTTTTGGTGAAAAACAACTTTACTAACATTAAAGGTAGTAATGCAGAATTCATTTTCAACACATTTTCTCCCTGTTTGCACCAGTAAAACTGTTCTAGATGAAAATCAGATGCACATTTGCATAGGAGACGACTCATAACTCAGTTGTGCCAAATACCTTTGAAAATCATTAGGAACAGTTCTGTTTTATGCACCAGTTCCATATATAGCAGCACATTTTCCACATTTGCTTTCTTGAGTATGACACATTTTTTCATGAGGTGCATTTTGAGCTACTTCAAGCAACATTGTGCACCAAAAGGGACAATTCACACAAAAGAGAAAACTGTCATCTTTCACTCATCCTCGTGTCGTTTCAAACCTGTATGACCTTCTTTCGTCTGTGGAACATTAAAAAAAATATTTTGAGAATCGTCTTTTTTGTCCATACAGTGGAAGTCAATGGTATAACCAAAACTGACCAAAATTGTTCAAAATATTTTATTTCCCAAAGAAAAAAGAACACAGTATACAGGAATTTGATAAAAGAATGCAGGTTTCGAACATGAGGGTGAGTAATTATTGAATTTTTTTTTTTGGTTGAACTGTCCCTTTAAAAGACAGAAAAGACCAGTAAAAGCTCATGTTTGGTGGTTTCAGACGGAATATAAGATGAGTATTGTTTGTCGTTCCTCCATGATGTTCCATTTTTAAACCGCTTGAACTCATCTTTCCTTCCACACCTCCCTTCTGAAAATCCATTTATATCAGTCACTTCATAACAAGGGCTGTTCAAATGGTGGCCGTTATTCATACGCAAAACTATGCACCTGCACAAGAAGAAAAAACATCTTTTTTCTCTCTCATCCTTCACATGACTAGCAGCAGGCTTTCCCTTTTCTTGCCGATTTTTCACAGCAATTAAAGGCTTTTCTCTTTGATTGAGTTAATAGCCTGGATCTAGGCTGTCACTTTCTTCCATTTCCACTATGCTGGAGACTAACGATGCCTAGCCAATCCCAGGAAGCCCCCGTCGGGACCCTTTCACACGTCTGCGGCCTCTCTCTCGCTCTCTGCCTGGCCCCCATTGACCTTTTGCGGCCAAGGTGTGAGGGGCCTCTCTGGGTCTGTGGTCGGGAGGCCCCCCCTATACTTTCTGGGGCCCCTCAACCCCCATGTGGCCCTCTGTGGGGCACAATGCACTCTCTGCTGGAGATTGGCCCCTGGATCATTGCTTTCAATCCCACAATGCCTCACTGCCAAAAGGGGGTAATAGGATTTGAGGTTTGTGTGCTGGTGGGTCTTCTGAAAAATATGTCATTTTTCTCTATTCTCATTTTGTGCGGTTCCTCCAGCTTAGCGTTTCATCTATATAGATTTTTTTCTTTGAGATGAAATGATACAAACGGAAGAAAAAGGGAAAACAAAGGGGCGGGGCTAGAAAAGCGATTCGGGAAAAACAAACCATGACTCGTTTTGTCTGCACTTCTTTGCAGTAGGTTAGAAGAGACATTATGTCACGAAAGAGACGTTAAAGCGATAGTTCACCTAGACATTAAAATTCTGTCGTTCCAAACACGTAAGAATTTCGTTCATCTTCGGAACACAAATTAAGATCTTTTTGATGAAATCTGAGTTTTGTGTCTCTCCATTGACCTCTAGCAACTACCACTTTGACGCTTCAAAAAGTTCATAAAGAGATTGTAAAACAAATCCATATGAATTGAGCGGTTTAGTCCAAATTTTCTGAAGAGACACGATCGATTTGTATGATGAACAGATTTAATTTAGGCTTTTTTTACATATAAACATTCATCTACTCACACATCAGTTGTGGTAAACGGAAGCTCAAGCATGTTCACTTGATGTGCGAGAACCAACAAGCAACATGTTTGAGCTTCATCAACAACCAATGAGGCAAATTCTCATGTTATGCAGCACGCTTGAGCTTTCTCAAGAACCAATGAGGTTCATTCTCGTGTTACAGCACGTTTGAGCTTCCTCAAGAACCAATGAGGTTCATTCTCGTGTTACGCATCACGTTTGAGCTTCCTCAAGAACCAATGAGGCAAATTCTCGTGTGACGCAGCACGTTTGAGCTTTCTCAAGAACCAATGAGGTTCATACTTGTGTTACGCAGCACGTTTGAGCTTCAGCAAGAACCAATGAGGTTCAATCTTGTGTAAAGCAGCACGTTTGAGCTTTCTCAAGAACCAATGAGGTTCATAATTGTGTTACGCATCACGTTTGAGCTTCCTCAAGAACCAATGAGGTTCATAATTGTGTTAAGCATCACGTTTGAGCTTCCTCAAGAACCAATGAGGTTCATTCTTGTGTTAAGCAGCACGTTTGAGCTTCCTCAAGAACCAATGAGGTTCATAATTGTGTTAAGCATCACGTTTGAGCTTCCTCAAGAACCAATGAGGTTCATTCTCATGTTTTACGCAGCACATTTGAGCTTCCTCAAGAACCAATGAGGTTCATTCTCATGTTTTACGCAGCACATTTGAGCTTCCTCAAGAACCAATGAGGTTCATTCTTGTGTTTTACGCAGCATGTTTGAGCTTCCTCAAGAACCAATAAGGTTGGTTCTTGCGCGTCAAGCAGGTTCCGCTGAGCTTCTGTTTATGTTCGCTGATCAATGTTTATATGTGAATAAAAGCCTAAATGAAATCTGTTCATCATATAAAGCAATTTAGTCTCCAGAAAATTTGGACTAAACTGCTCAATTCATATGGATTTTACAATCTCTTTATGAACTTTTTGAAACGTCAAAGTAGTAGTTGCGTCGCTGTCAATGGAGGGACATAGAAAGCTCTCAGATTTCATCAAAAAGATCTTCATTTGTGTTCTGAAGATGAACGAAAGTCATATGGGTTTGGATCGACATGAGGGTGAGTAATTAATGACAGAATTTTCATTTTTGTGTGAACTAACCCTTTAACATGACGGTGGTCATATCAGTGCGACGTACACACACACAAACAGTGAAAATTTTGTCCGGTGCTGGCTTTTTAACCTGGCTATAAAAAGACTTCATCAAGGCCATTTGTCAGATTTCTCACAGAAATATTATATGCATCACTGTCTTTACTCCTAACTCCTAATTAGCTCCAGTCAGAACCAAAAAGTCCTTCTACAACCAAAAACCCTTTTAAGTTTTACAAAGGATTAGTTTTAGTCAAGTTCTTCAGAAATTCTAGTTACTTATAATCAGTAGAATGTCTCTTGGGGGACCATCACTATAAAGAGCAGATATTAAGCAGACAGTCTACTGATACTCTAATGAGAGTTAGCTGACATGTTGTTGCAAAGTTACTTATAGTCAACAGAATGTTCAAAAGGGACCATCAAAATAAAGTGTTACCAAATTATCTTTTGACCTCGGCCTAAATGCAGCATCTAGCAACCAAATAGCAACACACAACAAATCGACTTCAGGAAACCCTGTTTGAAAACATAAATACTGTATAATACTAAAACACTGCTAGTGGCACAGAAATCGCACAAGTCTGTTCAGAAACAGTCCCGAATGTGATCCTGTCCCTGTTCTCATGGTGCAGAAAGCATCCGAGGTCTGTTTGGACTGGTTCTGGTGGTCCTCTGGTGTCTCTGTGACCAGCTGTTGATGCTGTATACAGACAGTGGTCGTGGGTGGTTTCAGATTGCCCCGGTGATGTTCAATGGACGTGTCTAGGTTTGGCTGTGGCTGAATTGATTGGTGATTATTTGGCCGTGTCCGGGTTTGTGGGGTCTCGTTTGGGTCGATCTCAACTGTTGAATTGTTGAATCACTAAATGTGTCTTGGCCGTGATGAGGTCTCTGTGGTGGCCGTGTTGGTTTTGTCCATGTCTCAGACGCCAGCTGTGACCGAATTGAACCGCGTTGGCTGCAATCGCTTGGCCTGGGTGTGAGGATTGTGAACTCTGTCTTGGCCGCCATCGCGAGATGACCATCGTGGCCGATTGTGGTTGGCTCGGCGGCACTCCGGGCAGAATCTGTTTCCTGACATCTCTGTCGGGCCTCCTGCGAGCTCACTGACAGCAGCGCTGAGAATGACGGAGCGGAAGGGGCACAGGGTCACAGCTGCAGAGACGAGAGGGAGAGGGCGAAGGGAAGATAAAGAAAGCACATGTGTGTAAGAGAGACACAAAGAAAACGCAAGAGAGCGAACAGGGTGAGAACAGAGAGAGAAAGACTGTGTGTTTGTCGAAGATAAAGACGGAGAGCGAGAGAGAGGGGAAGAAAGAGATTTTGTGGTGGGACTGAGAGTTTCGAGGGGGGTCAGTGTTAGCCATGATCTCAGACAGCGTGAGTCTGTCAGTCACAAACCGGCACACACAGACCCCAAACAACAAAATCCAGACATGAGAACCCCTTATTCACAACTTAATGTTCATTCATTCATAAATATTCTGAATTAAGAGTAAAAAGCGGCCTGTTGTGGCAGAGCAGAGGAGGATGAACAGGATTGTTGTCCTTTTGAAAAACATTTTCTGTCACACAGAGACAGGATGTTCTGCAGCCAATCAAAACAAAATTGATATTAAGATTGGCCAAGTGCAATAATTAAACCTCAAGAGGGGTGTGATTTAATGAAATAAATATATTGCCTACATGCATGTTACCAAAATAACTGTGTGTGGACTGAGAGATGAACTAAAAAGTGGATTTAACTTTCAGTCCACTCTGAAGGTCAAGTACAATGTGAAAATAAAATAAAATAAAGTTTTAGTAGTGTGGTCTTTGTAAAAAAAAAAAAAAAACACTGTGGTATATCCACAACAAAACAAAATAAAAACAATGCTTAGCCGAATTGTAAAATGAGCAACAAACTATTGAAGGTCAACAGGTTTTGACTAGTGTATAGTTTTTGTATATTTCTTTTACATCGTTTTTACATTTTGAAATCAGTTTTTACAACAGAAATTAATCAATCAAAAACTTACTTTAACTTTTCATCTAAACAAATGAATTGTGAAAAGTGCTATAGAAATAAAGGTTGCTTGACTTGACTAGTGAGCCACCAGGATGGGTTTTTCAATGGCTGATATCAAGAGAGCAAGGTTGCCAACTCAGAGTACAATTACATTGATCAGAGACTGCTCTTATAGAGCTCCAGTTTCATTTAAACATCACATTTGCCTCACGTATTTCATCTAGAATACCTGAGGAAAAATTAAAATAGTCATAAATGAGACAATTGTTAACATACAGTAAGAGTAGAGCAATAAAATGATTTGAATATAAGCTCAGATCTTTTTAAAATTACGAGCTATGACTTTTAATTGACTAAGGTATCATGGCAAATCTGAACATAATTTCTGACAGCGCTGAGAAGCTTTTCTTCTTTTCAGGAGAAAATGTGAAAAAAATATAATAACACACCCCAAAAACGATATACCCAATTTTAAATATATTTATACATATTTTATAATAAAATTATGAAATATTTAATTATATATTTGAGCTTAGGAATATACATTTGAGCTTGGGAATTTGCTTATTTTTATAATATATAGTTATTAGTTTATATAAATAATTGTATAATATTATAGATAATAGTGTATAAAATATAAGCTTATGATCTGATCTGCTACCCACATAGCTTCTACAGCTCTATATTATTTTGTTATTGGAATTTTATGAGAAACATCTGAGACAAAGGTGATACCTTAACAAAACATAACTATAAAATATAGCTAAATTCAGTCTCCTTAACTATGAAAGATCACCTCTGAGCAATTACATGTTCCTCTAGGAACACACATAACAGGGCATTCAGAGGAGAAAGATCTGATAACCAATAACTCAATAACAAAACAAAGAAAGTAAAAAAAAAAGGTAAGTTTGTTCTCTGTACCTTCACAAAACCTCTTCCGATGTGCCTCACATTCATCTCAACCACACACACACACACTTCCCCAGCATTCATCAACTCTAGATTTACGATCAGAGATGACAGCAAAGCTGTCTCCCATCGCCAGGGGCAAAGGGCCGATCCTCAAACCCCCTCTGAAACCATCTTCCAGGTGCAGAGCTCCCTCACACACACACACGCGCACACACTGCGAAAGTCATTTGTAGAATGTCAGCCAGGGCTAATTTTTGAGTGGGTAATGATCCTAACCATCAGCTTTATATGAAGAATCCGTTTCCTTTCAACACTACTTTCATTTGCTGTTTTCCTGTGGCTGATTTATTGGCCACAGGTGAGAGTGCCTGTGTGAGTTAATACCTTTTCAAGTGATTTTTGTATTCTCCCGGTTAACCGATTATAACTCATCCAAACATTAAACACACACCTGTGCAGATAATGTCCCGACACAAAGCAAGTCGATTTCCTGTCCACTCTTGAATTCGTCGGCGAGATGATGTTTGCAGTCATTGATTGTTCCTGTAGTGCACAAAGAGCAAAATACACAGCATTCAATCAATGTGAGTGTGTGACTTGTTTGTGATCATACCTGTGCAGGTGTGAGAGTGACAGACAGATAAAAGCGCTGCACGACAGGCCGTCAGCACCTCTGCCTTTCTCCCACAATCCCTCATTCACCAACAAGACGTGACATGGGATAGGAGATGTAGAGGGGGTTTTGAATGCTTTTGTCTCTGTGTTTTGCACTTGTGTGTGTATTAAAAATGAATGTGACAGAACAATGGAACAGTGTGATGAGCTCAAAAGAGGCCAAGCCTTCACTGGCGACCAAGCCCACCAAAATATAACATTTGAAATGTATTTGTTGTTTGCACATAATGCACAAAAATAATTATGCTGCCTTCTGAGATACTTTCTTTAGGATGAAGGTGTCATCACATATATCCTTTGTGGAGATTACAACAAGTGAAAAAATATAATACAGATTTGATTTTTTTTTAAAAACTTTTAAAAACTTTAACTTGTTAAACTGAAAAAATGGTTGCATGTTAACACGTTAATTTTGACAAGCCTAACATATAGTTAAATCAAATGAATTTAATGTCTAAATATAATAATGATCATTGTATTAATATATCTAAATATGTTATATTATAAAATTCCATTTCTATTTCATTTTTAAAAATATATATTTTAAAATAAAATCGAAATATAATATCCGTTTAAATATTACATTGAAATATATTTTTAAATTAGGGCTGTCAAAAGATTTATCGCATCCAAAAATAAAAGATTGTGTTTACATAATATATGTGTGTGTACTCTGTTAATTATTATTTATATATAAATACACACACATTCATGTATATATTTAAGAAATATTTGCATGTATATACTGTATATACATTTATATAATCTATAATATATATATACATATAAATGTTTTATATATAAAATAATATTTTTTTCTTAAATATATACATGCCTGTGTGTGTATTTATATATAAATAATAATTAACAGAGTACACACACATATATTATGTAAACACAAACTTTTATTTTGGATGCGATTAATCGCGATTAATCTTTTGACAGCCCTATTTTAAATATAAAATATAAAAATTAGATTTATTGTTTTACCCAATATGTATTTTTAAGCTTATTAAAGAATCACGTTTAGCTTAGTAACGTGCTAAAATCTCTCTCTGTCTATCTTTCCAGTTTCTGCGTGTGGAGCAGGATAAGGAATGCAATATGGACTGTTCCGGAGCTCCTCGCAAGCCGCTGTGCGCATCAGACGGACGGACCTTCAGTTCCCGCTGCGAGTTTCTCCGCGCAAAGTGCCGTGACCCTCAGCTGGAGGTCATCCGAGGGCAATGCAAAGGTCAGAGTTCACTAATCATGCGTGAGCCGCTGCTGGTTGGCCTGATACCCTTTGTGGGTCAGGGTCGAGGCGAGCAGGGTTAAATCCATCCAGGGATAAATGATTCTTTGAAGAGACAGAGTGGGATTTTACAGAGTACAACACTTTATCCTCAATGACGTTTCCAATTGGACTCTTTAGAGGCATTGACACTAACAGCGATTTGAAACAACAAAGCTACCTGAAGTGAGGCGACAAGATAGATGCAGACCATTGGTATAGTTCAGCTATGCTCCTTATTTTCTGTATCAGTGAGTCCTAAATGAGAAAAATGTTAAAAAATAAAATATAATAATATAAAATTTAAATAAAAATGAACTTACATTTTATGCCTCTGGAACACATCGTAAACAAGGCCACATCTGCATGGGGAAATAAATCCTATATATGAACCAATAATATCATGGAATAACATTCACTATTCAATCAAAACCCAATGGACCAAATCACACTGGGGTCCAGGGACCCCCAGGGGTCCTCCAGAAGGTTCTAAGGGGTCTCCAGAAAATTTCAGAGAATAAAAAGACAGAGCAAAAATGGATAAAGTCTACCCAACATTCTAACTGTTTAATTTCTAAATGTTTCTCCACTTTCTTGTAGTATCCTTTCCATACTTTCCAGAATTCTATATGTTTGCGTTGTATCTTTCTAGTGAGTTTTTCTCACCATAGTCCCCTTTATCTCGCTCACTGTGGTTGTAAGTGAGTATTCTTAACGCAGTACGTAAGCTGCTTACATACACTCACCTAAAGGATTATTAGGAACACCTGTTCAATTTCTCATTAATGCAATTATCTAATCAACCAATCACATGGCAGTTGCTTCAATGCATTTAGGGGTGTGGTCCTGGTCAAGACAATCTCCTGAACTCCAAACTGAATGTCAGAATGGGAAAGAAAGGTGATTTAAGCAATTTTGAGTGTGGCATGGTTGTTGGTGCTATGTTGGAGTATTCCACAATCTGCTCAGTTACTGGGATTTTCACGCACAACAATTTCTAGGGTTTACAAAGAATGGTGTGAAAAGGGAAAAAACATCCAGTATGTGGCAGTCCTGTGGGCGAAAATGCCTTGTTGATGCTAGAGGTCAGAGGAGAATGGGCCGACTGATTCAAGCTGATAGAAGAGCAACTTTGACTGAAATAACCACTCTTTACAACCGAGGTATGCAGCAAAGCATTTGTGAAGCCACAACACGCACAACCTTGAGGCGGATGGGCTACAATAGCAGAAGACCCCACCGGGTACCACTCATCTCCACTACAAATAGGAAAAAGAGGCTACAATTTGCACGAGCTCACCAAAATTGGACAGTTGAAGACTAGAAAAATGTTGCCTGGTCTGATGAGTCTCGATTTTTGTTGAGACATTCAGATGGTAGAGTCAGAATTTGGCGTAAACAGAATGAGAACATGGATCCATCATGCCTTGTTACCACTGTGCAGGCTGGTGGTGGTGGTGTAATGGTGTGCGGGATGTTTTCTTGCCACACTTTAGGCCCCTTAGTGCCAATTGGGCATCGTTTAAATGCCACGGCCTACCTGAGCATTGTTTCTGACCATGTCCATCCCTTTATGACCATCATGTACCCATACTCTGATGGCTACTTCCAGCAGGATAATGCACCATGTCACAAAGCTCGAATCATTTCAAATTGGTTTCTTGAACATGAAAATGAGTTCACTGTACTAAAATGGCCCCCACAGTCACCAGATCTCAACCCAATAGAGCATTTCTGGGATGTGGTGGAACTGGAGCTTCGTGCCCTGGATGTGCATCCCACAAATCTCCATCAACTGCAAGATGCTATCCTATCAATATGGGCCAACATTTCGAATGCTTTCAACACCTTGTTGAATCAATGCCACGTAGAATTAAGGCAGTTCTGAAGGCGAAAGGGGGTCAAACACAGTATTAGTATGGTGTTCCTAATAATCCTTTAGGTGAGTGTACATTTATTTTGAAAGTTGCTTATACAAATAATTTTTAAATGAAAATGTTCTTCTGCAGGTTTATACATCCAACATTAAGTATAGCCAGTTTAAGTTGGGAAACAATATTATATTTATAATGTCACACTTAATATTTATCTAGTTTAAATGTTTTTTCATGCATGAAAATAGATGGATTTTAGGAAGGGGTTCCTCATAAAAGTTCATCACATTTGGGGGTCCTTAGCATCATAAAGTTTGAAAACCCCTGAGCTAGACGCTAGTATTAATTTCCTGTTGATTGCAAATGGCATTTTTTGTTGTCTATAAAATCCCTATTTTAGGACTGGCAATTAAATAGGAAAAATATATCAGTATTTAAAAATATACAATGAGCGGTGCATTTTCACTAAATACGAAATGTGCATTTCTGCAATTTTGAAACATCTTTGCTAAGATCTTGATGGGGATCTTTTCAATGTAAAAATAAGTGTACAGTGGTGTATTCATATCTGTGAGAGATCGTGGTCATTTGTATGAGAGGAGGGGCGAAACATTGTCAGTACCCACAGAGGTCAAATGTCAAACGACTCTCAAACACTCTCATTATATTGGGCTCGGCCGGAAGACTCTCGTGGCCTGCATCTTTTCTTTTTCTTCTGCTCAGAGCTGTCTTTCTTTCTGTTTCCCGTTCACTCTTTCTTTCCCTACTAGTAAGCACAATGTTTCATTCTTACATTGGGATGAACGAGGGTGTGAGAAAGAAGGAGAGAGGAAAAGAGGTATGAAATGAATGAAAACCAAAAAGATTGGAAAGGGAAGCACATGCACAAAATGTAGCTCGCTGTGCACATGCATAACACATGTTAAATGCATAAATAATAATTGTTACTAAGCATAAAAATACAGCCTTTGAACCTTTTCTTTTGCTCTGACCTATTTTTACAATTTTCCACTCTGGAAACACTCAGCAATCAGCGTCCTTTCCCTTTTATTTAACATATTTATTTAACACATTTTCCAGCATCCATCCATTACTATAAGCAAATGCCATGATACTCTAAAAAGCAATAAAATACATAATGCACGCAAATATTGTGTAAAATAGCCACGTTTAAATACACTGAACTATATTTTAGTGATATTTTTCATTACTGAAAGATACCAGTAACCCACATATATTTCATTTATCACCTCATATACCATCTTTTTCGCCTGCAATGCATTCTGGGGTTGCCTTACTCACCTTTTTTTATTGCCTTTCTTTCCACCCTTTCGTGGCATCCCAGGCAGAAAGTGTTTTAATGATTTGCCCAGTGGATAGAGTGAGGTTATGTCTCCTCTAACGACATACACACACATTCACAGATGCCTTACAACCTGCTGGACACCATCACCTCACACACTCTCAACACAGAGATATCTGTGATCGTTTCACCCCTAGACTGGCATTGAGATACCGATGACTCCAGTAAGACTTTTGGTCCAATTCCCAACCACACACATGGATCCACCACTTCCGAAACATCTTGAATTATTCTGTGTCTAAGAGGTCACATGTCACTGCAAAAGAAACCAAGTCTTATTTCCTGCTTCATTTTCTTTCGCCATTACCATTCTTTCCTTTCCTCCCAAGAAACACCAGCGCCACATCAGTCAGAGAGCGAGAACGCCAGAGGACTTGCCTGTCGGTTTGAATTTAATGCACTCGCTCTCTGTGGACTTTCTGTTTTCTATATTACACTGACACGATGAGCAGAATAGGGACTGTGTGTTCAAAGTGGAATGATGGGAAATGAAGGGTAAGGTTAATTATAGAAAAAAGAATGGACAGAGTTTGCGAACAAATTAATCATCAAGTTTATAGTACTTTTCAAGATCTGCAAAGCAGATGAGTCATGCATTTTTAAAGAGGCTCCAGTGTCAGTCCTCATAGATGACGATTGAATGAAAGTGGATAGATATGGAAGAATTTTCCGTTTTAAACAAATTACCAATGAATGGACTGACCAAATTCAAACGAAAAAATGTTGCATCTTAATTGTTTTATATACAAAATAATTTATTTTGGAAGCATTTAAAATGCTTTAATGGACATGATGCTTTTGCTCTAAAGTTTTTCATATCTCACCCCATCCTGTACCTGCATAGTACCATGTTGGGAGGACAGTAATTGTTATTAAAAAAAACATGGGTGGTTATAAAGTTAATCTAACTTGCTTTACCTGTGTTATGTCTCCAGATACGTCCAGGTGTGTGGCAGAGAAGAAATACACAGAGCAGCAAGCCAAGAAAGTCTTCCCACAGGTGTTCGTACCTGTCTGCAACCCTGACGGAACCTACAGTGAGGTAAGAGATGGATGGATGGCTGGATGGATGGATGGATGGATGAATGGACAGATGGATAGATAGATGATGGATGGATGGATGGATGGATGGATGGATGGATGGATAGATGATGGATGGATGGATGGATGGATGGATGGATGATGGATGGATGGATGGATGGATAGATAGATGATGGATGGATAGATAGATGATGGATAGATAGATGGATGGATGGATGAACGGATGGACAGACAGATAGAGAGACAGACAGAAGGATGGACGGATGGATGGATGAATGGATGGACAGATGGACAGAAGGATAGATAGATGATTGATGGATATATGATGGATGGACAGACGGATAGATAGATGATTGATGGATGAACGGATGGACAGACGGATATATAAATAGATAGATAGATAGATAGACAGACAGACAGACAGACAGACAGACAGACAGACAGACAGACAGACAGACGGAGGGACGGACGGACGGACGGACGGATGGATGAATGGATGGACAGATGGACAGATGTATAGATAGATGATGGATGGATGGATGGATGGATAGATGATGGATAGATAGATAGATAGATAGATAGATAGATAGATAGATAGATAGATAGATAGATAGATAGATAGATAGATAGATAGATAGATAGATAGATAGATAGATAGATAGATAGATAGATAGATAGATAGATAGATAGATAGATAGACAGACAGACAAACAGAAGGACGGACAGATGGATGGATGGGTGAATGGATTGACAGACGTATAGATAGATGATTGATGGATGGATGATGGATGGATGGATGAACGGATGGACAGACGGATAGATAGACAGACAGACAGATGGAGGGAGAGACAGATGGATGAATGGATGGGCAGATGGACAGACGGATAGATAGATTATTGATGGATGGATGGATGGACGGACAGACAAACGGTTGGTTGGAGGAAGAGTTGGACCAAAGATAGATGATAAGGTTCAAGAAACATTAAAAATGTAGATAATGTAGAATTGTGCACCTTTAAGTATTTCACTGTCAGATGTCTTAATTTTTCTGCATCTCTCTCTCTCTCTCTCTCTCTCTCTCTCTCTCTCTCTCTCTCTCTCTCTCTCTCTCTCTCTCTCTCTCTCTCTCTCTCTCTCTCTCTCTGTTTTCTATGTTTCTGCTGTATTAAATAACAGGTTCAGTGCCACAGCTACACTGGTTATTGCTGGTGTGTAACACCCAGTGGCAGACCCATCAGCGGCTCAGCAGTAGCCAATAAGAAACCCCAATGCCAAGGTACCATACTTCACCTGCTGTTTTTCCCCCTTTATTCCAATGTGTTCTTCAATCAAAAGTTTTCTTTCTTTGCTTGCAAAAGAGAGTTTCACAGCATCAATAATATTCCAAACTGTAATCTCAATGTTGATGACACAATCTTGATGCTCTGGCACATGAAAGTTAGGGAATATAAACCAAGAGAGTGCGGCATCCATTGCTCCTCACACAAGTGTTAAACGTGCTGTCTGAGCCGGTGATGGCACTGAGCAATGCCAGAACAGAGCTAATCCTAATCTACAGAAACATTCCAGCATAACAATACCACATAACCGAAGCCACATGCAGTAAACGACCATAGAACCAGTGAACGCGCAAAACTGAAACTCTATCACTGCAGGCCATGGGTTCCTGGATCATAACATTGTTGGCTTGGCTTTGTACAACAACCACAGCTTCACTAGAAAAGGACCAATTAGATTTAATTGCACATGCAACAGCTTAATCAGTTAGGTCTGGGGGAGCATCACAAAACAAATGCGCGTTTGGCAAGCCAAGCGGCCGAGCTCAAACATTCTTGCTCTTTTACTCCAAGATAGTGTCATATGGCTTTTACCCCCTGCAGCCTCCATAACATTATCATGCTCCCCTGTAGAGGCTTAAAAGATAATTAAAAACGCAAGTCGCTTTTCAAAAATAAAATCAACCATTCCTGGAACACTTGATCTGCGGCACATATTTGAATGTTCAAATTTATAGAACATACAAAATTTTTGCTCAAATATTAGCGGGAGTAACTTGTGATTGTCCTTCTGATTTTCAGGGTCCAAGAATGGTAAAGTAAATCCGAAGGAACCAGGAAAATCAGGTAAATAGCCTCAACGATTCCTTTTGATATGGTTAAGACTTTCATGAGGGACAATCTGCACTGCCAGCTACGTTTTAATGTGTGTGTGTGTGTGTGTGTGTGTGTGTACTGCGAGTTACGGCTTGCCATTCTAATATTTTGTGAATTGAGAGTGCTGAAGTTGCTTCAGGGCTGAAAGTAAATGGTCGTATGTTGGAGTCGTTAAACAGAGAGACGACGTAATAACAGCCTTTGCCTTTCACAGTCGTTAAAGCGAAATCGAAGGGCTTCACGGTCTTGTACCGCAGTGAACATTAACCACTTCACCTGGACGTCATTTCTCTTCTTTCCAGATGAAGACCTTTCTCCTGCACTACTAACGCCACTGATTTCCCTCCTTTCACAAAGCAGAAGACCACCTGATCTCTAGATAATCACCTTGTTTTGTTTTTCCCCTCAATTTTAATAGGAATGGCCTTTTCAGTTGAAACCCTCAGCTGTGGGAGATTTTTGTTAAAGTTCATGTACTACATATTCTGAAGATCTTATTGATTTAAAAAATATACTGTATATTTATGCTTACAAAATGGCCTGGTATACTTGGCACTGTATTATTACTAATAATTGAATTATGTTTAGAAACAGCATGCTTTCTCTTGACTGAGTCACTAGGCAAGTTAGTATTTTGCTTGCAGTTTTGTAATAAAAAGCAAAAAAATATATAGAATCGCCATAATTCATTAACAAATTTCGAACAAACTTCCACATCAACAGGAACAGATTCAAAAACTAGCGAGCTGCCTCAAAAATCCTTACGAGATGGGGGACAAAGTGAGAAAAATAAATATACATGTACACATATACCATTAGATATATGCTCAGGACTGTCACTAATGATTATTTTGGCAATCGAGTAACCGGTTGATAATTTTGACAATTAATCAAGTAATATAGGCCTAGGCTAATACAAATAAATAATAAAATAATAATATTTGGTTTAAATTATGTAGGCTATCAAAAGCAAGTCATTATTTTTTATAGATCTTATAGAACAACAGTTAAAATATATAATATAAACAATCATCTTATGTACATTGTGTATTATAATAAATGCCTGCAGAGGCCGACAAATGGCCTGTTGTTGTTACACTTTACAGCAGATCAAATCAAATTGTGGCCAAACCACATTTAATACAAATGTTTACTTAATCTTTAATATTTTGCCACTTTACGCTAGAAATGCTACAACCACTGTAAGTTCTTGAACAAGAATATGTGGAGATCAAAACTTTAAACGTTTATTTTGAAATCGCGATGACCAGTTCGCATATTTAGAAACAAATTCTCCTGGGTTTACCTTAGAAATCTGATGAAATGGCGCACACTGCGTTCCCAGATGAACGTTATAAGGTAGTCAAACTCACAGCATATGTAGAGATACGAATGGAGTTTGAGACACGCATTGTGGAATGCGCCACTTCTGGTATTTTTACCGTTACTCGACATGGGTAAAATGCAATGAAGGTTTTTTTTTAATTGAGTAGGCTACTCGAATTTAATCCAATTTATTAAATAAAATATTTATTAGGTCTATATAAAGTTATTATAAGCTTAATGTATCTATAAAATACATACATATAACATTGAATAATTTATAAAAAGTATTTTACCCAAATTTGTGTGTGCTATTTATTTTTAAGACCTTAATCGAATGCCATGTCATTAGCTTAAACTAAAGGCTCATTCACACCAAGAGAGATAACTAAAAAGATGAAAAAACAAAAAAAGTTTTGTCTTCTGCCGCTTTAAATGCTTGAGCTCTTTAAAGTCAGGTGGATTCTGATTGGCTGTCAATGTTTTTATCGTTCATCAGCTGGAATAAAATCATAATGAATGTGGTGGAATATCAATTCCAATGATATTGTTGTGTCGCTATCATTATAGTTCTGGTGTATAGACTGCTATTCTTTTACACTTTGAATAATTTTTAAAACTATATCTTTAACAATACTGGTACAGTTAACGTCCTTGGTGTGAACGGGGCCTTGACTGCTGTTGCCAAACTCAATTACGTTGATCAAAAACGCTATTTTGCTAATGTACGGCATGCATGCCAAATCAGTTCACGGTCACAGTTGACGGTTACGATGCCACTGCCTATAGATCATACCCATGTAAGGCAGCTCACTAGGTTTTGGAACAGATCCATTGTCTGAGGTGCGGCCAGGTCAGTAGTGCACATAGCACGATGATGACCTGATTTCGTGTCTTGGGTCATTTCCCGATCCCACGCCTTCTCCTTCTTCCCACCATTTCCTGTTGCTGCTGGGCCGTCCTATGAAATAAAAGGCAAAAAGCCACAAAAACATAGAAAATCATTGATGTGTTGAGCTACACTGAAATTTTACGGTCATAAAAATAACAGGGTCGGATCTCGTAATACTTTATCACTTCATCAGAGTGCTGACAGTGGCTGTTCCCCAAGTTCCCCAACCGTTTCCCAAGGATGCTAGTAGAGAAACACACACCAAAAGAGAGTCGGGGCAGTTTGTCTTCTGGCCTCTGATGAGTTAATGGTGACCCTGCTGAGGTTAACCACACCTGCGGCTCGCAGCATTTTAGATTCCTGTGGCCAAAGCGTCTAAAAGTCTTCCTTCATCCCAGTCTGATATGTCCTCTCTCTCTGTGTGTGTGTGTGTGTGTGTGTGTGTTTTGCATGTGTTCTTGCATGCCTGTTGTCAAGATTGATAAAGTCTGAACTAAACAAAAACATGCTTTTTTTGGTTGCTGTTTTTGGTTACTCTTTATTTTAAGGTGACGTAGTAATATTAATCAACTACATGTACTTACTATAGAGTTACAGTCAGGGTTAGGGTTTGGTCTAGGGTTAGTCACTTGTAATTATGCATAATTTACTGTATGTAACTACGTCACCTTAAAAGAAAGTGTTACCTTGTTTTTTTTTTGTTTGTTTTTTTACAGGGAATGGGGTTTATTTCTGTATACAGAGTCATGAAAATGTATTTTGCATTATCATTTACTTAAAAATATTGTTGTAATTAATTATTTAATATATTATTGTATATCATTATTCGGTCACTTTAGGGTCCAATTCTCACTATTAACTAACTATTAACTACGACTTTTGCCTCAATAAACTCATAATTACTGGTTATTAATAGTTCGTAAGGTAGTTGTTAAGTTTAGGTATTGGGTAGGATTAAGGGATGTAGAATATGGTCATGCAGAAAAAGGCATTAATATGTGCTTTTTAAGAACTAAGCCAATAATATTATTAGTAAATAGTGAGAATTTAACCATAAACTAAAGTGTTACCCTGCATTATAATGAATATAATATTGTCTTGAATTAATTAATTATTTACTACACTTGCAATATCATACACTCTAAAAATGCTGGGTTAAAAACAATCCAAGTTGGTTTGAAAATGGACAAACCCAGCGATTGGGTTGTTTTAACCCAGAGATTGGGTTGTTTTAAGAAAACATTTAACCCAACCGCTGAGTTAAAACAACACATTCACTGGGTTAAAACAACCCAATCGCTGGGATAAAACAACAATCGCTGGGTTAGAACAACCCAATCGCTGGGATAAAACAACAATCGCTGGGGTAAAACAACAATCTCTGTTTTAAAACAACCCAATCGCCGGGATAAAACAACAATCACTGGGTTAAAACAACCCAATCGCTGAAGTAAAACAACAATCGCTGGGTTTGTCTTCAACCCAACTTGGGTTTTTAACTTTTGTGTTACTTTACTTACTTTTTTTAACTTAATTTTTTTAGAGTGTATACTGTACTAGCAAGTCTCCATCTTACAGTCAAAGAAAGCAAAAAACGTTACGAGATATTTCCATTTTGATGGCTCAATGTGAGGATATATTGCCATAAAAGTTCTGAAGGGGAAAATACTTACCAGATAAACAATTTTTCAAAGCATATTTCTAAAAAAAACACGTATTATGTTGCAGGTCATTCTAAAGTTCCTTTTTTTTACTCACTTCAGCCAATTTTTATTCACATTTGGTGCTTGCTGTGTTCATTTTGGATGCGGTTTGCATTTATTTAACACATTTGACATATTTAACACAATACTTGAACCACACTGATTTTCTGCCTATAAATTTTATGTTTCATGGTGTCAAGCAAAGAGATTAAATGTTTGAACTGTGTTTTTCTTTCAGCGAGTCAGTTATAACCACTAAACCTCCTTCAGTTTGTCTTTCTTCTCTGTTTCTCCATCTCTCTAATCTGTCCTGGCCGGGCAATGTGCAAATGCTTCATGGCTCATGTGATGTGACTGTCTGACACTCGTAATTGTAGTTTCCTTGCAAATCTTCTCCATTCTAAACGCAGATCCTTCAACGGTTTTCGTAGTGGAACCCCAGCCGTCCGCTGATGAGGAAGGTGAGTGTCACGGACGCCTTCAAATGCCGTTTAGGTCGAGCGTTCACTACACTCTAGGAACTTCAGATATAGAATCTTTTATGGATCTTTTAATGGATTTAGTTCTAATTCGTTTTAATTTGAATGACATTTTAGGAATTAAACAGCCCATAACCTAGACAGACAGCAACAGATCTGGTCCACATCTGGTACACACTGAATCCACATGTACTGGATGTGGCCCGGATCTGGGCCGAAACTATGTGTTGCTGTCTGGGAAACATTTTAACACTCAAAAAAATTTGAATAACCCGTTAAACATGAAAGTATTATGCAATCATTTAAGACATTTCTCTTGAACCTTTTTGGCATAAAGCGTTCTTTAAAATGGGGTCAAGAACCCTATTGAACCTTGTTTTCTAAGAGTGCAGGGTTTGGAACAGAATTAATGTTTTGTGCATACGTGTGTGTGTGTGTGTGTGTGTGTGTGTGTGTGTGTGTGTGTGTGTGTGTGTGTGTGTGTATGTGTGTGTGTGTGTGTGTGTGTTTTAGACATCATCATGTCCCAGTACCCTACACTGTGGGAAGAACGGGCCCGCAGCCAACAAAACAAGACCAAAACACAATGTGAGTCACGAAAACAATGTGAGTTTTTTATTTTTATTTAATTTTTTTGTAAGAGAATAAAAAGAGACAAGCAGATTCTAATCTGTAAGTATTATGAAACGCTGTTGCTATAGTTGCTCAAACGCGCGCACACACACACACACACACACACACACACACACACACACACACACACACACACACACACACACACACACACACACACACACACACACACACACACACTTCTGGTTCACTATATCTTTGTGGGGACTCTCCATAGGCGTATTGTTTTTTATATGTTTTTTATTCGTAATGTTTTTGTACAAACTGTATATTCTGTGAAGATGCCTGACATGTTGATCTAATGAAGGAATCAACAGAGATGTCATTAAAACCCATCTGGGAAAAAATGACGACATGAACTCAATAACAGCTCTAATTCTGATGACATTATTACAGAGTTTTTGTGTTTCCTAATAGACTCATTTGTGTGTGTGTCTATGTGTGTGTGCATGAATAGCTTGATTGTAAAGTTCTCTTGATTTACAATCAATAAAACGTCAGTGCAGTGCAGTGAACGCTGATGGTTTTGATTACGGCTGATTCGTTGAGGTCTAAAGGGTGATTATCACTATTCAGAGAAGCTCAGAATAGAACTGAAAGAAAGAGAGACAAAGAAAAGATGGGGAAAAAAAAGCTTTTTCTAAAACAATGTTCACATGGAGCCAAAAACCTGACAACACAGAGAAAGAGCGAGAGGGTAACTATGAAAGGATGTGGGCGAGAGAATACAGTACCTTAGAAAATGCACTAAATACCACTAAATTGCTACACAATTTATGGGAAAAGAAAATCTAATTGCGATTTTTCTGATAAAAATTGTGATTGCAATTTAAAATGTGATTAAAAATGTTTGCTTTGCTTGTTTGTATGGCTGCACAATTTGTGCTCAAATTTCGTGATTATATATCAGTATGACTATAATTATTATAAAAATGAATACTTTAGAAACCACACATAATATATGCCCTGTCAACCAGTCACAATACCTTAGCACCCCTTTGACTTTTGCATAAAATATTCTCTCCCTCGTTTCCTTTTTATCTTTCTTTTTCAGCTCGCATAATCTTGCTTGCATTAGATGAGGCGGCTCAAAGCATTGCTGGAGAGCTGTGTTGTGGCACATGAGATGATTGGTTCCTGATGCAGAGAAATCTCACAGCTGAAAGGTTGCGCTCCACATGGATCATTCATGTGTTTCGGACTGTCGTAGTGTGCGTGTATCTGAGCCACATGGTTAAGCTCATGCTCAGGATGGAAACAAAGCATTAAGATGCCACTGTTTTCCTGAAACGGTGTGTTTTATGCAGCGATTCTCTGCCCAAGGTCACTATCTTCATTCGAAGGCACTGCAAACGCAGGCACACGGAGACATTGTGTAAATATTTATGCTGGTAGCAGGAGCCCAGTTCAGTCTTAATGTCATAAACATTCCTGCAGGCAAGCTCTCACTTTCACTCTCTCTAACTTTATTTTCTTCTCTCACTCCCTGCAACATGCTGTCTATCTATCTCTCAATGTCTGAGGCATCACAGTCCGGGCAGTCATTCACAGGCAATGTTCTTGCATGCAGGCACCATAATGAGACCAATTCAAATGAGCTTTACAGATAACTATGTAAGGAGTAAATGACGACGGGCCGTTAAATTTGAAGAAAATAATGCACACCAGTAGCTGTTACACCTCGGGTGTACATATTTTCTAATAATTCAATGGACCAGAGTCAATTATTCCGCTTATACTATGGTTACCACACGGTTTTTGTCCTTAAACGCTCTTGTACCTTACGCATCTCATCCCACACCTCTGTTGTTAATTCCAAAACATCATTTTAGAGCTAGTAACGGAGGCTTCAGCCACTGATAGCAGACTAATGCAGTTATTAACTCTTTCCCCACCAAACACGGAATTTTCCGTTATTTGTGAGAAAACGCTTCCCTGCCAAACACATAATTTTCCACTGTTAGACGCTAGGGGGCACTATTACGCATCTCCTGAATGAGTACAGAATCTCCTGATCAAAACACAGGCGAGGAAGACGTAAAAAAAACAAGAGCTTGTGTGTAAGCAGATGCATATGTAAAATAACGTGATCATCAACATTAAAATATAAATATAAATCAAAACTGCCTAATCTCACTGAATGAAATGTCGACCCAGGACGAGCTATAGGACTGTGAAGCTTTGGGGGTGTTGATTCGATCTACTCCATCTGTGTTTGATCATCGTTCTGAATCTGATCTGGATTGACCAAAACATGATTTTCTCAGCTTTTTATTCAAAATGTAGCTTTTTTATGAAACCTACTCGGAATGCATGAAGCTAGAATAAAATGTTTTTTTTTTGGTTTAATAAAAACAGAGGGTCTATTCTTTCTTTTGATGCATGTTCAGATATTCTATGGGCCATTAAATTTTTGTGAAAATTATCAAAAACCCTTGTTTGGCAATCACCAGACCAAGCTCAATTTAAGATTGAACATTGGTCTGGTGAGTCTGCTCTGTATTTTCTACTGCACAAGAGGCGTGATCAACGAGCATAATTCAAATGACTCTGTACGTAATTGACCTATCGGTAAGCCCCGCCCTCCTTAGTTACTGTTGCTAACTCGGACAAACAAACGGAGTTGCTATATCTTACAATGACAGCTGTCAGCGTGAAAACCTTATCCCAAGATGTTTTTGGAGACAGAATGTAGCGTATACCCCGTCCAAATGATGGCCAAACTTTACCGCTGGTTTATCAAGTTTATTATGTCCTTTTTCACTCCAAAAATTCATTGTAAGAGCTGAACAAACAAAGCATAAGAAGTGCGCATTAACGTCTCATTCACAAACTCTCTCTCTCCGTTGCATTTCCATTAACATACACAGCAAATTACACAAAAAGACTCATACAACTAACAGTAAACAAACATATACACAGACCGTATGCCTTTGCGAGGGTGCAGTTAATAACTGGTAAATTTTGTATGATCTGCAAAACAACTCCGACAAACTGCGTGCAAGCTCTTCCTTTCACTACATTACCCGTAGACTATAATACCCATCAAAATAGGAGTCCTCCTTAGTAGGACAGATAATGTAGACCTTAAACATATCTAAAATTAAATTAATTTACATATAACCAGTTTAATATAGAGAGGCACTGAAATGTAGACCTTCGTGTTTTTGACCTACAGTGTTACATGACGTGAGAACAGTTAGTTATTACGGTTTGTATGTAAGCAGGGACTTTAATCGTAATTTAACAAGAGTATGACAAACAGAAAATCCTCTCAGGATACCTGAAATCAGTGTAACAGTCCCTCAGGCACTACATTTTAGCATTTTTGTAGCATAAACACCATCAAACCGATGAGAGCTTCGGATTTTCCAATATTTCTCTTTGGCGCTGACACCTAAAGATGTCCGAGTTCCGGTCCCAGCGCAACTGATACTCAACTGCTATTGGCTCATCTGCGTTCGAGGGGAGGGGCTTACCGATAGGTCAATTGGATAGTCCTTCAACCAATCAGACCACAAGAGGCGTGATCAGTGGGCATCGATCCATCGCTTCTCTATTCGTCATCGTGTTAAACCCTCCAATAGCGCACCAGGTAGATAAGCCAGTCTGTGATTGGTTGACAGGAGCAGGATAAATGAATGTACAGGTTTCCTTTTAAAAAACTTTTTAAAAAAAACGCTGGTGGGGAAAGAGTTAATGCTGTTGTTAGAGAGAGAGAGAGAGAGAGAGAGAGAGAGAGAGAGAGAGAGAGAGAGATAAGCATGTGTGAATTACCTGAGTCTGTGCATATCTCAACAGTGTTCGGCAGCAGCGTCTCTACTAATAGTGAAACTGTAAGTTTATCTGCTTCAAGAATAGCGCTGTTATCACTTCACTAGTAAGAAATGTCATGTAGATTTTGAGTTGCTGAACCATTTTACTGATAAAATCGTCAGAGCAGCACAGACAACACGTTTCTGTGTGATACTGCGAGTATATGTCCATTTCAGGAGAGCGGGAGAAAGAGAGTATGTGCTTTCCGTACTTTATAAAACTTCATTTTGTGGCAAAAAACAAGGAAATAATTTGTTGTTTTTATCTGATTGTTTACTATATTTCTTTGCTTGGTCGGTGTCATTGTGGGTTTAGGTTCTTTTGCTGTTTTCGGCTGTAAGGACCTTTGAAATAACTGAAATTTGGCGAAGTGATATGGACCTGTAATGCGGTCAAGACCTGCCTGGAACTACTTTAGCCATGTTTCCCTGAAAATAATTGCACACGTTTGTTAAACAATCAGATTCAAGCATTCAACAGCCCTGTAGTATAAGATTATTTATCAATTGAATCATAAATTGATAGACCTTTGTTCAACAGCCAATTAAATGTAACAATAAAAAAATATTTTTACAACAGACGTTCTTTTAACCAGCTGAATAACATGTACATGATAATGATAGGCTATGTATTTAATGAATACAATTCTTATTTTTCAGTATAAATGGAATCATAAGTTGAAAAAGTTAAACATTTACATTTAATTAATTAGTTCAACTTCCAAAATGAATTTCAATTTAATTGAATTAATTTAAAATGTAATTGAATTTAACTAATTTAAATGTATTATTAATTCTTTCAACATCAGACAGCAATTAAATTGTTTTAACCAGCCGAGGCACATACATTGAATCATGGGATATCATGTTTAATAATAAATATGGCAGTGCTTATTTCTAGGTATAAATTATTTCATACGATTAAATTATTTGTTCAACAGCCAATTTTTTTAAATGAATTTAATTAAAATGTGAATAAATTATATCAGTTTAAATATAATTAAATTGTAATTTTTTATTAATTATTTTAACATCGGACAGCATTAATATGTTCTTTTATCCAGCCCAAACACATGCACAGGATTGTGGGATATGGATGTATCTGTGCCGCCTTCCAAAATCAAGATTAAGACCTGTAGTAGACAAGATATTAGTCAAACACTGGATTTGTTTGTATCCTTATTTTAGGTTGGAGCTTGTTCCGTTTTGTTCTGTTCCTCATAAGCTATTCAAATGACTTATTTTATGGAAATTGTGGTGCTTTTTTGGTGCTTGACAGCTCCTGGTCACTGTCTACTTTCACTGTACAGCAACACAGATGCTTGGCCTCACTTCACCACAGAGAACACTGACACTTACTCACTCAAATTGTGTCTCCTGCTGTATTTCACTCCTTTCTTCTGTCTCACTTTACCTCAGACACCTCGTGTGATCAAGAGCAGCTGTCGGCACAGGAAGAAGCAAGACAACATAAAAATGAAGCGGTTTTTGTACCTGACTGCGCCCACGGTGGCCTCTACAAACCCGTCCAGTGCCATCCCTCCACCGGGTACTGCTGGTGTGTCCTGGTGGACACTGGACGACCCATACCTGGCACATCCACAAGGTAAAGTACTTTGCTTAAGAAAACATATGTGTAGTGCAATTCTACCGTTTTAGCTCGGAGATCTACTTATTACATAAAAATCAGGTGGGAATTTCTCTAATATAACTGCAAGGATGTTATTACAGCATGTCTCTTTAACTTCAGCTTTAACAAAATGTTAAAATGTTATTTTAAACACTTTAAAATGCCTCTGGCACCTCAAAGAAACAGATCCGTCCTTATTTAGTTGCCAAAATACAACTTAAGCAGTTTGTCTCCATTGAAAGGAAAAACCCACCACTTGGCTTTTAAAATGGTAAGTGCCAGTCGACTTGTTCTCTTACAGTACATCTAATATACACCCGGGGCAGGTCTCTTTATTTGACTTACTATGGGGTACAAAATTGAGCTTCGGAGTCTCTCAGGGGCCAATACTTGGCCCGATCTCATTCAGTCTCTTTTAACATTGAGAGCAACTTGATGAGAACAGAATCCATGACGCTAAATATACCATCAAATGATTTTGATTAACTACTCATTTACTAACAGGCGGATCAAGAAACCTGGCAGAAAGACAAAACATAGTGAGTGTGTTTGTCAGGGGTCAGTGACACCCGCTGTATTCAGGGGCACCTTTAATGAGTGTAATGGAATGATGCTGTGGATTTCTGACCATCGCCAAATGTGGTATTAAGTTAACAAAGCCTCAGGCAGTGTGCCAGACAGCACATTAGGGCACGCATGGAAGTGCTACCTTCCCATCACCCTCCTCTCTCTCCTTCTCTGTCGCCTGGCAGTGATTGGAGCACATTTACTCTCCTAATGGGGCCATGAATGTTTCTCTTGTCTTACACTTCTTACCCACTTTTTCTTTTTGTCCACTTTTCTCTCATCCCATTCCTTTGTTTCCGGCATCTTGAGTCGGCCTTATAGTGATTGGATCCTAGTGGACTTGTTGGATATATAAAAAGATTATTTATATATATATATATATATATATATATATATATATATATATATATATATATATATATATATATATATATATATATATATATATATATATATATATATATATATATATATATATATATATATATATATATAAATATGTGTGTGTGTGTGTGTGTAGACAGCCGATGGATGGATGGATGGATGGATGGACAGACAGACAGATAGATGGATGATAGATAGATAGATAGATAGATAGATAGATAGATAGATAGATAGATAGATAGATAGATAGATAGATAGATAGATAGATAGATAGATAGATAGATAGATAGATAGATAGATAGATAGATAGATAGATAGATAGATAGATAGATAGATAGATAGATAGATAGCCGATGGATGGATGGATGATAGATAGGTAGATAGACAGACAGATAGACAAATAGATAGATAGATAGATGGATAGATGGATAGATGGATAGATAGATAGATAGATAGATAGATAGATAGATAGATAGATAGATAGATAGATAGATAGATAGATAGATAGATAGATAGATAGATAGATAGATAGATAGATAGATAGATAGATAGATAGACATACAGATGAAAGATAGATAGATAGATAGATAGATAGATAGATGATAGATGATAGATGATAGATAGATAGATAGATAGATAGATAGATAGATAGATAGATAGATAGATAGATAGATAGATAGATAGATAGATAGATAGATAGATAGATAGATAGATAGATAGATAGATAGATAGATAGATAGATAGATAGACATACAGATGAAAGATAGATAGATATGGTAATATCTATTAACAATAAATGGTAAATAATAATGTTATTATATTATAATGTTAATATTATTATCTTGTCTCCCTGTTATTTAACATTTTTCTCAGCATTGGTGGAATATTTGAGCTGTTAGACTCGTCTCTGTGCAAACAATAATGCTTTGTATTTCACTTTTGTCCTCCCTCTCTCTCTTGCTGTAGATTCGAACAACCAAAATGTGATGGAAATGCCAGAGCCCATCCAAACAAACCAAAGGACCATTACAGGAGCAGACATCTGCAGGGTGAGCTTATGTGTGCTTCTGAGCAGACGGCTAAATATTGTGCAAGGTTTGCTAAGAGAGAGACATACTTCACAACTCAAAACTAGCAACAGGACAATTTACAAAAACAGTGCAAAAATGAAAAACATCAAGCTTTTTTTAACCAAACAACCTTACGAATATTAAAAGAGGACCTCCATGAAATAAAAGTAAATACATTTTAATTTTAATATATTATGTATTGTTTAATAGGTGCACTTACTGCACTACCAGCTGTTCAATTTAATATATTTAAGTTGTGTTTGATATAAATTTCCATACTCAAAATGAGTCAAAATACTCAATGTTTCAAAAATGCATGTAAGCATAAAACACAAGGATGTGTGAATGTGTATCTATGTTTGTGTTTGGATGTGAGCTCAAGTGTGCACAGGTATGTGTGTGTGTGACATCTAGAGTCTAAAACCATCTCCTGGTTTCCCACGACCCTGCGGTCCGCATAGACGACAAGATGTTAACAGATCATCTCACTGACGAAAGGGGAGGTAGAAAAGATAGATTACAATAGATAGCACGAGCCTTGGAGGATGACAAGGAGGGATGAGTGTGGGGGAGTGGCTGTGATGAAGAACAGAGGAAAAGGAGTGGAGGGCGAAGATAAAAAACAGCAAAAAGGAAACGAGGGAGTGACTTCCATTTCCAGCATGAATTAATTTGTTGATTAGATTAGACTACATCTCTGTATGGGGACTGCGTGGTATATTGAACATTTACAGATTGGCAATATACACTACTGTTCAAAGGTTTGGTGTCTGCAAGCTGTTTTTTAAATTAATATTTTTAATGTTTCAGAAGATTTTGAACTTTTTATTCATCAAAAAATGTGTAGTAATAAGAAATGTTTCTTGAATAGCAAATTAGCATATTGAAATTATTTCTGGAGGATCATGTGACACTGAAGACTGGAGTCATGATGCTGAAAATTCAGCTTTGTCATCTTTGAAATGTATTATATTCATATTATTTATAATTAAAAATTAGTTTTACTGTATTTTTGAGCAAATTAATTCAGCCTTGGTGAGCATCAGAGACTTTCCAAAACATATAGTGATAATAGTGATAATCTTTCTGATTCCAAACTTTTGAATGGTAGGTTAAGATGAATGAACATCAAGCATATTAAATGTTTTTGAGTAAAATATCCAAAAACCACTAGGCCAGTGTTATATATTTTGTTCAGTTGAGTACTTACAATATCCCAAATGTTTCCAACTATTTGTAAATCGTGAGAAATTGCTATTTTAACCGAGGAACCGCGACGTGTGAGGGATTCGTCTGTCGATTGCGTCATATATGTTACCCTCGTTTTCCGGTTTTATTTTGTAGAAATGCTTTACTCTTACTGCAGTGTGAACAAGTGTCATAGCACACTCGGATGTATCTAATATGATAAACAGAGCTCATGACCGGAAAAGCGGAAGTGGCGCCGGCGACTGTGTCATAATAAAAGTCCCACCGGAGACTGTGTCATAATAAAAGTCCCACCCCACTTTTCATTAACAATCACTCCAGCGGCCTTGCTCAGCTCCACAGCACTCGGTCCTGCTCTGCTTCATACTACAGTAACGTTAATAATCACATCCATGAACATGATTTCTACCGAGTCCTATCCAGATTCTTTTCCACTGGCTGTGAGGTGAAGACCACATGTCCTAAGATTTTGCGCTCAAACGTGGCATAATCAAACTACGCCTTTGTTTTGAACAGGCAACCTCAAGTGAACAGAAAAGTTACATAGTGCACCTTTGATTTAAAGATTTTAAAGACTTTAGCACCACTAGCATCAGTGGAATTGCAAAATATTTTGACCATATTGAACAGTTCTACAGTTCAAATTCATTCGTGGTTCATTCAAATCAGCTAATTTCAGAGAAAATATATAAATGTGAAAAATCATGTGTATATTTATTGCTCAGGCCAAATACCCACCCTTACAAAAACTGTGGTGTTACCAACTTGGTGTTAGATGAAATAACACGGTTGCGTTTTAATATCTACCATGATGCTGAACGATTGCCATTATAATGCGCCATGGTATTTACAGCACATGGTACTTCTAAGAATACCATGGAAATACCACGGTACTGTTTTGTTAGTGTAAGTACATGAGCAATGCTTTTGTGCTTTGTCTCAGTCCCAGATAACAGATTCTAGAGTAACCCTGGCCAGACTTTGACTAATAGGATTATCTTCATGTTTTAATTAAGATTAAGTGGTGAAATAGGCTTTTGAAACAGTATGAGGTGTGAGAATGTGCGTGTAAGTAACGTGTTCTATATTTGTTTTGGAATCGGACACTCCTCCCTTTGGGAATTTCTTCAAATGTAAAAGGAAAAGTTCATTTTTAGTCTTATATTATTATACTGATTTATGTGATTTCATCAGACAGGATGGAACATTTTGGAGCAACACAAACCAACTAACACCACAAACAATCACAGAATTCATCAAATCAATTGCTAATACTCACTTATGTTTTTGCTGTTGATGTCCCTCCAGTAAAATGTCACTTCCTGGGTGATAATGACATCAAGGAGCTGGCTTTTGTTTTTTAAAGGGATACTACCAAAGACTATAGATATAGAAAGGCGGTTCACTCCTACACAGAAATGGTGCTACATGGCAGTAAACGTGGTTCTTGGCTCGTAATCATTGGGGAACCACTTTTGGTGGTTCTGTATATGGGAGTGGTGCTATACACTGTAAAACCGTATTGTTTTTTTTACAGGTGTTTTACCTGTATTTTGAATTACACATTGCATTAGTTTGTGTTTTAAAGTGTCTGCTGTGAGACTTCAGTAAAAACGGCCACTGTTGTGATTGGCTGACTTCTTTGCATTTAAAATGAACGGAGGTGGCGTGGTTTAACGAGGTCTACCAGGCACGAGCTGCTGCCAGAGAGACGGATGGACCTGAGTTCACTTCTCATCAGTTCTCAGCACATCTCAGTTCAGTGAACTGTTGTAGTTACTAGTATATACTTCAGGTTATTAGTTTATTTCTAGTCGGAGGAGCTGTCACTCATGTTAGAAAGTTAGTAACTTTAGTAAATCAGCGCTGACTGGAGACGCGAACCGTTTAGAACGATTCAGTCCGATTTGGTGAACTGATTCGGTTCACTAAAAAGAACCAGTTCAAAAGAATGATTAGTTCGCGAACCGGACATCACTAATGTACCATAGACGGAGCGATTGCTAACAAAGTTATTTATAGTAACTACTGAGTTGTGAGAGCGCTGTCAGCGCAAGTTTATTGTGTTTGTATCTGAGAGTTCTGAATAAACACGAGTCCCAGTCACACCGAGTCCGTCTTCATCCTTATTACCAACTTTGTAACACATGCAATGTACCATTACAGCTGTCGAGATGAACGAGTTACGAGTAGGTGTTGATTATAGCATTATTTTTTGATATTTTCCTATCATATGAAAAGCGTCAGTAATGCACATTGAGTACACAGCGCAAACAAAGAAAACATTGCAGTAATCGAATGTAATCCAATTTATTGTGGGGCTAGGCTGGCTAGCCCGGATATGCTCACGCTTACCCCCCTTCTACTTAATCTCACGCCGCGTTTGGTGCCTCCGCTGTGGGCCAGATGCAGTACTGGGGGTCGGGGATGTTGAAGGCCGACCGGCCAGTGCAGCCCGAGCTTCGGCGTGTGTGCGGTTTATCTCTAAAGATGTGGCTCTGCTGATGTTCAGCAGAAACGACTGTATGCACATTTTAGAGCAGATAGACGCCACGAGGACGTACAAAAACACTGACTGGGAGAGAGAGAAGCCGCTGCGTGTGCATGAATAATAAATAATTAGCTACACATAAGAAATCACTGATCACAGATCAGAAGGAACTGAAAAAAGACTTCTGTTTTCATTTGTACATCCAAAGACTTGCATGCCTCACTCGTTTAAAAGCCATGATCTCTTGAGGACAAACAAATATAACGCTCGCTTGGGCGTGCCAAATTCTCTGGGCGGAGGAAAGGGAGGTAACCGTTCCTGTTTTGACTTCATAACAGGAGACTTCAGGATTGGGTAGTCTGGCCTGTCATTTTCTCAAGGGCAGAGAAAGACAGCCAGAACTCGGTTTACACTGATCAACATTTCTATCCACTTGGGGACAATATTCAGGCTAGGGGAACTCATATTAATGTTGAAAAACCTCATAAAAAGAAAATTTCATGCCATGGGACCTTTAAGGGTTAATGGAAATTTCCGTAAAATTACTGGATAATGTACTGGCAGAAAATGACCAGTACATTTTCTGTTTTTATTTTTTACATTGTGTAGCACCTCAGTCATCCCAAAGAACCGGTGAAGAACCACTGAAGCACCAAGATTTGGTGCTATACAGCACTTAAAGTGGTTCCCCTATGATTATGAGCCAAAGAACCACTTTTAGTAGCCTAGAAATCTAGACGAACCCTAGCGGCAGAACATTTATTTTGCCGCGAGTGCAACTCTTCTGAGAGCTGGAAAAACCAAACTCTGGTCAGGCCAATCACAGCCTGTGTAGAGTCGGTGGGCAGGCTTAACATAATGACGGCATGTCACGGCAGATTGCGGAGGTTCTGCGTGCTAATCGTAAACAAAGAAGCTGACGAACAGCGGCCTTTTGAATCGGCTTTGGCCGCGACTCTGGAAGACTTGGAGTTAAGCTTTTCTTTGAGAAAAGAACAAAGAACGGCACTGAAGTCATTCTTAAGAAAGGAAGATGTGTTCGAAGTTTTGCCGACCGGATATGGCGAAAGTCTATCAACTAACGTTAGCTCGGCTTCACCTTCTTCTTTGCTCTGGTTGGTTGTAGTGCTATCCAATTGCGTGCAGAGGGGATTTGAAAGACAACCGTTTATCCCGCCCCTCGGATTGAGCCCTGTCAATGGTGAGTTTCCAGACCCAACATCTTGATGTGGGTCTGGCTTGTCAGGCTACACTTTTAGTGCTATATAGCACCATTTTATTTTAGAGGCTATTATTTATGAATTGGAGAAATGGCAACAAGCAATATAGCAGAATACGTCCCGCTTTCTAAATAAAAGAGCCAATCACTGATTGGTAAAGTGATTGCGTCTCTGCAGCTGCCGTTAGAAGCTCTGGTTCCCATAGAAGAGGCCTTAAATTCACACTTAGGACTGCACATGTGCATTGGCTAGTCTAGCCTGAAAGATTACGCTGTTTTAACACTATTTGAGCATAAGAATAGACATTTATGTGACAGCTCATGTCAGATTTTGTTGCCGATTTTAAATGTTATTTAATTTTGAGTTCGGCAAGCAGTTTTTGGAATTTCAGAATTTCCCCATTCTTGGACTTGAATGCCCGAAATAGCTGTCCGCAGGTGTTGCAAATATGGCCGCTAAGTGAAAAGACTTTCCTTGAAAGGGACTTAGATATTACAAAAGACTACCAGGATGGAGAGTGAGGACACAGTAAAAAAATATAAATTAATAAAAAACATAATTTGATTAGAGAAAAGACAATGTTTCCATCCTGCCTATTTTAATGCAAATTTTAGGATATTGCATTAAAAAAAAACGCTGGATGGAAATGCTAAGATGCACATACATTTTAAAAATGTGCATAAAAACGTATGCGCTCAATAAGGGGGATACATGTTTTAACCGATATGATATGGTATTGCATAATAAATCGCCTATTTTTCTTACTGGATAATAGCCTACACTACTCAAACCAAAGTTATTTCAATTGAACCCCAATGTTCAATTAATTTGTTATTTTTGTATTGAATAATATTGTATCCCAGGCAATATGAATCTGTCCTGTAGAAAATAGTAGAACTGACCCAGCTTAGTATGTCTGAGATGCAGATTAATTGCTGGTCTTAGTCTCCACTACTAGACTAGCTTTGTCATTGTGCGCTATGGTAAACATTCTAATATCTCAATATGTGAACAAATACTCCTGTGTTCCTCAGGTGTGTGTGTGTGGACGTTCAGGCTGCCAGCAGCATGTGTACAGGTGCTGTTGTGTGAGCAGCTCTCTGGTCACGGCTGGTTAACTGTGGTGTAGAAGGGGGGCTGATGGGGGCCGAAGGCTGCTGGCAGCTAAACGTCCACAATCCACTGCCAATACCGCAATTCTCATGACTATGTTGCAACTTGAGAGTTTTATGTAAGATCCACAAGCTGTGGGATTCTGGGTAATGCTGAAATGTTGTAAAATGCAGGATCTGGATGGGTTTGCTCAGGGAATTCTGACTCAGCGTTTTAATCAGGTGAAATAGCTGGAGAGTTCATTGAATGTCTGAATGTCGTGTCCTTATAATAAGAAGTGCCTTAAAGGAAAAGTTAATCACACACTGCAGGTCATTATCATCTGTAGTCTTGCTGGTTTAATAGAGCACTGCAGTGATTATGTATTTTTGAGGCCAAACCAGAAGTAAGCATCCCCGGTTACCTCAACAAAAAACCCAAATTGGTTTTTCATTGGCTTTTGGATTATTGCAGAAAATAAGCTCTACAATCGGCAGAAGTAAAAAGCTAAAATTATGCTATAAATTAACTACATCACAGTCACATGACTGTCAAGGTCACCATCACTAAGCTTCCGACAACTGTTTCAGTCTATTTTTAACCCTCATCCTTCCCTCGGGTCATTTTGACCCGGAATTCTTTTTTTTACTTTTTTTTTTTTTATGTAAAAATTGAGTGTTCAACAGAGTGGTTCAAGACCCTAGGACTTTTGTCACACTTGAACCACGAATACACAAAAAAATTACTGGATTCGAGGAGTTTTGTGGTTGAAAAAAATTTGACTCAGGAATTCATGGAACGTGAGGAATGCTTCAGTAGACATAAAAATGCTTAAATTTAAAACAAAAAATTCTAAAACCCCAAAAATGATTTTATAATGTCTACCTGCGTATCTGAATGCATACTGAAGAGAAATGACGTTAGGACCCAGCGGAACAGCTCATTTGCTCCATATAGCTATAAGGCCATCTAGTGGCAATAATTATGAAATATGATGTTACATAAGACACCCTATGTGAGATATTTTGAGCTGAATTAAAGGGGTTATGCATGAAATTGTGTTATTTAGAATTTAAGTTGTGCTTAAATTTTTATTTATTTATTATTTATTGATAAAATCTAGTCATTTAAAGGTAAATAAAATAACAAATAACTAAAAATCTTCAAAAATAACTGTTTTAAAAAAGGAAAAAATATTATCTAAATTAAATTAAATTAAATAAGGACGAAAAAAAAACCTGTGAGGAAAGAATTTGTTACAAAGTGCGAGGGAAGGATGAGGGTTAAAAACATTTCCCTGAAAGTTTGAGTTTGCAGTTTGCAATAGTTTGCAAGAGCGCAATTATAAACACAACAAGGTTGTGGAATTGGACTAGTGAGTTTTCCTGTTTGGCTGATGAAGTTTAATGTCCGACAACCTCTTTAATGCCATTTAGACACTTGTTAGCAACTGCCGTTTTAAAAGACGAGTAAAAGCTTACAAAAATCTCTGCAGACCCATTGACTTCAGGACGATGAAACTAGAAGTGATAAAATGCGAACTCATGTCCAGGTTTTGGCTTACAAAAATATGTCATCCCTACAGCAATCTATTGGAGTGTCTAGCAAATATAGGTATCATTTCAGTATATTTGTATTTTTAACCAAACTGTGCAGCCCTATTAGATAAGACGTTTTAGGCTGTATTTCATTACCTCAAGCAAAGCAGCTCACTCAAAATTGAATCAATTCATATTAAAACTGAACCTGAAGACACATTAAAAATTAAATGTAAAATTCCCAGAGCAAAACGGATTCTCAAAAGGTCAGAAATGTTTGTTACTGAGCGTCTAGACTACACTAAACTTTATGTAGTTTAGAAAAGCGAGAAGAATGTGGTCCCTCGTATGAACAGGTGGGACGGATATTTTACTGTGTCTGGTCTCAGTGAGGAACAGAAAGTCACGCAGATCTTCAGCACGACACTCACTCGCAAACTCTCAGCATTCTGTGCTAGTCTTGTAAACCTGCACATGTTTAAATGTCATTTACTCCTCTTTTCTCTTGTGTGAGGACTGTTTACCTGAACACTTACACACACCTGTTCACAAGGACCTCTTACACCAGAGAATCTGTTGCCCCTGGGCCTGACCATAAACAGCTCAGAATGTGAAGACAAATGCGCGTACACACACACATGCACACACACGCATGCACGCACACACTCTCTCTCCCACACACTTTCCCTTTCTTTATTTTAAAAGACAAATGGATATGAGAAAGAAGGTGTATTGTGTTAAACTCCTTTATCTAAAATAGCAGTTTAGTCGTAATACATGTGCACATAACATACATAACACAAGCAACTGAAATTCGATGGACACAAATTTCCTGAAATAATAATAATAAACTTATTGTACACCAGATTTACTTTAAAATAATGCCACAATCCAATAAAAAACAGCCTTCATTTTCAGTATGGAAAAATGCAATTTCAAATTTTTGTGGTGAATTATGACCTGGACATGTTTCTGACTGGTTTGTGGGTTTCACCCAAACATCCACAGACCACAGTTCCCACACACAGCAGACTTTTACCTGTGACCATAAACCTAAACCCTCTGTTTGATTGGCAGCTGTCATCTTCCTCAGACAGGATAGGGGAGGTCTGATTTTTACGGCAGGGCGGCGAAGAATCTCTGAAGCCATAACATAGTTTAACTCTCCTACTCTCCACCATTTTAAGTGCAGTTGGTGTAAAAACAGTGAAACGTCTGTCAGCTTTACATCTTCTCAATGTTTATTGGGCCACCTATGGCGCCAGCACCCAGAATAGCCACTAGCAAGTGGAGCATGATATGCCAGCAGAACCATATATCATCGTATATCATCAATCATGTTGATTTGGTGCCCAAGAATAATTTCTTAAAATCAATGTTGAAAACAGCTGTGCTGCTTAATACTTTTGTGAAAACCATGATACATTTTGTTCAGGATTCTTTGATGAAGTTCAAAGAACTCATGTATGAAATTACCCATAGCAGATCTATAACAGGTGGAGCTGGAGAAGGTGGAGGGTATCAGAGGCAAACTGCTACAGTAAACATTGACCAAGTATTTCAATGTTGAGTAGCAAGCTCATTGGCGTGTAGTTAACAATAGCTGCATTTCCATTATCCTTCAAATTGAAAATACACCCAAAGGAAACGCGTTAATTTTGCAATTTTTCAGGCAATTTGTGTATGTATAAAACATTTATATTTCGCAAAACTGCAATGGAAAGGCTTTTTTCCCCGCATTTACAGGTCATCTAGTGTCCGTAAAAGTCACATGATCATTCTTTAAAGTGCTGTATTTGGACAGAAGATGCATTGTGCATTGCACAACTCAAAAAAGGTTGATCTGTTCATCCAGAAAATCTGAACCCTCAGTTCCTCTGTGAAATTGTGTACTATAACCTCCCAAAAACACCTCATACGTGGCCGCTCCCAATTATTCAGAATGCTTGGATAACATGTCTACGTCTCCTTCGATTAATAATAATGGCTAGCGCGGTGGCTACGATATAGGCAAACCTACCAACATCCATCGGCATGATTTTTGGAATGACTTTTCGGGAGAGGAAAACTTGAGAGTTGTATGCAGTTATTTTAAAGACAGCTCTTTTCGTAACTCTTGTGTCTCTCCTTTTCAGGATGTCCTGGGGAGAAGAAGACAGAATTCCTGACGAGCGTGTTGGATGCGTTGTCCACGGACATGGTTCATGCAGTAACTGACCCGGCCTCTGCCGGCAGGTAAACAAGAGACTGAGAATTGGCAAATGTATATGTAATGGACCAGTTCATAAAATGAACAAACCCTTCCTCCTGTGTGGTGTACAAATATTTTCTTCATTAGTTCATTAGCTGACTGACTGAAATAATTCCCAGCTTACAAGGAATGTCCTCAGAACGTTCTGACAAGGTTCTTTCAAAGTTATGGACAAATAAATGTTCTTTCAGTAACGTTAAAAGAATGTCTGTTGAAAGTTATCTGGTCTTTAATAATGTTCTCAACACATTAACATAAAAACATTATTTATACATCATTCATGGAATGTTTTTTTTCTGAAACGTTAACTTTGGATGTACGCCTAAATTTTTTTTTTTTTTTTAATGTTACTACTTGTTTCAGAATGTTCCAAGAAACATTAAACAGTAACGTTCCCATAATGTTTGCAAAATGATAAAACGAGAATATTCCCTTAACGTTTGCATAACCAAGCAAAAGGATGCAAAACGTTCTTAGAACATATTTTTGTTAGCCGGGCTGATGCTGCTATTTAGGTCCTTCACTATGGAAACTTAATCAGATATTTTAATACACTGTAAAAAAAAAAATATATATTATGATAAAATATTATGCAACATATGTTTTTACATTGCTTTAACTCATCAAAAAAGTCAAGCAATTTTCCCTTTTCTTACAAGTTGTAAGAACTAATTTTTTAAGTCAGTTTAATGTAATTTAAGTTGAAATTAAGTTGATTGTACTTAAAAATTTAAGAAAGCAACTTTTTTTTACAGTGTACATTGCAAGTTTCACAGACATTTAAAAGCATGTGCATGTAAACATGTTCAGTGTTTGCTTAAATCATTTTTTCTTCATTCAGGATGTTGGAGCCAGACCCCAGTCATACTCTAGAAGAGCGAGTTGTTCACTGGTATTTCAGTCAGCTTGACAAGAATTCCAGCGGCGATATTGGAAAGAAAGAAATCAAACCATTCAAGCGCTTGCTGCGTAAGAAATCCAAACCCAAGAAGTGTGTGAAGAAGTTTGTGGAGTACTGTGACATCAGCAACGATAAGGCCCTGTCTCTACAGGAACTGATGGGATGTCTGGGTGTCACTAAGGAAGAGGGTGAGTCTCATGGATTTCCTCATGGATGACCCAGATATATGGACCTCTACACACCAGAGTTTGCACTGCATCAGAGAGTGCTGAATACTTTGATTTCAAATGGTAGCAGAAAACACAATGGTTTTGCACAAATGTTGAGTGATGCACATTTTAATGCAATTTAAATGCTTCATACACTACGGTTTAAAAGTTTGGGTTCAGTTGAAAGGTTTTGAAAGTCTTTTATGCAAGTATTTATGCTCAACAAGGTTGCACTTATTTGATTAAAATACAGTAAAAAGCAGTAATATTGTGAAAGAGTTTTACAATTATAGACTGGGTTTTCTATTTGTATATATTTTAGAGGTACACTATATAAATTTTGGCCCTCTAGTGCCATTTTGCGGTAGAACATTGTTTTGGTTGTGTTTTGACTCTGCATGTGAATATGACCCTTCACAATATGCTTTACAATGAACTCTGTTAGAGACATATGGCAATTTATTTGTTCAATAAAATATCAGTTGAGTAATAATAATGGCATCTCTGCATCGCTTTTACAAAATCCCTCAGTTCTCGCCATCTCCGAAAAACCAAGCCAATGTTGATTCTTGTTTTATTACAAGATCTGTCGTGTTCTCTATTTGCCAGCAGACTCTCCTCTGTTTTTTTTTTTAAATGGGTGATTCCCCAGAGGTTTGAGTTTAGGGGCCAGATTTACGAACAGCTTGAGCCAACTCAAACCCTCTTATGGCAGTATAAAGCTACTGTCAGGATTTACTAAAGGCACACAGTGAATATTTAGCACTGAAAAGGCATGGACAGGGTTATCTTTGCGGCTGCACTTATTGCATATGCATTTTAGAAATTGGAGTTTCCCTTTCAGATGCAAAATGTATGATTTATGAGGAGATTAACTAAGGTTTGCGCTAGTCAATTTACTGGTATTTGCACAGTTATTTACCACCCCCAAAAAATCTGCTCTTGGTAGATTGTGTTGGTGATTATGGAAATGATCCGGCTGTATCTATGTTCTTTAATTTGAGCGTCATCTTTAGATCACAGGCAGAACCTTCCACTCCCATCTGTGCTTTTTTGGAATTGCGCTCTCGTGCTAATTTGTCCTATTTAGTAAATCTGGCAAATCCTTAGCATGCTAAATTGTGTTGAAATATAAACACTTAAAATTGGCTGACCATAGTGAATCAGTTCCCTCTGCAGGTTCAGAATCTCTCACTTCACCTTATGCCACAAAATATTTTTTTTCTTCCTTGACATTAGATTAAATAGTAATTAGTACACTTTTAACAACTAATAAGAGCTATAATAATATTATTTACTAAGTATACACTAACTTTTGTCTTCCAAGTGCATGTCACGTCACTTGGGCGATCGCTCAAGTTCATGGTGGAAGGACAAAGAGCCAGTTTCCCCAAAATGCTACCTTGGGGTCCCAGCAACATCGTCATTTTCGTAGCTTGTTACAAAATAAAACATCCATGGCATAGGTGTATCGTTACACCCCTAGTATTTTTTGTGAGAGGGTCCATTTGCACAGTCAGAATTTGTGCAAGATCCAATTTGAAAAGAATAATTATTTGAAAACGTAATAATAATAATAATAATAATAATAATAATAATAATAATAATAATAATAATAAAAAAAGTTTTAGTTTTATTTCTTCCTAGAGTTTATTTCTCAGAATGATGACCTTATTTCTATTAGTAAGACTTTTGTTCTTATTTAAACTATATCATTAGAATTATAACCTGTTTTAGAAATCAGTGGATTCACAGAATAAACTCTAGTGCGCAAGCGTTCTAACTATTTTCTCACTGAATGAGGGAAATGAGTATGAGCTCGAAGAGATTGTTCGAAGACTGTGTGGTCGTTTTATTTGAACGATGAGTGTTTGCATTTGTTTAATAACTTTCTCAGAAACAACCCGTATTGCTGTCATGTAACAGGCTTGTAAAACCTTCTCATTGCTTTTTCCTCAGGGGCAAAATCAGGTGAAGGCACAACATCTAGTAAACTGGTGAGTTAATGTAGGTGGCTGTTAACATTCACAACATGCATTCCAGCTTTCTCTCCCACCCCCATTTTTTTTTTAAACCAAGCAGTAGATTGAAACCAATTACCAATATACAAATGGGCAATTGCATTCATAAATAATGACAGCAGGAAGCCATTGCTTTAAAATAGCATTTTCCTCATTCTCTGACTTTAATTTTCACATTTATATTTGCAGAACCTGTCAAAGAAACAAGGCTAAAGTGGCCGCCGCGATTGTTCCCGTTCCCGCCCCCACCAAAATGACAACGGAAACCATAGTCTTTGCACTTTGTACTTTAAAACAATGTAAATTCACTTTGTAGAAAAAAAAAATAAGGTATTTAAACAGACTGCTGAATATGTGAATGATTTAGTTAGCATTTTTATGTCCTTACAAAAACAACAAAAAGAGTAATAATAATTTAACACATACAATGTATGTGTCCTTTGTGAATCTAAAATAAGTATACTTTTCTAAGTTGTACAAGTATTACATGTTGCATTTGTCAAGGCCATCTTTTTTGTTACGTATTTTGTTTGTCTTTTCTTTGACTAATTTCTGGATAGTTTGTAATGCATCTAAACTGATTTTTTTTAGACGTTTTTATACCAAATCCCAACTACTGCCTGAGCTTGGAATTATTACAGATCATAGTCCTGTACCACACATGGAATAGAAGACAGGTAATATTGTTGAAAGTGCTTCATGATGATTAGAAATAAAGAAGTCTTTTATAATATTTTGTATTCTTGTTCATGTAAGAGTGTGTAAGAGTACATTTCTCCACAATCATTAAATCTCCATGCATGAGCTGTGAAAAAAAACCACTTTCACTATAAGTTGATATCTTAAATGACATCTGACAACGAAATTGAGATTCATATGTAAATGCACCATTATTCTGTTTTTCCAACAAGAGCTGCGTTCTTCCATCAGTGACCTCAAACTGACCTCATTCCTTTACCTCCGGGTGTAATTTATGATAAGCAGATCTGGTGCTGGATCTGTGAGATTAGAAGGCGCACTCTCTGGTTTTAACACTGCAGGGAACATAAAGAAGGGGATCAGTTATTGACACTTCAAAGATGCCAAATTCCGGATTTTAAAAAGCCCAGCTACTACCCCAAACCGGCTCCATTATATCCAGTGTTTCCCACTGCTGCAAAAGAGATGGTGTAAGAGACTGAACATGATGACGGGGATTCTGATATTCCCTCCCATATTAATATATATAATAAAACAAATAAATAAATTCATTAATTTTATATGGTAGTTGGGAAAAAATCATGGAAATTTAAATGAATAAACAAAGAAATGTTAACATAACTTTATGACCAGGTGAAGTGAATAACACTGATTATCTCTTCATCACGGCACCTGTTAGTGGGTGGGATATATCAGGCAGCAAGTGAACATTTTATACTCAAAGTTGATGTGTTAGAAGCAGGAAAAATGGGCAAGCGTAAGGATTTGAGCGAGTTTGACAAGGGCCAAAATGTGATGGCTAGATGACTGGGTCAGAGCATCTCCAAAACTGCAGCTCTTGTGGGCTGTTCCTGGTCTGCAGTGGTCAGTCTCTATCAAAAGTGGTCCAAGGAAGGAACAGTGGTGAACCGGCGACAGGGTCATGGATATCTAAGGCTCAATGATGCATTTGGGGAGTGAAGGCTGGCCCGTGTGGTCCGATCAAACAGACGAGCTACTGTAGCTCAAATTGCTCAAGAACTTAATGCTGGTTCTGATAGAAAGGTGTCAGAATACACAGTGAATTACAGTTTGTTGCGTATGGGGCTGCATAGCCGCAGACCAGTCAGGGTGTCTATGCTGACCCCTGTCCACCACCGAAAGCACCAACAGTGGGCATGTGAGCATCAGAACTGGACCACGGAGCAATGGAGGAAGGTGGCCTGGTCTGATGAATCACGTTTTCTTTTACATCACGTGGATGGCTGGGTGCGTGTGTGTGCGTCGCTTACCTGGGGAACACATGGCACCAGGATGCACTATGGGAATAAGGCAAGCCGGCGGAGGCAGTGTGATGCGTTGGGCAATGTTCTGCTGGGAAACCTTGGGTCCTGCCATCCATGTGGATGTTACTATGACATGCACCATCTACCTTAGCATTTTTGCAGACCATGTACACCCTTTCATGGAAACGGTATTGCCTGGTAGCTGTGGCCTCTTTCAGCAGGATAATGCGCCCTGACACAAAGCAAAAATGGTTAAATCCCTATTTATTGCATAATGATCAGAATCAAGTATGACAATACTCCAGCACTAACTGAACATGGTGTCTTATTTGCATAGCTGCTTTCATGTATTTTATTTAGCCAGTAAGATCTGAGCTTTGTGTCTGTGTGTGTGATTGTGTCGACAATGTGTTTCTCATTAATGCAGCACCTGTGATAGACTCTACATTCCCATCCTGCAGTCAATATAGTAATCTTCCAACAATAAACTAAAAAGCGTAAACACATTTACAGCTGGCATAGCAAATTTACTTTCCTGTTAGAACAAAGACCTTATAAGGAAAATATCTAGATAGATAGATCCATCCATCCATCCATCAGGCCTATAAACGTATGTGTGTCAGTATTTGAGATGAAGGTTGAGTGTGTGTGTGTGTGAACAGGTTTGAGGTCAGGTGACCCCTCCAAGCACACCTGTGGCTGTTTTTAAGGCCGGCCGTTTGTTGTGACATACCGGACAAATGCTGTAGTGTCTCTGTCAACATAACCAGCATGACTCTCTCCAACACAGATCAGGTTGCTGTCAGGTGTGTCACACACTCCTCTCTCTCTGTCTTCTTCCTGGGTCATTCTATGGTGAGTTGCAAACCATGTCTGAACAATTGCTCAATAAGGAAAAATAAATAAATAGTGGTGTGTTAATATAATATAGATTATTATTAATATTAACGCTTTTTAATTACTCGGAAATAAAAAATACAGGAAAATGTACTTTTAATATAATATAAAATTATAAATAAGTAAAAAAATTGATGTCATCATTTAGACATTGTTGGCAACCTCATATGATTTAATTTTTTCTGTGAAACACAAAATTATATGTTAGGCAGAATATCCAACCTGTTTGTTTCTATTCATGGAATGTGGGGATTTATTTTGCACCATTTAAAAGCACCATAAAAGTTAATGTCCATTATATTCCATGTCTTCTAAAGTCATACGATATCTTTGCATGAGGATATTTATTATCAGTCATTACTCATTGGTGTTTCCCTGCCTCTCAATAAACATTTGTGATCATTTAAATTTGCCATTGTAATTGGTCATTGGATAACTCAATGGCTCGTGTCTAAAAAGGCAAGTTTTTTTTTTTTAATGATCAAAAGAATGAATGAGATTTTGAGCTCTGGCATAGGGGATGTTTATCAGTGACTTCAGGCTGTATATTGTTTTTCAAATATAGGACAAACATATGAACTGCTTTTTTGTGGCATGGAGATGATAACGGTAAAATGCTGCCAAACGTGCACTACCATTCCAACGTTTTTGAGGTCAGTAAATTTCAAATAAATACTGTTCTTTTGAACTTTCTATTATATATATCTAATACATATAAAATGATAATTTATGAACTCAAATCTCCAATTTTCTCATATTGTTTGTAACAGTTGCAGAATCACTGCACCTATACACTCTTAGAAGAAAAGGTTCTGGAACCATTTAAGGGAATTTTCAGGGGCTTCATATATGGAACCTTTTAGAGATTCACTGTGGGATCACTTTATGGATTTAGTATTAGTTCATTTAATTTGTATTAATTAATTTTTTATTTTAATTACATTTTATGAATTAAATGGCTTGCAAATATACTTTATCACTAGAACATTTTAAAATCAATTCAATTCAAAAAGTATTACGCAATCATTTAAGACATTTCTCCTTATAAAAAAACGTTTTGGCATAAAGTGGTTAAAATGGAGTCAAGAACTCTAGGGTTCTATATAGAGTGTAGCCTCTCTCTCTCTCTCTCTCTCTCTGGTTGTGCGTCAGAAGCTCAGGACTAATGCCCAACTCTTGTCCAGCTCTCTCGGCAGTGGTTCTTTTGTGTGTCTTGGATCGGGTCAGTTCTCCCGACACACACGGCAGGCCTTTGTGTCTGTCCTGCTGTTCCTCATTCCCACACTTTCCACATTCTTCTTTTTCATTTAAATCTTTTTTTCATTCTCAACTGCAAGCCACGCTAAGACTTTGATAGGAGTGGCTGATGTGGAGATGAAGGATGAGTGTTTTGTTATGTGAGAGCATGGCCGCTTTTAAAGGTTGTCACAAAATCTGCTGCATTAAACATTTTTCTGAATGAGATCCTTTGTGATTTAGTCTTTATGAAAATAATTATAATAGTATATACATAACAGATGTATACACATAAGTCCAGTAGTCACACAGCATCATAGACACACAGTGGTTTGTGAGGACGGGGCCCACAGTAGCCCTTTGAGAGTGAGAGGGGCAGATTACTGGGGCAGCTGCTGTCGGTTCTCACGCTAATGCCGTATGATTTGTGGCTTTGCTGCATTTTGCAGATCTAATAATTCTTCAGCTCACCTTATTTAACACCAGAAGGAGAGCAAGATCAGAGGAGCATGAGAATGAAGGAATGGAAGAGAAAGAGAGGGAGGGTTGAGAGAGGACAGTGCAGCGGTTTTCTCAAAGGCGGGACATAGCGAATCAGAGAGAACAGCGTGAAGAAAACGCTCAAATCAAAAGAGATCAAATATATGAAATCTATGATATTGTGGTCCCCTGGCCTCTTCTGTAATGTATCTTGAGCTTGATGATGTAGAAAAATAATTATTGCATGATTTAAAGTATCATTTCTGTGGGGAGTTACACACACACACACACACACACACTCTTAAAAATAAAGGTTCTTTACAGGCATCTATGATTCCATAAAGAACCTTTGACATCCATGGAATATTTCCATTACACAAAGGGTTCTTTATAGCGGAAAAAGGTTATTTTGAATTTATCAAAATGTTCTTCAATCTATGAAAAATTGTTATTTTAAGAACTACTCACTGAAGGGTGAAAACCAAACCAAAATTTTTTCTTCTAATGCTTCCAGTCCTGGAGGGCCATTGTCCTGCAGAGTGTTCTCTGTGTCCTGCGCAGTGCTCACTGTTGATTAGGGTTGGAGCTAAACTCTGCAGGACAGTGGCCCTCCAGGAATGGAAGTGCCCACCCCTGTTCTATGGCATCACTTTGAAAGCTCCCTTTTTGGAACCTTTACTTTTAAGAGTGCAACAAAGTTTAATAATTTAGGGCCCTATCATACACCTGGCGCAATGTGGCGCCAGGCGCGACGCAAGTGTTTTTTGCTAGTTTCAGCCTGATGCAGTTATCATTTTCACATCCAGCACCTAGTTGTTTAAATAGCAAATGAAAACGAGGTGTGTTCAGGCGCATTGTTGGTGCGTTGCTATTTTGAGGCAAATGAAAACGACTGCGCCATTGAACAACAAAAACATGCTCTAAAATCAATAGAGCAGTAATTTTTGTGTTATTTAAAGGGCGTGTTAGTAAGATGTGCCTATAGGTGGGTGCACAACGTGCGTACATTCTGCTTATTACACACAGAGGGACGCGCAGCAGCACACAAACATTTTTAAATATTAAAAATAAAAGGATTCCTCATTCAGTCTTTTCGCTTGCAAATTCCGCCATGTAAATAGCGAATCCGCCATGGTGCAACTGTCTTTTAAAGGGAATGGGACATGATTGGTTTATTGCACGTTACGCCCAAAACACACCCATGATTCATTAAGAGACTAGGTACAACCCTTTTGGACCATGCGCCTGATGCACCAACCATTTGGATTTGGCGGATTCGGACACACGTTAAGTGCACCTGCGCCATGAGCTTTAGACCATGCACTCAGATCTTTAAAATAGGGCCCTTTGTGTGAGTGGTTTGTTCTAATCTTTAACCCTAAATGTGAAAAATATTGATACTCATCTCATCTTAGCATAGGAAAGAAATTCCTCAATCAGTTCTTCAGAATTAGCATGAGAGGTGAGAATGACGCACCATGAATTAAAAGAAACTATACTACGGGGCCGTTGAATGCTTGAATCTGATTGGCTGATGAATGTTCTGAGGTGTGCAATTATTTTCTGGGAAACGCACAGCGAACGTAGTTCCAGGCAGCTCTCTTGACCGCATTACAGTTCCATATCACTTCGCATAGTTAACTGTAATAACGGAAATTACAGGACTAAAAAACAACATGACAGACGATTTTCCTAAAGTAAATTTTAATATTTATATTTTTTCACTAGCGAGGTAATAACAGCGCTTTTTAGAGACGCACAGAGGTAGCCTAATTCACACAAGCTCTCTCTCTCTCTCTGTGTCTCTGTCGCTCTCTTTCTAATAACTTCAATGATAACTCTCAAGCCTCCGTTACCAGCTTTACAATTACGTTTCGGAACTAGCAAAAGAGCCGTTGGATGAGATGCGGAAGAAATAGTCCTACTCACAATAGCGATTTAAGTACAAAAACCAGACGAATCCCTTTAAATATATCATCGGATCGATGTCTTGAGGTGTGGTAACCGTAGTATAAGCGGAATAATTGACTCCGGGCCGTTGAATTATTAGAAAAATAATGCACACCCGAGGTGGTGATGCGGTCATGACGCGAAGCGTATAATTCAACGGCCCGTCGTCAATTATTCCTTACTTAATTGAATTAAAAGAAATGTTAACTGTTACTTAAGTAAAATTACACATTTTATTTAAAATATCTAAACCAAAACTGAAATAAAAAACTAAATAGACATTAAAAAATAAAAACCTGACAAATCATCATAGACCTTATAAAACAATGGATGTACTGTCGTCACCCATAGGTTGTAATTAAATATAATTTAAAGATGAGTTATAAAAAAATTAACTTCCCTTATAGTTGTCATGAAGGCCAAGATTAGCTGTATAGACCAAAACCACTTTTTGTACCAGGCTGTAAACATATTTTTTTCTGCTGTAAAGTTGGGCATTTTAACATGGGGGTCAGTCTATGGAATTGTTCGATTCAAGAGAGAGACCAGACCCATGACCTTGGTATTGCTAAGCTACAGGAATGCTAGTAATTTGTTTGCTGGCCCAAGTCAAAATATCCCACTGTCTCCATGATATTCTGCTCCCTAGATATAGATTAGGGCTCACTCTAATGTCAATATGAAAAATAGTATGAAAACTGAAACAAAAATGGGATTGTTCTGATAATGAAACACCTCAAAGCAAGACCTTTGAAATAAACATCCTGAAGACTTTGATGACTCATTTATTCACACTGACTGAAGGAGCACTGTTTATAGACAACAGTAACTCTAGTAGCAGCATCACTGTTGATAAAGTGTGGCGGTGCTCTAATTAAAAGAGGGAGAGTTTGTGTCTGTTGTGTTCCCAGACGAAGAACAAAGTCTTTCTTGGTGGTCCTGAGGCACATTGACTGATCCAGAGCGCATGGCGGTAAAACACTCCTACCTGTAGTTTACTGCAGCTGTGTGAAGAGGTGTGTGGGAAGAGATTTGGGTCGATCTTCACGCTGAGAGCCATTCCCCAGCAGAGCTTCTTGAAACCATCTCCTCCTTTTGATGTAAGAAAAAGAGAGCTCTTATAAACGTAGGAGGTTTTCTTCAAATAAAACGGTGATGCTTTTAAAAGAAGATTTAAATAAAAACAAGGGAGTGTCAACCAAGATAAACGGCACATAACCCGAGGCCTCCAGCGGTGCATGTGGACATTAAAGTTGATAAGGTAAAGCCGACCCTTGGGGGTCAAAGGGAAAACTATTCGGTCCGATCAAGATATGTCACACTGCGACTGATAAGAACCTTTGGACTAAAGAAAGTGTTGATGGATTTCGAGACGGATCTGCTCCCACTTCAACCCGAGGTCATTTTGTGCTGGAGAGCCTGAGGCCATCTTTAATCTGATATCAAATCTGCTCATGAAGTTTACAGAGAGTATAATTAAACCATCAATACTATCTGATGGCCCAATAGAAATGAGCTTAAATTCACACTAACCCCTCCTTTCCCTTCAAACAGCAGGATAACGAGACTATTCACACAAGAGTCCCAAAAACAAAGAGTCCCATTTCACAGGCTTCTTATCAAGAAAACTCTCCCCCCAAACAATCTGTTATCTTCCCCAATGAGGACCTTGAAATTAAAAGAGAAACCAATTCTGGAAGATCCATAGCTGTTTTATGAGCTTGAAATGGAATAAAGGAAAAATAACTTGAGATGTCTATATCTCTTTCATTCGTATAAATACTAAGACATCTGTGAAAACGTCTACCTGCAAGGTCACGACTCGCTGTGACTTAATTTATCTCCTATTTGTTTGCAATGCAATGCTTGACATTTAGCACAAGCACAGGCAAGCCACGGCATTCCCAACCTTAAATTATGGGCAGAGAAATGTCCTTTCCTCTCTGTTCTTGTTACCATAATAACCGTGTGTTCTTTAGATTGTATTAAGACATTACGGATCAAATAGAGTTCACTCAAGGTGATTTATAGAGTAGGACAGATGCTGATCATCGTTATTGGGGTCTATGGAATACCTAAAGAAAGCAGCCCGTTAGCATTCCCATTCATTTCTATGGCAGTTACTCAGCTGGTGCAGGAACTTCCAGGAGTAGCAGTTTGAAATCTACCACCTTTGCTAATGGGAACATTTTAAGTCAGTCACCTGAGCTGTGTAAATACCATGTGATTAACCGCCCTGGAGCGGCATGAAAATGATGTCATGACAATGCTGATTGGCTGATGACACCACAAGGCTCTGGCAAATCACGTACTGCTATAATGAACTATTGAGATTAAAAGTTTGTGTGTGTACAATTATTGCAGCATCTAATATTACATAAAAAGGTGATTCCTCCATTCAAATCCATTTGAATAAATTTTTGCATACATGATACATAGAGACAGAGCGTATTTAGGCCCCGCCCACACGGGGGGGAAACAATCCAATGCTCTCCATTGACTTTGCATTGCGTGAGGCTGCCTCATTGTCATTTCGGACTTATAACAAAAAACAGAACAATGTCTAAAAGCTGATATGTGACAAGGTGTACAGCAAACAAAAAACACAGAAATAAGTTTTTATAAGCCGTCGACCCAAAAAAACGAGCGTTTAAGAAGATAAAAGTGGATACAGGCAATACGAAGTGAAGCTTCAGCAGGAAGAATGGGTACATTTTGGGATCCTGACACTCAGTATGCCTCAATATGTCTGTGTGCAATAAATATGTTGTCACTGTTAAGTCAAATATCCAAATGTCCGTTTTATATATTATATTTACTGTCGCTGATTACGTTCCCCTCTAGTCGCCGTAGTTCTCAGTGTAATGTGACCCGTCGCGCTCTGTCTCAATGGCCTGAATCCACTTTTTTGTCCTTAAACGCTCGTTCTTTGGGTCAACAGCTTATAAAAACGTCTGGGTTTTTGCTTCTGGGTTTTGTTTAGCTTGTTTGCAGTACACTTTGTCACATATCAGCTTTAATACATTGTTCAGTTTTTTGTTATAAGTCCGAAATGACATGGAGGCAGCCTCCCGCAATGCAAAGTCAATGGAGACGTTTTGATTGTTTTCCCCCCCGGTGGGCGTGGTCTTCAGATTATGACGCGTGTCGCTCTGTCTCTATGGGAGGGTGTATCAAAAAACAGAACAATGTATAAAAGCTAATTTTTGGGCGAAATGTACAGCAAACAAGCTAAACAACCCAGAACCAAAAACCCAGAAGTTTTTATAAGCTGTTGACCCAAAGAACGAGCGTTTAAGGACACAAAAGTTGATACAGGCAATTAAGACAGAGCGCGACATGCTAGCCTATATTACTCTGAGAACTACACCCACTGGAGGGGAACGTAATCAGTGTCAGGAAATATAATGAATAAAACTGACATTTGGATATTTGACTTAACAGTGACAAAATGTTTACTGCACACATAGGCATACTGAGGCATACTGAGTGTCAGGATCCCCAAATTTACCCTTTCTTCCTGCTGAAGCATCACGTCTTATTGACGGTCTCGTTTTTTTTGGGTTGACTGCTTCTAAAAACTTAGTTCTGTGTTTTTTAGCTTGTTTGCTGTACACCTTGTCACATATCAGCTTTTAGACATTGTTCTGTTTTTTGTTATAAGTCCGAAATGACAAGGAGGCCGCTTCACGCAATGCAAAGTCAATGGAGAGCGTTGGATTGCCCCCCCACCCTCCCTGATGTGGGCGTGGCCTAAATATGCTCTGGTACTAATGGTACCAAAGTAATTTAGTATAAATACGTTTCTTTGTGTAAAAGAAATGCCAAAGGGATGCATATCTCAAGAAAGTAGACATTCTAAGCTTCCAAATGGTACCACATATGAGGTCAGAGCTCCGCCACAGACATTTAAAATTTTAAGTATGTACTTGATGATGTCATTCCCTGTACAGGGTCCGCAGAGTTTAAGAGGTTAAAAAAAAAATGTTTTCAGGGCTTGACATGAACTTTTTTGCTCACCAGCCACAGTGGCTAGTGGTTTTCCGAAGTTACTAGCCACTTAGCATTTTCACTGGCCACAATTTTGTTTTTTCGGAAATGTGTTGTTGGCTATATGTAAATGACCACTGTAGACATCCAAATCAAGTCTACATGAAATGTATAACATGACAGGTCATCAATGGCTGTTTGTCTGGGAAAAATAAGATTTTTATTTTTATCAGCTATGACATATTTAAATCTAGCATATTTTGTGTATGAGCCCATACAGTAGCTTTGTGAAATAAATATCCATATTTTCATGTGATTTGACAGTTTATTTTATTAAATCTAAAAGGTGTACATCATAACGGACACCTAGATGGACACTTTACAGTTGGTTTTATGACTGTAAGCCTGCTAAGCCATTCTCTTCAAATGCTATTGAAATTAGAAACGTGTAGCCTTTTACCTTTTGTATGTAACTTTAGAGACGGTCCCTAAATTTGCGAATATCGAACGTATTATGCCAGTCACATCAGGTGCACTATGGTTCTGTTGTGATAATTGTTTGAAACTAATTTCGCTGCTGAAGTAGAACAAAAACAGTCAATCACAGTACGATGGATGAATCTTCTGCGTACATCACACGCACATCTCTGATGTGATGAGTGCAAATTTCAGTGAGTGAGAGCGCGCTCTGAACAAATCTCCGGCGTTTCAGCGATGACTGATCTGATCGTCTCTGATTATGAAATCGCCACAGCTGAAATCCACCCGCAAATGGCGGGTGTTAATGTCAAGCCATGTTTGTTTTGATTTTTTTAATACATTTTCAGTTATTTTATCATTTTCTTTTATATTTTATAAATATTTTAGATGTTTAACTTTTTGTAATTTTGCTGTGTAATTGTTGTTTTTATTTTTTAACATGTCTATTTAGTATTTATAATTTTGTATTTGAGTTATTTTCAGTTTTAGTAATTTTAGTACTTCAACTTAAAATTTAAATGATAAATGTGGCCTTGACAACTACTAAGTAACTGATTTTTTTGGATTTTATTTATTTAATCTAACACTAATCTAAAATTAACGCGCACACATATTTCACATGGATGAAACATAACAGAACAAACAATACATTTTCCATTCTCCACATTGCCACAGGGGTCTCTATTTCATACATTAACATTAACATAAACTGTCTTATATGTGGGTTAGTTACTATCAATGTTTATATTTAGCTACCTAACTAAACATTTGAAAGTACTGTTAGCACCGCAGTGTATAGGAATGCACATTAAGTATATACCATGGGACTTTGTTTCAAATCTTCTAGCATGCTATTAAGAGTCATAAAAGTTGAATAAACATAGCTTTCCAGTTTCTGCCACTCAATTTTTTCCAAATGATGACAACCAGATGATTTGTTAGATAATTACTAACAGAACACTATACTTACAGTAGGTACCTTCTCAAATTGTTTCCACCTACAGTTGTTAGATTATACGGAACTCATTTTCATTCAAGCATTGTATAATTGAGGGAAAACAGATGAAGCTGCTTTGATATAATCTCTCCGTTTTCATCAATAAACAAAATGAATGTTTCGCTCTGTGTTTGAAGGCTCTGATCAGCTCAGTCAAAACAGCTCTGTTTGATTTGAAATGGTTGAGAGATATTGAAAGATAAGTGTTTAGTGAAGCACTCATCAGTGCGTAACATTATTTTCCCCTTTTGAATATTTTTCTTTCACTTATCAATTTTTGTGTCTGTCGTGCACCTGTCTGACAGAGTGGGAGGGTCTTGGCTGACGGCTGAACATTCCAGAAGAGAAGTCACCCCGTTAATCCTCAAAGCTTCGGCCTGGGACGCCCCACACGCACCCCTTTACACCTCCCCTCTAGCCATTCCTCTGTCCTCTCCTCCTTTTTGCCCTCCTTCCATCCATCCATCCATTGACCCACTGCCCTCTTCAATCAGACCTGGCTCAAACTTACCAGCGCTACACCAAAGGTAGAGACTGTGTGAACCAGATTAAGGGAGACCCTTTCATCCCTCCTGAAAAAAAAAAAAAAACGTCCTAAAGGTTTTAATCCTCACAAAAATTTCCAAATGAAAGCAAATATTGTTCATTCCACGTCTGAGGAGGACCTAAAAGAAACCATGGCAAAGTGAAAGAGATAGAGGGTGAGAGAGAGAGACAGAGAGAGAGACAGAGAGAGAGAGAGAGAAAGGCTACTTAGGGAATTAACATGAAGAATTAAAGTAATAGTTCTATCATCAAAAAACTCACTCTCATGACGTTATAAACCTGTATGACTTGCTTTTCTTGTGAAACATATAGAGAGATTTTTTTTGCAAAATGTCCAAGCTGCACTTTTACATAAGACCAAAAGTAGATTTTGGGCTTCAAATAAAAACCTATTATGCTCTTTTACAAATTTTGTTTAGGTTTTCATGCTTGAATGTTCACAAAACACATTTTTTCACATATTTTACATTGTTGCGGCACCTCTCTTTCCAGTCGGTCAGTAACGCTCTGGGGTGCGTTTCCCGAAAGCATCGTTAGCCAACTATGGTCGCAAGTTCCATCGTTATCGGCATAGTTCAACGAGTCAGTGTTTCCCGAAATCATTGTTCCAACAAACATTCGCAAACAGCATCGCAAAGTTGTGTGGTCAGAATGACAGCTCTCGACCTGTGGTTAGAAGCATAGTTTCTTGCAGAGGCGGACAGTACTTAAGTATTTTTACTTTCTACTCCAGTACATTTTTCAAGTATATATTTTATATAATTTTTTACAAAACTTTTAATTAATTACCATCCAAAGCATAATTTATAATGTCACACTTTTTACTGCCCTACATTTCATGAATAAAAGTTGTTGTTGTTTTTTTACCTTGAATACTTAATTACATTAAAAATATAGTACTTTCTTACTTGTACTCAAGTAAAATTTGTATTACTTTTACTTGAGTAAAAGTATACAATGCTACATTTTTAATGTAATTAAGTATTAAATTATATTCAATATGAAACATAGTGCAGTAAAACGTACAAAATTATGTTTTTTAAGGTTGTGAAGTAAAAGTTTTCCAAAGAAGAACACTGAAAAAGTACATATACTTGAAAAATAAAATGACTTGGAAAATAAAAATACTTCACTACTGTCCGCCTCTGGTTTCTTGTTTGCATAACATGTGGACTTAATCATTATCTTGAGCAAAATAAGCAAACTGACATTCAGTACAACCTATATCTTTTATTTAGAATACATACAAATGTCATTTATGTCTTTTAGTTTGTCAAGAAATTTAAAGAACCGTTTTTAAAGAGCGCGCATGTGCTCTAGTACGTAAGGACCAGCCAATGATTGAATGATTGAAAATTTGAATTAGTCCTCAGATGCCATGTTCACAATTTATAGCAACAATTCTAGCATTAATTCAACCTTAAACGGATTCATTAAAAGAAGTTATTACTCCACTACCTGCGTGACATCATTAACCAACGTGGTTGAACGACAAATTTGCGACAATGCGGTTTCGGGAAACAGTCGTCAGTATGCATCGTACTATGGCAGTGAGTTACGTCGTTGTACGGGAAACGCACCCCTGATTAGTTCTTGTCTCTATGAAGCCCCTCCTAAAAATCACAATGTGCTCTGATTGGTCAGCTGGATCAGTGTGCTGTGATTGGTCAACTGCTTCTTAACTAGTTTGAGAAATCTCACGCCCCTTACCATAACTGCGAGTTTCAACACACTACTAATGCCAGTCAACCAGGCCTCGTCCCCATTATTGTGTTTGCTTTGTGTGGGAGTTCTTTAAATGAGGTATTGTGACGTGTTCGTTCCCAGAAGAAAACTCAAGACTACAATCAAGGCGTTTGATATAGAGAATAACTTCCTTTGGAGTGACTTTTCTTTGTGCAAAAATCACCATTGTACGGAAAAGGGACATGATGCTAAAAAAACAAAAATGAGATGGAAGGAAGAATAATGAAGTCAATGCTTTTGCGTTCTCCCGAGAAACTTTGCGTTCACTCGCTAAACCTTTTGAGCTCTTTGCGAGTGAACACAAAGTTTCTCGGGGGAACGCAAGAGCATTGACAAATCCTCCATCTCATATTTTTTTCCTTTACTCTTTTTCTTCCCCACCACTATGTCCCTTTAGGGGCTCTGTTCCATTGACTATTGCTGTATGGAAAAGAGCTAATACTGGGTTTGGGCAGATTTGCAAAAGCCTCTCTTTGCAGTTTGTCTATATTTTAACTTGCTAAAGAATGTGGTTCACAGTGTTTCAGTGTTCGTATCTCTCTCTCTCTTTATTTCTCTATCTCTCTTGCTCTGTCAAAGTCCCTTCTTTCCCTCATCCTTAAAATATTACTCACACAAAAAGCTCTTTATCTCTCTGGGAAATTCTGATGTCCGGGTAGATTTTGCTCTTGGCATCCTCCTCATTCTGCTGAATATGTCACTGGAAAAAAGAGAAGTTTGAATATACATGACAAACTCATGTTTGCTTCGACAGTCTTTTTCACAGGTTGTCTTTTTCCTCTGTGGTATTTTAATCTCAGACTCTGGAGATCTCAGTCTGGGCCAAAATAAGAAAGATTCCGGAGTGATTTTTGGTGGACATTCTGTTTTAGCAAACTGCTCTTTTATGTCTTAATCTGGAATTATTTATCAAATTATTTATTACACTTACATATATACCATTACATACAACTCCATTCCAACTTTTATCATTTTAGTATAAGCTTCACTAATTTTAACTATTTAACGTTTATATTTGCATAAAATATTTCCATATTTTTTATAGAGTGCAACAGTCGGGTTTCCACAAGTAAAAACAGCATCCATTTTCTCCATATTGATTTTCAAAGGGGTCATAAATTGAGAAATCAACTTTCCCTTGCGCTTTTGATTTATAAAAGGTCATGGTAATATAAGAATATCCTGTAAGTTTCAGAGCTGAAAACTTCCAGAATATGCCACACCTTGATGTCATTGTGTGGTGAAACCCCGCCTCAACATAAGATTAACAACGGCTGATTCTGTAGCCATGCCCACCGACTCGTGCCTGACATGACATAGGCCTACATAGAGCTAAACCGCACCGAATTTTTAAACATACCGCATAAGCTTCATTCGGATTCCAATATTATGAATGCATGGATGAACTTTATTTTTAATGAATATCCAGCTTATGTGGGGAACACATTGCGCATCTGTTCCTTCATTTCACCACGGATTCATTTGTAAACAAGAGACTGGATTTGCAGACAGGATGAGATTACATGAATGAATGAATGATGCAACACACTAATATGAGTAAAAAAAAGTTTTATATGTGATAGTATTGCATCGTTACAGATCGTTTGATATCTATTGATTATGTGTACGTGTCTAACTGAACATACCTTGGCACGCTGTCAAAGGCTAAAGAATCCTTTATTTGTGGTGTTGTTGATTTATTGCGCTTCGTGATCAGACTCGGACATGTATGGCTCGCAAAGCCCAACGTCCCGGGACTATGTGTTTTCCAGACGGGCTACCAAAACATAAGCCCGGCCTATATTAAATAGTGAAATAACATTCCTTTCTTGATGTGCGTTGTTCACTCTCTTGACTTAGATTAGATTAGATTAGATTCAACTTTATTGTCATTACACAAGTACAAGTACAAGGCAACGAAATGCAGTTTAGGTCTAACCAGAAGTGCAATAGCAGCAAGTGCAGGATATATACAATGGTTGCGTAAGTGCAGGACATAAAAATGTTCTGAATATATATAAATATGTATAAGTAGAGAGATGGTTATTACTATAAGTAGAACTGAATTTACAGATGAATATATACAGTGAATAAATATACAGATGGCTATTACTATAAACAGAATTTACAGGTGAATATGTACTATGAATAAATATACAGATGGCTATTACTATAAACAGAATTTACAGGTGACTATGTACTATGAATAAATATACAGACGGTTATTACTTGAACAGAATTTTACAGTTAGAGGTATACAGTAATATGTTAGGCTAATATGAGGAATATAGCAGTGGATTAAGTTAGTACAATAAATTATGGACAGAGCTATCCGAAAGAAAGTGTAAAAGTGCAGTGGAAAGTGGTTGCATATTCCAGTTAGAAGTACGGTGCAAAATGCAAATGTAAACATTGTTACTGTAAATACAGTCGGCAGTGCAGATGAGCATTATCCAGTTACGGTATGGTGGTGCAGAATGCATAAGTAAACAGTTGTTACTGTAATAAACAGTCAGTAGTGCAAATAACAAAGTGAAGGCAGATGTGAGGTAGGAGAGTTATCAGTTTATGAGGGAAGTGGATCAACGGGGGTTTGAGTTCAATAAAGAGACAGCTCTGGGGAAAAAACTGTTCTTTAGTCTGCTGGTCCTGGTCCGGAGGATCCTGAAACGCCTGCCGGAGGGCAGGAGAGAAAACAGTCTGTGGGCTGGGTGAGAGGAGTCCTTGAGGATGCTGCGAGCTCGATGCAGGCAGCGTTTCCTCTGGATGTGTTCGATGGCAGGCAGTGGAGTCCCTGTGATGCGCTGGGCAGTTTTCACCACCCGCTGCAGTGCCTTGCGCTCCGCAACAGAGCAGCTCCCATACCACACTGCCACACAGTTGGTCAGGATGCTTTCTATTGCGCAGCGGTAGAAGTTCACCAGGATGGCCGAGGAGAGCTGATTCTTCCTCAGTGTCCTCAGGAAGAAGAGGCGCTGGTGAGCCTTCTTGACCAGGCTGGAGGTGTTGGTCGTCCACGACATGTCCGCCGAGATGTGGATCCCCAGGAACTTGAAACTGGAGACACGCTCAACAGCCATTCCATTGATGTGGATGGTGTCGTGTGTGCCTCTTGACTCCTTCCTGAAGTCCATGATGAGCTCCTTCGTTTTGGTGGTGTTGAGGAGCAGGTTATTATCAGCGCACCATGTGGCCAGGTGCTGGATCTCTTCCCTGTAGGCAGTCTCATCGTTGTTGCTGATGAGACCAATCACCGTAGTGTCGTCCGCAAACTTGACGATGGAATTAGTTCCATACACAGGCTTGCAGTCGGAGGTGAAGAGGGAGTAGAGAAATGGACTTAGCACACAGCCCTGTGGTACACCAGTGTTGAGTGTGATGGATGTGGAGCAGGTGGATCCTGATCGAACATTCTGGGGTCTGTCAGTTAGGAAGTCCAAAATCCAGTTACACATTGAAGTGTTGATGCCCAGGTCTCCAAGTTTGGCAATTAACTTGGATGGGATGACAGTGTTGAATGCTGAGCTGAAGTCAACAAACAGCATGCGTGCATAAGTGTTTTTACTGTCCAGATGGGTGAGCACAGAGTGCAGTGCCATGGAAACGGCATCCTCTGTGCTCCTATTGCTGCGGTAGGCAAACTGGTGTGAGTCCAATGTGGATGGTATAGAGTCTTTTAGGTGTTCCAGGACCAGCCGCTCAAAGCACTTCATAATGATGGGTGTGAGTGCTACAGGGCGGTAGTCATTAGGGCACCTCGGGCTGGAGTGTTTCGGCACTGGCACAATGGAAGTGCGTTTAAAGCATGATGGTACAGCTGCTTGGGCGAGAGACAGGTTGAAAATGTCTGGAAAAACCCCAGCGAGCTGCTCCGCACATGCCCTGAGCACACGTCCAGGGATGTTGTCTGGTCCAGCAGCCTTGTGCGCGCTGATCCGGCTCAGTGCCTTGCAGACATCTGTGGTGGAGAGTGTGATTGGTGGGTGGTCAGCTGAGGGTTTGAGCTTGGTGGCAGTTTCTCTGTTGTCTCTTTCAAAACGAGCATAAAAGTAATTTAGCTCATTCAGGAAGTTGACATCAGTGGCTGCGGGGGTGGAGTGGGGGGGTTTGTAGTCACTGATGGCCTGGATGCCCTGCCACATGCGTCGAGGGTCAGAGTTGGAAAAGTGACCCTCAATCTTAAGCTTGTAGCAGTGCTTGGCCTTTTTGATGCCCCTCTTCAGGTTTGCCCTGGATGCGCTGTAGGCTTGTGCATCTCCTGATCTGAAGGCAGTATTGCGTGACTTCAGCAGGAGTCGTACTTCCCTGTTCATCCAAGGCTTCTGATTTGGGTATGTGGTGATCTGTTTCTGGGTTGTAACACTGTCGATGGTGGTATTGATATGATCCAATACTGAGGAGGTGTAGGAGTCAATGTCCGTGTGAGCGCCACTGGTGGCTTGAGAAGCAAACATACTCCAGTCTGTGTTTAGAAACCTTTCCTGGAGTGTGGAGTCTGCCCCCGCAGGCCACACCTTGATGGTTTTCATTGATGGCTTCACGCGGTTGATGAGGGGTGAATATTTGGGTCTGAGAAACAAAGAGAGGTGGTCTGACTGTCCCAGGTGGGGGAGGGGTGTCGCAACGTAAGCTCCGGCCATGTTTGTGTAGACATGGTCTAAGGTTTTGTTTCCTCTGGTGTGGCAGGAAACATGCTGGTGAAACTTGGGTAGCACTGACTTTAAGTTTGAGTGATTAAAGTCACCTGCAACAATAAACGCAGCTTCCGGGTGATCAGTCTGTTGTTTACTGATGGCTGCGTGAAGTTCTTTCATAGCAAGCTTGGCATCAGCATCGGGTGGAATATAAGCTGCTGTGATAATAGTGGAGGTGAACTCCCGCGGTAGATAAAACGGTCTACATTTAACCATGAGAAACTCCAGGTTAGCTGAACAATGACTCCCAACAATAGCAGAGTTTGTGCACCAAGCTTTGTTAATATAAATGCACAATCCACCCCCTCTGCTCTTCCCAGAGCCATCTAATGTTCTATCCGCCCGGAGTGTGTGGCGTCCCGCTAGCTCGATAGCGGTGTCCGGTATTACGCTGTTTAACCAGGTTTCCGTGAATATTAGGACGTTACTTGATATTTGAAGGAAAAATACAATGGCGGAAGTTTTGATCATGCTGTCTGCAACGTACTTGGCATGTGTGTGTGTGTTTGTGATGCACCGTTCACGCTTATATCCACCGATAGGGTGGGCCAAGTAATAAAAAAATAACATTCCAATCAATCGCTGCTGGATGAGAGATAGATCATTGTGTTTGTTTGATAAAGACATTTTGCGAGCCCTGAGGGCAATTCATTCCGGTTGCCGTTTTTCCCACACGCTTTCAAAACAATTCCCACATGCACTGACAGGGGAGCTGAAGCTCATTAAATATGCAAATCTTATCCAATCCTAGCCGTGGGCGTTTACTTCCAAGTCTTCAGTGCGGCACGCCCATAAAAACCGAGCGTTGCAGGAGAGAGCCTCAAAACCAGGGTAGAAAATAGCCTATTACTTATTCATTATGATGTTTTTGAATGTAAAATCCATGCAAACTTTATAAGTTGACCTCAGACAACAGTATAAAAAAATAATAAAAAAGCCAGTTCATGACACCTTTAACTATAACTTAAATAACTTTTCAAATGACTGTGCTTAACAGGTTCAACACAATTTGTGTTGAAAAACTACATTACCCATGATTCTGATTTTCAAAAAAAAAAAAATGAATAATGTGATTCACCTCGAAGCTGATTTGCTTGATTCATGGCTTATAACATTTTAACAAAGAGTTAAAAAAATACTTCTGGAACCAATGCAGCTGAAAACATGGGCAGGACTAATACTGTCTATTAAACCACATGGTGTAACGCTGGTTCTGTTCCAAAACCTAGTGAGCTCCCAACATAGGCAACATCTACATATTGATCAATATCTTTAATGGACACTGAGCAGATTGCCATACATTCGTTTTTATTGATATGTTTTGGAAGCGAAAACCCCTTTCTTGCTTTCTTTTCTGCTCTGTGCTTGTTCAGACCTGCTTTACAGATGATCAAAATATCTCTGCAGGTTTCAACCATCCTTAACGGTCCACAATAAAGTGTTTACTAGTGAGTAGTTCTGGTTTTGGCAGGGACTTGTTTGTTTAAGGCTGACATTTACATTCAAAGCCCTTGTTATCAGTAATCAGCAAAGGTGAAACAGATATTTCAGCAAAGTGGGATTTCAAACCTAGAAAAAGAGTGCCATCTCCACTTGATCAACTCCATTACATAAAAGACGATGAAGTGTGTGGGATGTGCTGTGGTTTTCATTTTCTAAAGACCATTGTTTCATCTCACAGTCACAGATACAATCAACAACACTTCAGGAACCTTAGGAATTCGCTCTGAGGCTAAAGAGAAATCCTATGGAAGTTGTTATCTCATAAATGTGTTTATAGGCACATTTGCCCTTAAAAGGATAAAAAAGAATAAAGGGTCACTCTTAAAAAATAAATATTCCAAAAGGGAGGTTCGCAGTGATTCCATTGAAGAACCATTTTTGGCTCCCCAAAGAAACTTTCAGTGAACAGTTATTAATAGAACCAGTTTTTTCTTAGTGTAAAGAACATTTTAAATATCTAAAGAACCTTTGTCCTTTTGTGGAATGGAAAAGTTTCATGGCTGTTATAGGTTCTTCATGGAACCATCAATAGGGGCTTTCGCACCGGGTTTAGGAACTATAGCCACCAGGGTGGTTTCCCGAGAACTAAAGGTTCCCCTAGGGCCGTTTTCCTGGTTGCATTCACACTGCCAGTAGAAACTCTGAAGTAAGCCGCGCTTGTTGTTGCCAATAAAGAAACTTTTTTTTGGTCTGGACCAATGCTTAGCGTTCACATTGGCATTGCACCGAACCTAAATGAATAGGGATACGTTCACAAACTGATTGGTCAGCTTTTATTACATATATTTCGTATATAACTTAACGAAAATCCAAAACAATGCTGTGTTCCGTGCTAAATGCACTGGTTGTATGTGCGTAGCCTACATTTTGACCAGGTGAGAACTCGTGAAGAGCTTATAAAATGTGTAAAGGAGTCAAATCAGCAGCAGGAATCCCTCCGTCACACACACAAATGAAGATCTGCTGCGAGGAGACGCGGTTCTGATGCCTGTACCGAACTGTGATGGGCAACATCACAACTATGACGAGAAAAAACGCTGTCCTTCTTAGCGTTGCATCTTCTGACATCATGTCTTATTTTTGGTTTGTTTGCAAGTCTTTGGTCCGTGTTGCATTCATATTTCATTCAAAGCGCACCAGAGTTAGCTGGAAGTGGATCAAGACCCATATTCCAGTGTTCGCGGTCCGCTTGTTTTGTGTGCACTAGGGTTCGGATAGCAGCGTTCACACTTATTCAAATGAACCACACTAACCGAGCAATCGCATAAGGGTTTGTTTTAATCGAGCCAAACCTGCCAAGTGTGAACACACCCTAAATAGATACATGTAATGTTTGTGCAAAAGAGCATGAGCTACAGAAAAACACTCACAAACAGGTAACCTCAGCAGAGCAGGCTCGGTAATCAGTGTGTTTGCTCACCTATTAGGTCTCTCATCAGATGTGTGAGGAGCCTGGGTCACACTCTCTCAGGAGAGTCTTTCACTGATGGAGGGAGAGAGATGAGGGATGCTCTTTGAATTCGCTTGTTCCACTTTGGGATGAAACAGCTTTGAGATAGAAAAACGAGTAAGGAAAAAATGAAAATAGTGCCATCATTCACTCACCTTGAAGTTTTTCCAAACCCAAAGAACACAAATGAAGATGATCTGCAGAATGTTCGTTTTCTTGAATACCTGAACCTTACCAGAGTTCACATTAAATGTACCGCAGGCTCACTATGATTTCCTTTAAAGTAAAAGTAAGAAAAGACTGAAATGATATTTTATTATCATACAAATAACAACTTGGAATATGTTCTGTACACTTAAATATAAATTGTTTTCTCACATACCATACAGAAGCACTGTACAAACTGAATACAGCCTTAAAAATACACAAACATTTCACATGATTAGTAAAAGTTTGCATTGTGAAATTTGTCAAAATACGGGTGACTGACTATGAAAATGGCAGAGAGGGGGGAGGGGAATAGGTTTGTGGAAAAGCGTTGCTCTTAATTATTAAAGCTAACATTTGCACAGCAAACATACACGATGTCCGTCCACAAACTCTCCCTTGTGAGGCGCTTTTTTTGTTTTGTTTAGCCCTTCACCTAAACTTGCTTTGCAATATACACAGATTTGCAGTATTTGAACAACTTCAGAAGTTCAGCTATTAACCGTGCAGTATGATACACAGCAAAAGTCAAGTCAAGTGAGGAAAAGTCACATTGTGAGGGCAGATACATATGTTCTAATTAGCAGGTCAATATGTTGGGACTTCAGTTTGATTTTGAACCTGAACACAAGACAGAAACACAAGACAGAGTAAGTTAACTAAGGTAACACCCCCGCTTTCACAGACAAGGCTTAAGCTAGTCCCAGACTAAAATGCATGTTTGAACTGTTTTAAAGGGGTCATGAACTGCATTGTTTTATTGTTTTATGATGTTTCCTGGGGTGCACTTATAATGTTAGAATACTTTTTATATCAAAAACTGTCGTAATTTATAAATAAAAGGCATTTTTCCTACTCTGATTTTAGCCTTTTAAGGGGCGTGTCTGCTGGGAGACTTCAGTGTAAACACCCACTGCTGTGATTGGCTAATGTCTTTCCATTTGAAATAGTATTACTCTCTCTTTTAGCATATTTTTACTATTACAGCTCTCATGGTTAACTAATCGTGAAAAGTGTTGCATTACATTTAGATCTATAGACTTGGTCGGCGTCGTGTCATAGCTTGGGGCATGACGTGGGGGCGGAGTCGGCGTGGGGGAAACCAGTCCATTCCCCCACAAGGTAAATGCATGGGGTTAACCCAGTTTAGCCTGTGTAGAATCACTTTTGCCGCTCGACAGAGCAAGATATATAGAAAAACTGAGCCATATTGGGTCAGATTGTCCGTACAGAATCTGTGACTGATAAACGACCCAACGGAATCAATGGCCAGAGGTGTCATTTTATCATCAAAATACATGCTGCTCAGACAAACCCCATAGGTATAACATGCTTACTTCATAAATCTCTTTCGATGAAGACGTTAATTCAGTGTTCCTGAATTTAATGGATTAAAAGTATGTATTACATACATTTAACGTTTTAAAATGATCATAAAACGTGTCTTGTGCTATGAAATTGACATGTCAGTGTCACAATATTAGAATTACTGACAATAGCAAAGTTTTTTTATTTACTTTTTTATAGCAACCGTCTTCATCAAAAGACTGGGTGATTTATGAAGTAGTCTAGCTATTATGTCATGTAATATTTGTGGGTGCAGCTGCATTTTGACGAGAAAATGTACAAGTGCCGTATATATAATGTGACTATCAGCTTGAAGCACACGCACGAGCCCAGCTCTTCCCATCATGAAATAAAGAAGACTTTTAATGTTTTGTACATTAATAACCTCACGCATTATGTGGCTATGTGATCGCTCATCGTGAAAAACCGTACGTGACAAGTATGACTTTATTGGCGTTTTGTTCAACAAAGTTTTGCCATTGCAATTAATGAAATCTCTTTTTTAATCTTTACAATAATACCGGCATTATGTAGAGCAAATGTTTAATTGTAATGGACAGGCTTTCGGAATTGACGAATGGCTCCGTCTGTTTATTTGGCAGTATAAAACTTCAGATCAGGGTTTTTTAACTTACTAGAGGTGCAGAATGTCACATGGCAACTTTTCGGGACTGCACCAGGCAAAAATAAATCGTAATCATTACAAAGAGTAAAGATAAAGCATCTAACAAGGTCTATGTGCATTCATTCTAATGGTTTGTTTTCCCCCACAGCATATGGCGGATATGACGTTTTGTGGGCGTTCCCAGTAATGCCGAACAAGTCTATGGCATTATATTTAGATCTATGTCATTATGTTAAGATCGTGGCATGAAAGGTGGCATGAAAGGAAAGCTTTCTTTGATCGCTTTCTTTATAGAATTTAATCACCGTTAAATAACAGATTATTTTCATCATACTAAGAGAAACAACACAAGTTGACGTTTAGTCACTGGTTTGATTTACTGACACACGGACAAAGAACATTTCAGATCAGGTATTAGAATTAACACAGTTACTTACATGTTGCATTACTGTCGAGCCCAGGCACTGCACAATATTTTGTAATCCTCAACGGCATGTTTATTGCTCGGTAGCACGATCCGTTTAGCTCCACGAGTCGGTGGGCGGGGCAATAATTAGAAATGGTCAAAAGTCAAAATGTTAGGATGACAAAAAGGTTTAAAAGTTATATTTTTTAGTCTGGTCTGCCTCAGTGGTCTAACAGTGCTCGTCAATGTCAAAATGATTGAGATGGCCAATCAAATCAAAGTAGGGTTTACGTTCTTTTTTTACTCGTTCACAGTCTTCACACAGACGAGCGCGTCAATCTATCGCTTAATGCCATTGCGGAAATAAAACAAAATGCACACAAACGTGTCCCTGCTCTTAATATACAATCATTGATGAACAAAAAAAACTATATGAGGGCGGATTAGAATCCGGAACCTTTGACACGGTTTGCAAAAAGTCTACCACCAGACCACTAAGGAATTTGAATATTGACAGCGGATCTATGTATTCACTAACATGAAGAATCTCAGGGCTAACAATATATTTTACACAAATTAATGCTAATATTATTTGCAAATAGTCCCAAAATGATTATTATAAAAAAAGAAACAAAAAGCAGAAAGCATTGTTTGAAGGACATCCCATTTTAAAAGTGACAATATAAGTTTGTAACACTGTATTTCAGCAGAAACTATGGTAAATTTAAGCAGTTAAAACATCAAAGTAAATCTAAAAAGGAGAAAATAGCATGAAACATTTTTTCATATTTTAAAATATGAAAAAGCATTTGGGGAAGCCGAGAAATCAGCGCATGCGCACTTTAAGTGCACGCGACATTAATTCTGCGCAGGTCTCCTCGCGCTTCCCGCTCATCAATCACACACACTGGTCTCTCGGGCCAGCGGAGCTGACGGCTTGACACGAGTTGGCCATTGGTGCCGCTTCGCATTCCAGGCGTCCGTCGTCTGTACGGATTACTTGCACAGCCTAATATTTCGTGGCACAAGACAGCATTCATACTCGTTCTGCAGCGGTTTATTGGCTTCTCCATATGATTTATTTGTGTGTGACAACCTCCCTCCCCTACCCTCTGCTCCCCAAACACGCTTGATATTTGTCTTTGGTTATTAGTTTTCACTCTTCATTTGCATTTTGATTATGTTTTTGCATGAGACTTACGACCACTAACTCCGCAAGAAAGAACAGGATTCATTAAGAACATGCTGAATAAATGATAAACTATAAAAATAAAAACAAATATGTATTTACACAAGTTGTAGCTGATGAGGAAATATGACTGACATCAAATATTGCTGTAGCTGTGAAATACTGTAATTGGGTTTGACAGAAGGATGGAACAAAAACACAGTACTGTCATTGAGTAAAGACATGTGACAGAAGTCTTATTGAACTACTAGTCTTTAATCAATCAGCAAATAGGCTACTTACTGTTGATTATGGGTGTCAGGGCTGCACAATTAATTGGAAACATCAACCGATCTACTATCGCAGTCACAGCTAAATCTTCTATTTGAGACTAAAGGTACATTTACACAACAGCGATGTACACAAAAATGGAAAAGTCCCACATAGCAGACAGACTTGCATATTGGGATAGATAAGGCTCTGGTTTGGGATTTCTGGTTAAAGACTGGTGCTGATATTGTGTATTTAAAGGGGCGATGAATTGAGAAATCAACTTTCCCTTGAGCCTTTGATATATAAAAGTTCATCGTGATATAAGAATATCCTGTAAGTTTCAGAGCTGAAAACGTGTTGTTAGTCAAAGAAAAGCTTTTATTGACACCAGGCCCAGAAAACGAGAGATCGTCTCTGGTTACGTATGTAACCTATGTTCCCTGAGAACAGGGAACGAGACGCTGCGTCAGCTGACGCTACGGGGAACGCCTCCAGCGTGACAGGTGCCTGAAATCACAATAACAAAATGTCAATCCTATTGACCGGCGACAGCCTATGACGTCATCAAGGTGCAACCAGGAAGTATAAAAGGGCGCCTTGCCAACATGACAGTATCTAAACGTCTGAAGGGACTGTTTGGCAGGCAAGCCTTGCGGCATGGCAAAGCGACGCAGCGTCTCGTTCCCTATTCTCAGGGAACATAGGTTACATACGTAACCAGAGACGTTCCCTTTCGAAAGGGAACTCGCGCTGCGTCAGCTGACGCTACGGGGAACGATATACCAACGCCGCCATGCCGAAAGGAGTGCATGCCCACTGGCAGTGACAACTGTCAGGACAAGCAAATTCAACTGAAAAGCCTGAACCACTCCCCTTCTGGTCACATTAGGCTGTCAGTGACAGCGCTCCCTACGGTCAAAGCCCAAGCTATAAACCTGAGAAGGAAACTTCGCATTCTACATGAAGTCCTACCCTGGCCGCTCGAAGGCCTGGAACCAGCCCATTCGACAGAAAGGGTTCCTTTAAGGGAACGTGGCAAGGGGACCCGAGGGAACCCGTGCCAGTCACTATTCGGGAAGAATTCACCGAATGCCACCAGGGAGGCCTGACCTAGCGACCTCTATGTGGGACACGTCAGTTCGGCCAACCCCTGTCTGCTTAAGTACAGAGCCTCTGGTACTTGCCTCCGGAGAGACATCCTGCTAGGGTACTGCAAAAAGGCAGTGTCCTCCACCAGCCGGACCTCAGAGACGGGTTATCCTGGAGAGCAGCGCTCAGCGAAGTGCTTTCTAACCCTTGCTAGCGAGGGGAGTTTAGCCACTCAATCCTAGGATCTACTAAGCACTTATTTTAAAACGTGCTACAGGCTGATCCTTGCTGGGAGACCTTGATGGGCCTACAACCGACGGATCAGTGCCAAGCGGCTATCAGCTCACAGAAGACTCTCACTTGAGAGGAGCTCCCAAGCCTGCCTGGTAGGTGACCATGCTGTAGGCGATCTATGAGAGTCCCTTCCTGTAGGGACCGCATAGTAGCAGCGTCGTCTCGTCATGCTAGGGTATGAACACCGCCTTCAGGTGCTACCGGCTAGAAACCGGCGCCTGATAGCAGGTGACCACCAGCTGTCAGCGTAAAGCCAGTTATGTGTTCCCTCCGAGGGAACTCGTCCCCCAGGGAGGCCAGAAGGGGCCTCCACCTGGTAACCTGTGCCGACTGCTCGCGTGTCCAAACCACGATCTCAGGGAGGCTCGCCGCCTACCACCTGATAACAGAACGTGCTAGTCCTCCAGGGAGGCCTAGTGAGGCCTACTACCTGCTAGCACTCCGTGCTCACCGTCACAGAGACTGAGAACCGGGAACTCGCCCTCAGGGAGGCCGGGTGAGGCCTACTACCTACTAGCCATCCAGTGACTGGGGCCCGGGACCAACCCCTCAGAGGAGGTCCAGTGAGCCTGCTTACCCCACAGCAGGCCCTTAGGGAGGCTTGGTAACGCCTACCACCTACTAGCAGCTCGTGCCAGCCGTCGAGGGACTAATGCTCAGGAATACCCCCTCGGGGGAGACCGGGCAAGGCCTGCTACTCACAGCAGGCTCTCAGGGAGGCCTGATGGGGCCTACCATCTGAGCCAAGGTAACCCAAAAACGGGAGCCTACCCCTCAGGGAGGCCGGGCAGGGCCTACCTCCAAATAGGAGGTCTGCAGGTTCTATGAACCCTGCCGCGGATAGAAGAAGGCTGGCTGCTGCACCCGGGCTGACGGTAGCTGTCTGCTGCTGACGAAGAACTGGACATCCAGTTATCACCTGGGGACTCATCCCCAAGGAGGCCAAAGAGGGCCTACTGGTTGACGAGGTTTCTGCTGAAGTCGACGTCGACGGAAAGAATCCTCGGGGGCCCACCTATGGGCCACGACGTCGAGACTCCCTTGTCCTGGAGTCCGCTGCCCAGACTGCCCAAGCTGGCTACTCACAACCAGCTGGCCTTCATATGCCCGCACCTGGGGCTGGCTCCATCCCAGAGGCTAAAGGGCCTCCGCGATAGCGCAGTCTCACAGGGCAGTGCCTACAGACATGAACCTAATCACATTGCCAACAGCAGTGCACTCAGCAAACAAATGCTTAGGAACCCTCTAAAGCGAGGGGAGTACAACTTACGTCACCTGCTTCAGGGCGGCCGCCTTACTTTCTCATACAGCGGTCTGCCGTTCGTGCAAGGACGTCAGCCATTGGTAATGCTCGGGCCTCAGGGGAGCATTCGATCAAACCGCCGCTTTTTGCAGAAGGTTGCGATGTTCAGCTCGACCCGAGCCCTAAAGAAGGTGGAGCAGAGGACATAGAGCAGAGGGTAAAACACATCATACAAAAATGTAACCCACCGGCCGTACCATCCTCCAGGATGAGGCCGGGGGCCACCAGAAGGTGGTGGCCACACCAGCTCTGAAAGGCGGGGCACAGCAAAACTAAAGTCTTAGACGCACACAGCGAAAGACGCTCAGCCCGGCCCCACGACCACTGGCAAGGTCGCTATCCCTGCTGCAACACCTACACTGCATTACTAAATAACCCCAGAACGCAGAGAAGGGGGCGGGCCTTGGCCGGACTACTCTGTAATAAGAGGAGGCTGAATCAAGGATGCAGAAAAACATGCACTGTTCTTATACTTAAAGACAGGCCTAGGGCGACATACCTGCTTTTAAAGGAAGCGCCCCCCATCCTTAGCAAAGCCTAGGCCAAGTGGTGCGGTGCTAAACCTGCACTAGATCTACCCAGGGCTCAGGAAAGAAATATTATCACCCCTTACATAAACAACAGGGGCCCGAAACCCATTTAAAAGCCCAACAGGGCTGGGCGCAGATCTCACTACAGCTCACGCATTAGTGCTTAACCCGGTCGTAATGCTACTTTATACTTAAAGCTAGGAAAACAAACAACTCGCCCCCGCGCGCCACAAGCCCGCGAGCAAGAGCGGCAAATACAAACACTCACATAAGTGAGAGAGATAACACGGAGAGGCGGTAGATCTCTACTAGCTAAAGTATAGCATTATGCACAAACATATAATGTTGCAAAGAAGATCGTTCTTAGCTTACTCACGGGGAGCTGCAGGCCCTGCGATGTCCAGCGATGTTCCATAATCCCCCAAGCCCTCTCAGGAGAGCGAAAAACGGAGTCCTGAAAACATTAGTAGAAAATGTTTCACCCTTCTCGAGGGGGACTCACCACTCGCTCTTCTCGGCGCTTCAAACCAGCCATCAAGCTAGTATACGACCACCATCCTGAGGGGGGCGCTTTCACCAAACAAACCAGGCGGGCCGTCAGAATCTTACATTTTCTGCTCATCATTGGCCCACCGGCCTGATGTAAAGCGCCCAGGGGAATTTCACAGGAGGAAGGGAAAAAGGCAGCGCTCATCTGCGCGCCCTGGGAGGCGGAGTCCGCTGCCTACGCTGGTTCCGGTTACCAGCACCGGCTTCCTTCCTCTTCTTGTTGCGGGTGTCCCGCCTTCTCTGCGCACCAGTCCTCCACGGAGGGGGCGCTCGAGAGGCGACACTGGTTCGCTGGTCCCGTCTCCAGTCCTCAGACCGTGACAGGCCAGGGACACCCGGCTGCCTGGGCGCGGTCCCGGACCTCAGCGGGATGCATGTTCTAAATGCCGCCGAGCGCGCCTTCGCCTCCCTGAACTTTCCGACCACCGCCTCCACGGAGGTGCCGAAAAGTTCAGAGGGCGAAACCGGGGCATCCAGGAGAAAGGACTACAGACCTCTCCCCGCCAGGTTCAACCACAGATGTCTCTCCGTGGCTACCATCGCCACCATCGAACGACCGATGGCAAACGCGGTTTGTTTGGCAGCCCGGAGAGCGAGATCCGTGGTCCGGCGCAACTCGGTCACCGCATCAGGGGTTAGTCCCTCCCCCTGATCGAGGTCCCTCAGCAGGTCCGCCTGGTAGGCTTGTAACACCGCCATGGTGTGTAAAGCCGCCCCAGCGTGACCCGCTGACATGTACGCCCTGCCGTTCAACCGTGATGTCGTCCTAAGAGGTTTGGTCGGCAGGGTGGGAGACATCAGTGTCGATGGCCGCCCAGAGGCGAGATAGTTCGCAAACGTCTCGTCCACGGGCGGCAACGACACATATCCAGCCTCAGCCAATCCCTCGACATCAGCGAAGTTAGCTCGCTGATGCTGATGGATGCGGGCTGAATACGGCTTCTTCCATCCCTTCGAGATCTGTTGATGGAGATCCGGAAGAAATGGAAGACTCCCGGGAGCTGGGCGGTCATGAGCGGAGAGAAACCGGTCATCCAAACGATTTGGACGCACGACCTCTCTCCTCGCGTGCTCCATGACCTCCACCAGCTCCCCATACATGGGACAGGATGGATGCGAGGTTTCAGCCTCAGCTGACTCACCAACCTCTTCATCCATCCTTTGCTCAGTTGGAAGAGCCGCAGACGAGGAGGAGGAGCTCAAATCCCGCTCCTCCTCCGATGTCTGCCCCTCGCGATCTGGATCGTCATCTGCGAGCACCACACCAGTCTCCAGACGACGAGCCAGATCCATCTGGGAACCCCAGGACTTCAGACGCCGCTCAGCCTCAGCTCGAGCGGGGCCGTCCCCAGATGCTGAATTCTCTCCCCTCGAGAAGAGAGCCAGACGAGAGCGGAGCGTCTTCAGGGGAAAACGATCGCAGTTTGCACAGGAAGCTCCCTCGTGAACTTCCCGTGCATGCTCCTCACCCAGACAGTACACACAGAGTGTGTGTGTATCCTCAGGTGTAAGATACCTGGTACACGGGTCCACACATCTGCGGAAGTGGCATTGTTTCTGGGCACACTTCATCTTTGATTGAAAAAATCGGCAAACAGTCCCTGAAGACGAAAAGATACTGTCATGTTGGCAAGGCGCCCTTTTATACTTCCTGGTTGCACCTTGATGACGTCATAGGCTGTCGCCGGTCAATAGGATTGACGTTTTGTTATTGTGATTTCAGGCACCTGTCACGCTGGAGGCGTTCCCCGTAGCGTCAGCTGACGCAGCGCGAGTTCCCTTTCGAAAGGGAACTCAGAATATGTCGATCACTGACGTCATAGAATGCAGAAGCACCGCCTCAAGCCCGCCCACCGACTCGTGGAGCTAAACCGGTCGCCCTACCGAGCAAAAAACATGTGGTTCCAGCTCACGTGTGTAAGACATTGCGTGTTTGTTCGCTTCATTTCACCGCAGAATCGATTGTAAACAAGATACAGGTCGAGACTGGATTTGCAGACATATTGAGATTAAAACACAATGCTGTGCCTTCTATATTGGATATGACAGGAACGGTGCAACACACTTATGTGAGTAAAACATGTTTTTTATATGTGTTAGTATTGCATTGTTACAGATCGTTTGATATCTATTGATTACAAACCTTAGCACTGTCACAGGCTGGAGAAGGTGTTATTGGTTCATTTGTGATCAGACTCGGACTTGTAACGCCAGTGCTCGCAAAGCTCAGCTAAGTGTTTTTTAGACGGGCTACCAAAATTATAACCGGCCTGCCGACGGGCTATCTTAAATAGTGAAATAACATTCCTTTCTTGCGCGCGCGTGTGTGTGTAATGGTTTGCGGTTATATTCACTGATCGGGCGAGCCAAGTATTACAAAAATAACATTCCAATCAATCGCGGGTGGATGAGAGATGAATCATTGTGTTTGTTTGATAAAGATATTTTGTGAGTCCTTTGAGCGTTTCCCCAGATGCTTTCAAAACAATTCCCACATGAACTGAGGGGAGCTGAAGTTCATTAAATATGCAAATCTTATCCAATCCTAGCCGTGGGCATTTACTTCCAAGTTTTCAGTGCGGCACGCCCATTACAACCAACAGTTTTTACGAGAGCCTCAAAAGCATGGCCAAAATAGCCTATTACTTGTTCATTATGATGTTTTTGAATGTAAAAACCACGCAAACGTCATAAATAACGTCATACAAAAGTATAAAAAAATTAAAAAAGCCAGTTCATGACACCTTTAAAGCTGTGAATTGGTACCAAAATTAAAACATTTATGGGTTATTAATTGGCTGAGACTCGTGCCAGTTATGGCCCATGGCCCTTGTCTGTAATCCAGATCTGGTCCACCCGAGGGCCGTAATTCATTGCTGTATGTGGGCAGAGTGAAAGCTGGTTGCGTGAACCGGAGTTGAGCCAGAGAAAAATAACTACGTGTTTTTTTTCCCTTTGTGTTTTAAGCGTACAGACGACACAATTGTCAAAATGATTCACACGGATCCGCAAAAAAATTATTAAATACACTGTATTATGCATGCCAGGCAAGTAGTTGTCACTTTGTAATGAAAAACTCTGTGCCTATAAACTGAACACGTAATACGCATGCGACGTTACTGTTTCACAAATTTGCATTTTTGAGGTTTATACAGAGACAATGACGGCATTGTTTTCAAAAACATGCACTTTGAAACCTGTTTTCAAAAATGTGCATTTTCAGACCCCTAAAACATGTAAATCAGGGTCGTAACAACCGTAGGCATTGATGGTAACCCCCTAATAATTGGAAATGGGCAAATTGACCTTTAAAATACACAGTGAATCATAGTTTAAAATACACAGTTTGTTGCGTATGGGGCTGCATAGCCGCAGAACAGTCAGGGTGCCCATGCTGACCCCTGTCCACTGCCGAAAGTGCCAACAGTGGGCACGTGAACATCAGAACTGGACCATGGAGCAATGGAAGAAGTTGGCCAGGTCAGATGAATCACGTTTTCTTTTACATCACGTGGATGGCCGGATTTGTGTGCGTCGCTTACCTGGGGAACACATGGCACCAGGACGCACTGGGAAAAAGGCAAGCTGGCGGAGGCAGTGTGATGCTTTGGGCAATGTTCTGCTGGGAAACCTATTCCCTGGTGGCTCTGGCCTCTTTCAGCAGGTGAATGTGCCCTGCCACAAAGCAAAAATGGTTCAGGAATGGTTTGAGGAGCACAACAACGAGTTTGACGTGTTGACTTGGCTTCCAAATTCCCCAGATCTCAATCCAATCGAGCATCTGTGGGATGTGCTGAACAAACAAGTCCGATCCATGGAGGCCCCACCTCGCAAGTTACAGGACTTAAAGGATTTGCTGCTAACATCTTGGTGCCAGATACCACAGCACACCTGCAGGGGTCTAGTGGAGTCCATGCCTCGACGGGTCAGGGCTGTTTTGGCAGCAAAAGGGGGACCAACACAATATTAGGAAGGTGGTCATAATATTATGCCTGAACGGTGTATATTAATTGCCATGTGATGTGCTAAAAATGTCAATAAAGTTGACTTTGACTAATGGGTGTCATTTATTTTGCTAGGCTTTATTCACAGAAGTGTTATGCCTATTCAGACTATCAGTTGATATTTATGGGTTAAAAACAATTATGGCAGATTTCAAATTGTGTTTTTCCCCCACTGGTATCCCCTAAAAAGAAAATCCCCTGATTATAAAGGTGATAAAGTATCTTTGAACATAACAGTACACGCATTTCGTAACAGTTTTAGGTTTTGTTGAATTCGTACTATTATTGTATCTGCCACTTTCAATTAGGTTTAGGGGTGGACCGTCATGCTTAAAAAAAAAAAAGTTGTAGGCTTATTTTTTTGTACAAATCAAATCATACAAAATCACCACCATGTTTTCTCATGAGTTTGGGTTGGTAAATAAAGGAAGGCCACACAAAATGAGCCACCTAGCAACACTACAGTAGCCAAAACAAACAGTCGCCCATCTGACATTAACGATGTGAGATTTTCATTGACGCTAAGGGACACAATCATTGCATCTACAAATGACTTGAGAAGGAGATCCAGCTGGCTTACTTTTATGAGCTCCCAAATAAATGTCAGGAAAATTCCCTAAAAATGTGTAACAAAGCCTACAATCACATAATCATCCCGAAAAGCCTGTCATGACATCACTAAGAGAGCGTGAGTGGGTCTGTCTGATTATGAAGGGATATCACCAACACATTCCTGAGGGCTGATGGGAGAACAAAGATCATTCTTACTTTCCAAGAGATATTTTTTTTAACAATGGACTCTTCCACTTGTATTAATTCATTCAGTCATTAGTCAGTCTTGGCATCTGTGGTGCCCGTTCGCGAAAGCCAACAAGGCCTGTTTAGCGTTGGCACCTGTGCCCAGACACAAGACAGGGCACTGTATGTGAAGTCTTGCGTAAAGGCCCACAGAGGTAAGTTTACACAGCTCAAATGACTGAGGAGATACCCAGCTCACAGAATCCGCCCTTATCACAAAACATCTGATAGTACCGAATCAGCGGAGGTGGGTATAAGCCTTCAATGAGGGACAGACCTCACAAGAATTCCTTCTGGAAAAGGAAACCTGCCTGAGCATGGAGGAGGAGAAGAGAGAATCCGTCAGAGCTTTCATGCCTGACTCTTTGTATTCACGTCGTCCTGGAGATGGCCCTTTGGAGATGAGTCGTTGATCATATTTGGGAGGATTTTATTTGCTTGTCTGCTTAAAATATAGCTCTGAAGAAACTACATTTATGTCCTTAGCAGATGCTCTCTATCCACAGTGTCCTCATGAAGGACTGCAGGCCATTGACAGCAGTGTATAAACCTAAACTATGCACCGACAGCCAATGGGAAACAAGTAAAAGCAGCAGTATTTACATGCAAAGAGCATATAGAGTGCAACAGTGAGTTCAGAAAATAAAAACTCAATTTTCTCCATTATAAACCTTTAAAGACAGGTCTGTTGTGAGCTCAAATTTCAACTTATTTTTAAAAGAATTCAAGATGAAAAACTACATTACCCATGATGTATAGAAACATGATAAGCAAATCAAACCAAAAGAGCTCCTTAGAATGCCCAGTCCCATGAAGCAACGTGAATGACATAATCTCCCTACACTCTCATTTTTAATTATATATGAGTATTTTGCAATAAACATAAAATATATTGTTTCTATAATAGACAACTTTAAATGAATAGATTTTCGCCTGATTTTTAAATACGTTTTTCCTTCAAATAAATGTTTGTAATGGTGAGATTAATCTTGTAGCTGGTAAGATAATTTAGTGAAGAAAATGATGTAGTAAATAATTCTGGAACCAAAGTCGCTATTTACGTGGGCACTAGCGCACTCTATTGTAAGAGTGAGGGCTGGTAACTAATTCAAATATATCTACAGACCACACAAGGAACAAGGGCTGATCCATGAATCCTCACCATTGTGACTACAAGACAATTAATTCCAGGTTTCTCCAGGGGATTGTCCCTGGAATAAGTGTATCGTAAAGCTCTATTCAGATGGTAAGAGTTTTACATGGGGACATGAGCTAATTTCAGTATTTACAAGCACTAATTGGTAATTGCCTTCCAATTTGGAAATGTCAGTGATCTTTTTCCACCACCCAGGAGAAAGTTCCAGATTGAATTACCCGTTTTTTTTTTAAACGCAAGTTACGTGGCAATTTAATTTAACAAAGGGATGTATCAACTCTGATATGTCTCCTCTCCCATTATATTGTGTGGATTGCAATATTTTATGTACAGCTGCTATTGCTCTGCTAATTAAACCTTCACACTCTGCTCTTACTGAATGTAAAATATGTGAATATTTGCCACCTAATACATGCACATATAGGCATGAAGCCTCCAACGCTATATTGACCAGTGTTTAAGTTTCATTCTCCAACACTTGGATGACTACTTCACTGTTTATATTCCATGTAATTTTGCTTTAATGGATGTGTGATTCATTGCAGGTTTACATCATACGCCTGAGTTCCCTTGTGCATTTTATGCACTCTTCAAAAACGGCTGATTGTTAAATTAAATATTTTGTATTGAATGTACTGAATGTTAGCTTGTTATATTAACCACGGCTGTAGAGCTGTTGTTCCAACCACGTACACTATATTGCCAACAGTTTTGGGACGCCTGCCTTTACATGCACATGAACTTTAATGACATCCCATTCTAATATGGATAATATGGAGTTAGATCACCCTTTGCAGCTATAACAGCTTCAACTCTTTTTGGAAAGCTTTCCACAAGGTTTAGGAGTGTTCTTGTGTAAATTTTTGACCATTCTTCGAGAAACACATTTGTGAGGTCAGGCACTGATGTTGGACGAGAAGTCCTGTCTTGCAGTCTCCGCTCTAATTCATCCTAAAGGTGTTCTATCAAGTTGACGTCAGGACTCTGTGCAGGCCAGTCAAGTTCCTCCACACCAAAGTTGCTCATCAATGTCTTTATGGACCTTGCTTTGTGCACTGGTGCGCAGTCATGTTGGAACAGGAAGGGGCCATCCTCAAACTGTTCCCACAAAGTTGGGAGCAAGAAATTGTCCAAAATGTCTTATAAGGGGCCAAGCCCAACCCCTGAAAAACAACCCCACACCATAATCTCCCCTCCACCAAACTTTACACTTGGCACAATTCAGTCAGGCAAGAACAGTTCTCCTGGCAATCGCCAAACCCAGACTCGTCCATCAGATTGCCAGACAGCGAAACGTGATTGGTCACTCCAGAGAACACGTCTCCACTGCTCTAGAGTCCAGTGCGGCGTGCTTCACACCACTGCATCCGACGCTTTGCATTGTACTTGGTGATGTAAGGTTTGGATGCAGCTGCTCGGCCATGGAAACCCATTCCATGAAGCTCTCGACGCACTGTTCTTGAGCTAATCTGAAGGCCACACAAAGTTTGGAGGTCTGTAGCTATCGAAAGTTGGCAACTTCTGGGCACTGTGTGCCTCAGCATGCGCTGACCCCGCTCTGTGATTTTACGTGGCCTACCACTTCGTGGCTGAGTTGCTATTGTTCCCAATTGCTTCCACTTTGTTATAATACCAATAACAGTTGACCGTGGAATATTTAGTAGTGAGGAAATTTCACCAATGGACTTATTGCACAGGTGACAACCTATCACGGTACCACACTGGAATTCACTGAACTCCTGAGAGTGACCCATTCTTTCACAAATGTTTGTAGAAGCGTCTGCATGCCTAGGTGCTTGATTTTATACACCTGTGGCCATGGAAGTGATTGGAACACCTGAATTCAATGATTTGGAGGGGTGTCCCAATACTTATGGCAATATAGTGTATGTTTGTGATGTTGTTTGTGAATGTTAGAAACGCCAAATCGTTGAACTATGTTGGTAACGACAGAACTCGCGACCATAGTTGACTAACGATGGTTTGGTGAAAAACACCAGGCTAGTTAGGCCAAAGCACTTAACCTCAGGTCACTCCCAAGGGGTGAAGCATCATATCAATGCATTTAGCACATTGAGTTTATTTCCTTTTAAATGAATTTGACAGCAACACTCAGTCAAAATTACACAGATGCTGCTTACACTCTTTAACAGGTATGCCTGCGTGCACTTACTTTTGCGTCAACAGCTTTTTTCAACAGCTTAAAGTCAGACGGATGTCTTTGGGGTCGGCGTGCATGATGACAAATGTTGCGTGCATGCCTGCAGTTTTCTCTCTGACTGTCAGCGTTAATTGTAGTACACCGAATCTCATTCCACAAATAACACCAGCCCTCAATTAATCAACCAAATGGCTGGCTAACAGCATTAGCTAGCAGACGCTGACCAGCAGAGGCCATTTGGGGGTTAAAGAGGGGTTTCCACTGCCTGCTGAGGTGACAGGGTTCTGTGGTTGGCTCTGCACACAGTGGACGGCACTGTACTGGGCAACGGAGCCCTTAGTGCTCTGCGTCACAAGTGAAGCAGTTGAAAATAGATGCATTATGGTCAGGTACTTGCCTGTCCTACTGCTGCCCTCTCTCTCTTTTGCTCCTTCTTACCACTCAACCGTTTTCCCTCACTTGAAATGTTGTCCTGCTCTTCATGAAAGCCTCTCACTGCTCGAGCTGTTTGGCGTCTGGCTGTGGGCAATCAGCACCTCATCATGTCCAGCCACACGTTCAGATGATTTAAGCACTATATCAAGTTCTCTCCACCTGCCAAATACTAAAAATGCATGGCTCTTCTTCTGGAACAATAAAAAACTTGTTTGAATGCACTTTAGAAATCAATTCTGCAAATAGCTGTTACATGATGTTTGCACGCCGCAAAAAGGCTTGGTCATATATATTATCTATAATGTCATTCTTTTAATTTGTTGATTAGTAAGTGTTTAGCAGCCACTTTATCCAAGTAAATAAAAATAAGAAAACGTGTTACTTTGGGTACAGACTGAACCTGATGCTAAATTCAATTTCCCCCTAATATTTGGCATCAGGTTTAATGTTTGTATGGGAAACCATCTCTAGAAACATTTATTTTTCAACTATTTAAAAAAAAATGTTTTTAACGCGTGCACACACACTGTCTGGTTCACTATCTTTGTGGGGACTATCCATAGATGTAATGGTTTTTATACTGTATAAACTGAATATTCTATCCCCTTACACCAACCCTACCCCTAAACCTACCCATCACACAAAACTTTACATTTTCAAAAAAACATCAGTCAGTATGATTTATAAACTTGTTTCCTCATGGGGACTAGAGCCCTGCGCGGGACTGTTTTCTTCATCCCGCTCCCGCCCGCACCCGCCGAATTTCTTACCGCCCGCTCCCGCAACGTATGTGTTACACTCCCGCCCGCTCCCGCAATATGTATGTCCACTCCCGCCCGCGCCCGCAAAACTCTGAGAATTTATTCCCGCACAATAATAGAGATGCATTGATTTTGTGTCTTCTCCCGTCCCGCAGGGAAAAAAAACACGTATTTGTATTGATATTATTAAAGAGATTCATGGGGTTGTTTGTTTCGTTTCCCTGGCCTGCATGTAAAAAAAAAAAAAGACAAATACATTCAAATATAAGTTCGTTTTTATCAAACACTTTGCACATAAAAATAGACTGCTTTGCAAAACAGAAAACAGAAAAACAGATTGAGAAACAAAAAACAGATCCCAATTCGTCGGTCAGTTCCGACATACGTCGAACGTGACCGAGTGAAAGGAAACCTGAGAAAACATGCTTCAACAGAACGTAATGTGAACACAAAATAGCAAACGGACATTTAGAAACAATCCATTTCCACTCACTAAACTTCTATGTATTGTTTGTCAAAAACACCAAACAGTCAACTTGACCTACAGGGAGTGCTGAGAGTTTTTGGTGAGGTATGATCAAGTATCTATGTATTTGCCAGCTGCGCAATATGTGGATACATATAACGTTATACCGCATGATTTTGCCTACCAAAACAATTGAGAAACTTCTCCAAATGTCAGACTTTCCTTGCTTAGCTTTTGTGCTGTAAATACCTCGTTTGAGGTTCTTTTCTACATCATCTATTGACATCTTCTCCATCATGTCGTTAGGCAACCTCCCTATCCCGCCGATTCCCGCTGTGTTTTTTTTAGCCGCCCATTCCCGCCCGCAGCAAAATTCAAACCGCCCGCTCCCGCGAGATTTGCGTTGGGTCCCGCGGGACCCGGCGGGACTCAATCCCAATGCAGCCCTCTAATGGGGACCTCAATTTAGGTCCCCAAGAGTCCCCATGAGTCTGTGTGCATTCAGGCTAAAGTCCCCACCGGGATAGAAAAACATGAAACATGAACACACACACACACACTCTCACATTTCTCCCCATTAGGTCCAAGTCATTTTATTAACAAACTAGAATTTTAAATCGGATCACTGTTGATGGAGGACTTTATTCCAGAACAGGCTTAATCTCTGCCTGGAACACAGTCCTTACAGGAGTTACACTCTTGTTCTGTGAAGCATATGAGTCAATAGGTGAGTGTGCAGAAGGCAGGACGGGTGTCTGCAGGTTCTGTTTGCTTTCTTAAGCCTCAGCTCAAAAATTGCGCAGTCGGCCCAATGCGTTTGTGATCCACACAGACTTTAGCTCTATTGCTGAGCATCTCTCATAGTTTTCATACTAAGGTAACAATATTTATATAAATCTAACGATAATACAAACCTGTTGACAATCCTCGGGTGCTGCTCACATTGCGATCAAAAATGACTATTAGATAAATGTACTATATTTTAGTTCGATACTGTTTTTATTTAATATTTTGTATTAAGGGGATTTTATGGTACTAAATTATATTTATGGAATAGTTATGATACATTTATTAACTGTTATTCACTTTTTGAGCATAGACCTGAACATTTAATTTTCAACTTAAACTGTCATAAAGCATGAATGTTTTGGAGCACAGACTTAAGTTTAGTCTAGTTTCTAAGAAGACACTTAGCAGAGTATTGCTGAAGTGAAAAAGTAAAAGTTAAAAGTTTAAGTTTATTATAAATACATAAAAATACTATTTTAAACTTGAAATATGAAATATATGTTTTACTCTAAAACTGTGACTAAAATCTAAGTCATAAATCTAAACAACCTGTGCTCCAAATTTGAGGTTGATATCTCAAAAAATTAGCTTTCAGTAAGAATTTATTTGGACGCAGTACCAAACGTTTCCACTAGATGAAATTTGCTCCCAATTAGTTTCCAATGCGATCATTTGTGAACAGTACAAGTGTGACTATTTTTCTCAGGACCATTTAACCTTTTCAAATCAGGTCCATGATTTTTTGTGCGTGTGTTCACATAGCAAGTGCCAAAACCTTTACCAAATGTCGTACCATTCCTATGAGGTACAAAAACAAACAAACAAACAAAAAAAAAAAAACCCCGTAAAACGCCCGAACAGCACCAGAGGGTTAAAGCAAACCAATTTTTTCAAAACTAAGTAAAATGGTCAATTTGAAAATAGTGAGGACCAAATATCCTCACAAGTTGGTTTTTGACACATTTGACTGTACAAACCGGCACATTCACCTATGGAAGGTAAATATATAAAGATAGTTGTGAAAATGTTTAAAATCAACAAGTATAATCACAATTGTAGTCTCAAAAAGTAAAAGAAAAAACGGAAAAAAAAATCACAAGAAATCAATGTTGTTGTTAACTAGAACTAAAAACAGAGACACAGTCAGTAGAAGTAAATAAGAAGATATAATGGCACAATAAAAAAAAAAGTCAATTCTGAGAAATGAGGTCACAATTACCTTGACTTTTTTACTTTGCAGTGAAGGAAGGAGACCGCTGTGGAATGACGGCTATATCAGTGCATGTTTTGTCCTTTTGATGAATGACACTCCAGCCGGGGCTGCTGTCAATCAAACCTCTCGCCATGAAGCTGCCTGAGGTCACTGTGTGCAGGTGCTCAAGCCCCCGGCTAGGAAAACTCCAGTGCTTCAGAAAGAAATAAACACACACATCTGTGTGAAGCCTGAAGCATACTAGAGACAACTTCAAAAATTAAAGAGCCATGAAGTCCTGACTATTTCCTAAAGTTTTTTCAAATTGCCCTTTTCTTTCAATTAAGGTGACCTGCAGCTGTCAAAAGACAAAAAGTGTCATGTAAGTATGTACACATGAGAGAGAGACAACCTCACACATTCAATAGACACCAGCACTTTGTTGGTGGCAATGCATTATTGTCCTCTCCATGTAAAATGCATACACTGCAAAAAAGTATTTGTGTCGTTTTCATTACAAACATCTAAACATTCTTAAATCAAGATATATTTACTTGAGAAGAAAAATGACTTTAGATTTAATTTACTTTAACCCTTAAATGCATACCTCGGGTCTTCAGCGACCTGGCACGTCATTCACTACCCTCCTCCTCATTCATTTTTTAAAGTTAGACATCAACCTTCTTAGTATTCCTCAATCAATTCATTATAAACAATATAACAAGAATAAATATATAAAATAATGTTGGTTCTTCCATTATTTTTTTGTAAAAATTGTATAGGGTCGCTAACAACCCGAGGTGTGTAAAATTGTATGTATATTTTTTCATGCACAATAATAATTGAATTTTTAATGACGGAATAAGTACAATTCACATTTATTCCACAAGGTGGCAATGTCTGATACACAATGATGAATAGACGTTTCACTTATAGTTACTGCAGACTGAAAACGAAACAATAATAAGTATAATCTGCAAAACGTGAAATGACTGAGCGATTTACTGCAGAGCAAATACTGAACGCATTCGAATATTACTGTCACTGTCACTTGATGGTGGATCCGGTGAAGAAGCTGTCAGTGATCAAAATATTTATTTTTGAAGATGTTGAAAATGATCGTTTTGAGAATATTTTTGAGATTGCGAATATGAGCCAGATGCTGAATGTACTGGGAAATGAGCTCTGACGAGGACAGTGATGATGGTATAAAACATCTGCTCAAACTGAACCCTTCAAAGCTCCACTAATATCAGGAGAGTTTTATATTATCGCGGCAGGTAGAGATCCATCCGTGTTAGATATAGATCCGGGTCGCTAAAGACCCGAATATGTAAGAATGATTGGCGAAACAGTCATGCATTTAAGGGTTAATTTAGATATTAATTTTTCAGAAAACAAGAACGACTATCCAGAGAAAAGATGGGTTAACACAGGTAAGAAAAGATAAATCACTTATATTCATATCTTCCAGGCAAGAAAAAGAAACATAAGTATTATACTTGCAGGGTTCCTCAAATCCAGAGGGCAACTGCCCTGCAGAGTTATAGCTTTAACCCTTATCAAACACACCTGAACACCAACACCAAGCTAATCAAGGTCTTAAGGATCACAAGAAAATCACAGGTAGGTGAGTTTGATCAGGGTTGGAGCTAAGCTCTGCAGGACAGTGGCCCTCCAGGACCAAGTTTGAGGAACCCTGATTCAAGGCCAGACAACTGAAGACTGTGAAGGAGCAGTATATATACACACTCACACACACACAAGTCCAAACGCTCAGGTAAGGACCAACAGGTGAGTCTCATTAGCACTCAGAGTGAGAGTGGGTGAGTGAAGGTGAGAACATGGTGAGTGTCCATCCAAAATCACATGCTTCATATAGTAGGTGAAAAGAAGTTTGTCCGAATTCACAGTTCTCATTAAAGGGTTAGTTCACCCAAAAATGAAAATTCTGTCATTAATTACTTACCCTCATGTCGTTCGACACCCGTCAGACCTCCGTTCATCTTCGGAACACAAATGAAGATATTTTAGTTGAAATCTGATGGCTCTGAAAGTCCTCCATTGGCTCAATGTCACGGTTCACTCTCAAGACCCTTAAAAGGTACTAAAGACGTCGTTACAAAGTCCATCTCACTACAGTGGTTCTAAAATAACTTTATGAATCGGCGACAATAGTGCTTTGTTTTGAAATCGTCATCACTATGTAAGACTTTATTTAGGGTTTTTTTGCGCACAAAAACTATTGTCGCCGATTCATAAAGTTATTTTAGAACCACTGTAGTGAGATGGACTTTGTAACGACGTCTTTAGTACCTTTTAAGGGTCTTGAGAGTGTAGAGTACCATTGAGCCAATGGAGGACTTTCAGAGCCATCAGATTTCAACTAAAATATCTTAATTTCTGTTCCGAAGATGAACGGAGGTCTGACGGGTGTCGAACGACATATTAATGACAGAATTTTCATTTTTGGGTGAACTAACCCTTTAAAAGATAAGTACCCGGATGACCTACTACTTCCGCCGAGAGCATATATGAACACTTTACTATCCCATGAGGCTATGAATGGCATTGAATATACATAGAATATACTTTTTTAGCGGTCGTGAAGTAATTACTTAATCAAAATAAGTACCTATTTAAGAGAGTATACAATTTCGGACACAGCCCATGTCCTAAATACATCCTGGTTACACTTCGATAGTCCACTTGAGACATTTTACCGACTATAAGTAACTCTGCAACTACATGTCAACTAACTTTGAGTATTAGTAGACTGTTAGGTTAGTATAGGGTTAGTAGAATAAGTTGACATGAAGTTGCAAAGTTAAATGTCTACGGATACTCTAATGACTGCTAGTTGACATGTTGCAAAGTTACTTATAGTTAGTAGAATGTCTAAAGTGAATTATCGGAAACTTGCGTCTCTTGTAAATCTTTGCGTTTTCCTCTATATTCTTGCAATGCACATTTGAAATGAAAATGAATGGATTTACAGCATTCTCTGACGCATAGGCGCCTTTGCTCAAAGGTTTACTTTTACATTAGCGTTGCTGTAAATCAGGTCTATCAGTTCACCTCTCCTGTCTCTGTTATTGCAGATGGCTGCAAGTCAAACTTTCCTGAGCAGTGTGGTCACTTGTGGGATACTCCATCATTAAAAAACAGATTAACATTAATTGGGTGACCGTTTTACGATGGCAACGTGTGGAATTCAACTTGGACCGACACTTTACACGTTTTTAAAGCTCTCCAGCTCTCTCCGCTCCTGGAGAAAGAGTGCTTCTCTTTTAGCAGAGAGCCTGTGTCTGAATACAAGCCATGGAGGTTGGTCTGGATAACTCATTCTTGAATGGACCTTGACGTTTTTATATTCACCCTTAAAACATAATCTCCCCGAGCTAAATGGAGTCTTTCAGGTAAAACTCTTCTGTCCACTGCACGCAGGCATCTATCCTCTTGAGTTATACGACAGTCCCATGAAATGAACGAGTGTGAGAGTAGATGAGTAAACCCATAAATACATAATAAATAAATAAAAAAGATGGGCGTCAAGGCGTATGTGGAACTATATTTTTCTTGAGCAGCAAATCAGCATATTAGAATGATTATTATTGCAATCACAAATATTGTGTCCAATTCTGTGGAAATGAAATGATCCTTCTCCTGAATTAATACATACTTTTTGTTTCTGCAAAGTCACAAATAGACTAATTCAAAATGTCATGCCTGATAAATACAGTATACATCCAATGAACACATTGTCATAAACCAGTAAAAACAGCAGCCAAACGAAGTGACCAAAAAATGGAAATTTACTCACCACAATGTTGTTTCAAGCATATATGATTTCTTCATTCTGTTCCTAAGGCAACAGATGGCACTATTTGAAAATAAAATTATTTTTCTCTATTAATCTTTTCTTTTCACGCCAGCTATTAACTTGAATTTGTAACACTTTATTTTACAGTGTCATTGTTACATGTTACATGTAATAACAGTAAATGATGCATTATTACATGCAAATAACCCTCAACCAAACCCTAATCCCTAACCCTATAGTAAGTACATGTTATTAATTTATATTACTCATTACTTAAATATATAATAACGCTGTAACAATAACACTGTAAAATATAGTGTAACCCTTTAATTTAAGGTAGTTACATTGTGTTACTGAGTAATATTAACTACATGTAATTGCTACAGGGTTAGGGATTACGGTTTGGTTGAGGGTTAGTTGCATGTAATTATGCATAATTAACTGTTATTACTATAGTAAGTACATGTAGTAACATGTAACTGTCACCATAAAGTAAAGTGTTACAGTCAATGATACCACACATCATTGGTTCTCATGTCATGTGACCAAATGAGACACTGCAAGATTGACTATACAAAAGTACGAATGAGATTTTAATGCTACACTCTAAAAAATTATGTTGGCTCAAAAAAAAAAAACTGTTTGCTTTTTTTTTTGCGTTATGACAACTTTGAATGAATTTACGTTCAACCAACAAGCTACATTGAGTTAGAGGAACTTAAAGGTGCACTATGTAACTTCCGTCCACTAGAGGTTGTTCAAAACAAAGGCGTAGTTTGATGACGCCACGTTTGAGCGCAGACTCTTGGGACATGTGGTCTTCACCTCACATTCTTTTTGGAAAAGAATCAGGATAGGACTCGGGGAGAAATCATGTTCATGGATGCGATTATTAACTAACTGTAGTATGAAGCAGAGCAGGGCCGAGTGTTGTGGGAGGTGAGCAAGGCTGCTGGAGCGATTGTTAATAAGATGAAGGCAACACACGCCTAGCGATCAGCGGGACTTTTATTATGCCACAGTTCCCGGCACCACTTCCGTTTTTACAGTAATGAGTATGAGGTAACGCAGCTCTGTGTATCACTTTATGACACTTGTTGCACACTGCAGTGAGAGTAAAGCCAGAAACCGGAAACCAAGGGTAACACAGATATGACGCAATTGACAGGCGACTCACTCCCCCATTAAGATAACAATATGTAACATTGGTGTAGTGGTTTTTGGATATTTTATTGAAAAAAATGTTACATAGTGCAGCTTTAATTATTTGGAGCATAAGTAGATCACTCCAAAAAATGAAGTCGCTCCAACTACCAGAGTTGTAGCCCTGGAACCATTAGCACATGCTAACATAACTTATTTAACATGTATATTTAATGAACAAGTGAGATATTACTTGTCACTGGCATTAGCGCAGTCATTGCTTATAGAGTCAATGTAGTGTTTACCTTCATGTATCTTCTCTTCAGCACAAAAGTAATAACCACATAAACTTCAACATTACAGAAACTCTTTTAAATGTCAAACATAACAGCATTAAACACTAACAGGTCGTTCCCTTCACTAAAAACAAATACATTAACACTTAATTTCAACATTTATTCTCCTTATCCAGCCCTATGCAAAGCATGCTGGGAACTAGAAATCGACTGCCTTATTTCCGAAGTTATCAAGACAATTTCATTAAGTTACTACAACCAATAAAAGCCAATTAACACAGAAATTTCAGTTTAAATTACAGACGATATTAAGTTGATGTAATGATCAACATTATTATGTCAACAGAACTCTACAAAATAATGTTTGCAACTTAAAAGTTTTAATTAAAGCAATAAATTTGAATTTTTTACTTGCAACCAAGCATTTATTTAAGTTGTTGTAACAGGTCCCCTGAATTACTTTTTAGAGTGAGGTTTTAATGATATAGATTGATGTAAAAAAGAGCCCAGAATTTTTCACATCTTTAAAAAGGACTTTGAACATGTCACATGCACTATATTTATGATGCTTTTATGGTGCCTTTTTGTAGCTTGATTGTCTTGGTCACTTTCATATGGAAAAGTGCAGACATTTTGTCTAAATCTCCGTTTGTCTTCCACTAAAGAAAGAAAGTCATGCGGGTTTGGAACAACATGAGGGTGAGTAAATGATGACAGACTTTTCATTTTTGGGTGAAGTATCCTTTTAAGCTTTAATAAAGCACAGCACTCATCAGTAACTAAACATCTACTCTAGCAATGCTGATACTGCATTCAATACATAATAGTATAAAAGTCCCACAGACCCTCTTAAAAGATAAACAAAGGGGAAATTACATATTAGTGGTGACTAGCTGAGAAACATGTTCGGACATGCTCCTCCACACACAGAAACACACAGTTTATACATTAACAATCTGTATTGCATTGTTGATGCCTGTGTTTAGTGTAGACATCTCATTGACATATCAGAGAAGCTTGGCTTTGTTCTTGCTCAGATGTGGTTTAGAATAAAGAGGATTGTGGGTAATGCAGGGCCTAACCACAGTAACGGATGGACAGGTTTACTTTTATGGTATGCCTTCCTTTTCCCTGCATGACACTTCCAGCACCAATAAAATCAGACAAATCGCCTCCACATGAGAGTAACATAACATCAAAGTAAATCAATACTTCTCATCTCTGTGGAAATTATTACGGTGGAAAAGGGCGGCCTTTAAGGGTTTGTCTAGCTTCCGGCGGACCGCCTTCCGTATTCAGCTTAGGAAGAAAGTGTAGCGCCTCTAGCAGTTCAAATCACTTATGTTACGTCCTACATCGCACTTAGGCTTTTTTGTAAGTTGAATACCAAAGATGGTCCGCTGGAAGTTAGATATTTGACTTTATAATGTGTTAAATATGGATATTTGTCTTACAAAACCCATCAATTCACTTCAGAAGGCCTTTATTAACTTTTTTTGGGCTTCAAATTTTGGGCTGCCATTCACTGCCATTATAATGCTTGGATTAGCCAGGACATGTTTTAATATAACTCTGTTTGTATTCGTCTGAAAGAAGAATGTCATATACACCTAGGATGGCTTCAGGGTGAGTAAATCATGGGCTAATTTAAATTTTTGGGTGAACTATCCCTTTAAGGGTTGGCCCTTTGTAATATTGAAGCCCATGCAGTATTTGGACACTTCAAGGCAACATAAAATCAAAATGGACTTTCTTTATAAAAAGAAAAATGCTTGTCTTTCTAATCTTATCAAAATGTAACCTTTATGAAAACGTGCTCCACCTCTTCTCAAACCCTCTCATCCAACCACCGGCCTCCATTCTGATGTAATGCCCACTTTTCACAATCCAATACATTCCTGATGGAAAAAAAGTCCTGGCCAACATTTTATTTTCATGATTAATATCTTGTTTCACTCAGAAATACATCAAATTAAAATGAAGGAGGTTAAATTGGTTGCAATAGAGTGCTGCTGTCAAAACCATGAAGACTAATTTGCCAATGGTTCCCTCAAGGTTTTCCTAAGGGTTTTTATAATGAGGTTTTTCAATTTATGATCAAAATAATTTCGGTGGTGGTAAACAAAGGTTGACGACACTTAATTGGAAAATAATGTGTACAATAAAATCAGGAATGCATGTTCATGTTGACTTTCAGCCACACAACCGTTTGCATTAAGATAACAAATATCAAGCCATTATTTATCATCTTTTGTGGATATATACTCAACCATTCAATAGTTTGTGGTTGATACTTATATTTGGAATATTTGAATATTGAATATTTTAAGACTCTTCAATGCTCAACAATGTTGCATTTATTTGATCAAAATACTGTGACATATTATTAGAATTTAAAAAGTATTTTCTATTTTAATTATTAAAATGTTGTATTTTGTAACAATGTGAAATAATTAATGCATCCTTGCTGAATAAAATTAATTAAATAAATAAATAAAAATATATTTATTATAAAATATAAAATATAATATAAAATATATATGTATATATTTCTGACCCCAAACTGTATGATGTCACTTCTCCTCAGGTTCAAACAGGGATCATTTGGATACATTTTGTTTTATCATATACATAAACTTATGTTTGTAAAATGCTTGAAAAATGTGATTGTGTTATGTTTCTTTCAAATAAATGATGTATGTTTTTATATTTTCAGACATTTTCAAGTGTGACTTAATTCCTTTAATAAATATATACAAGTGCACTGAAAGAAAGATGTGATTTTCTGTGGGAAAGTGTTTGTGTGAGTCTCTCAGAGGTGCTGAAGGGATTCAGGAATGTTTTTAGGTAAAGAGAAAATGTTCTTTGATGTCTGAAATCCCATATCTGTGGTTTTGTTAGTGAATAAAGCTCAGAGACTCAATCAGACAACCAGCATGGGAAACCCCTCATGACAGGAGACCATAAACACACACACATACTCACGTGTACACATACTTATGACAACTCTCACACACATACTAACTGTTGTTCCAAACCTGTATGAATTTCTTCTGCTGAACACAAAAGAAGATATTTTGAAGAATACGGGTAACCAAACAGTTGATGGGCCCAATTGACTTATATAGTACGGAAAGAAAAATACTATGGAAGTCAATGGGGCTCATTAACTGTTTGGTTACCAATTTTTTTTTCAAAATATCTTAATTATGAAACACCAATAAAGTTTTGTTCTGTGTTGCAGCAAATGTATATTTTCAGAAGGACAATCCACACTATACACACAAACAGAACGGCATTCAAAAAAACACACAAATAGTATACACACCCAGGAAAATACCTTGTGCATGATATCAGATGCTGGTGGCTTGAAGGCTGTGAGGCTAGTGAACGTGTTTGTTTTCTTGTGTTCTTCACTCACTGTCTCAGCTTCACATATGACAACAGATTCCTGTTTACCTTTCGCTCCCCCTGCTGCACTTCCTGTTGTTTGTGACCTGTCCTTTATTGCCTCACAAATACATGTACACCTTATCACCGAACGCTCCTTTCTTCTGCCCTCTCACATTTTCCGATCCTTTAAAAGCTCTGAGAGGCATCTCTGTCTGTCGCTATGGTTGTGTTTGGAGGCCTTTGTGTCTCATTTGGACGGATGCATTCACACAGCTGGATGAGAGAGAATGAGACATAAACAATGAGAAAAAAAAATGACATGGAAAAATTGAGAAACGTATTGAAGATAAAAGCATTGCATTAAGGAGTAAGGATGAAAACAGAACTGTTATCGAGATCTGTTACTTAAAAGAACATTGCTGTGCAACATGCCATGAGCAAAATCTTTTGGTTGGTGTCATTTGTTTTCACCCCTATGGCAAGCCATATTAGCTTAAAGGTCCCATGGCATGACATTTTCATTTTATGAGGTATTTCAACATTAATATGAGTTCCCCTAGCCTGAATATTGTCCCCAAGTGGATAGAAATGTTGATCGGTGTAAACCCGAGTTCTGGCTGTCTTTCTCTGCCTTTGAGAAAATGACAGGCCAGACTAGCCAATCCTGAAGTCTCCTGTTATGACGTCCACACAGGAACGGTTACCTCCCTTTCCTCCACCCAGACGAGAGATCATGGCTTGTGAACGAGTGAATGCTGGCAGTTTCTCAGTGTTTGGATGTACAAATGAAAACAGAAGTCTTTTTTCAGTTCCTTCTGATCTGTGATCAGTGATTTCTTATGTGTAGCTAATTATTTATTATTCGTGCACACACTGCGGCTTCTCTCTCTCCCGACAGAACAGTGTTTTCTATCTTGTGAGTCAGTGTTTTTGTATGTCCTCGTCGCGTCTATCTGTTCTACAATGTGCATACAGTCATGAGTTTCTGCTCAACATCGGCAGACTCACATCTCTTTAGAGATAAACCTCACACACGCCGAAGCTCGGGCTGCACTGGCCGGTCGGCCTTCAACATCCCCGACCCCCAGTACTGCATCTGGCCCACAGCGGAGGCACCAAACGCGGCGCGAGATTAAAGGGTAACTAAACCCCTGCTCAGAGCTTAACTCCACCCACTGGCAATTTTCAAAAAATGCTGGAAAAGTGGGCAGAGCCCGGCGGACACAGAGGGGCCGAACCGAAGGCGGGGCTGAGCGGAGGGCGTGCACCTGAGACCCGCAGTGACGGATTGTTTGACAGCTGTCTGACTCGCGAGTCGCAAAGATGGAGAATGACTGGAGTGACGCCAGCTTTGCAACAGAGCGGTCATTTCTCCTACCTTCACCTGAAGTGGAGGAGGGTGGATTTTCTGTAACAGACACAAACCCAGAGCCTTATCAATGCGAGCCGCTGCTCAAACTGCGTTAACTCCCGATGCAGACGATGCTAGGAAGCAGCCGCGCAAGAGAACTGACCTAATCTATCTGCGTCCGCGGCAACCACTTGCGTGTCAGGGTTTGAAAGCGCGTCTCATGTATGAAAATTATCTGTACACATGACGGGCGGCAATAATATCGCAAGAAAAGCCTGACGTATACTGACAACTGCATTATTTAACCGTATTTTCTTCAATACAATGTTAAAGCAAGTATCAGTGAGTTTCATTCATAATGTTTACTTCATGTAATATGACAGTTCATACTGGAGTGAAGCCATTCTCATCATGTGATTGGGGGAAACATTTCTGAGGGCGTGGTGAGCTCGTGCCAGGGGCGCGGATAGTGAGCCGTTGGAGGTACCATCCTACGTCACGATGTACCACAACGTCCAATAGGAAAATTCAACTGCAGTAGCCACCGTTCAACCTTAAGAGGGCAGCACTTTGGCGGTTTTACACCATATTTTATAGAATTAAAACACTTTATACTCAAATGTCAAAACATTTACTCGAATCAATGAACAGCACTAATAAAGCCCCAGTATTACAGATCATTAACTAAAAAAAGTTGGTTTAGGGTTTAGTTACCCTTTAAGCAGAAGGGGGGTAAGCGTGAGGGTATCCGGCTAGGCTAACCAGATATCCCCACAATAAACTGGATTACATTCGATTACTGCTGTTGTGTCTTTGTTAGCGCTGTGTACTCAATGCGCGTCACTGACGCTTTTCATATGATTGGAACATATCTAAAAATAATGCTATAATCAACACTTATTAACTCGTTCATCTCGCTGTAATGGTACATTGCATGTGTTACAAAGTTGGTAGAATAATGATGAAGACGGACTCGGCGTGACTGGGACTCGTGTTTATTCAGAACTCTCAGATACAAACACAATAAACTCGCGCTGACAGACAGCGATCTCACAACTCAGTAGTTACTATAAATAACTTTGTTAGCAATCGCTCCGTCTCCGTGATGTCCGGTTCGCGAACGAATCATTCTTTTGAATCGGTTCTTTTTAGTAAACCGAACCAGTTCACCAAATCGGACTGAATCGTTCTAAACGGTTCGCGTCTCGAGTCAGCGCTGATCCATAATTTACTAAAGTTACTAACTTTCTGACATGAGTGACAGTCCCTCCGACTAGAAATAAACTAATAACCTGAAGTATATTCTAGTAGCTACAACAGATCACTAAACTGAGACATGCTGAGAACTGATGTGAAGTGAACTCAGGTCCATCCGTCTCTCTGGCAGCAGCTCGTACATTGTAGACCTTGCTAAACCACGCCCCCTCCGCTCATTTCAAATGCAAAGATGTCAGCCAATCACAACAGTGGGCGTTTTTACTGAAGTCTCACAGCAGACACGCCTCTTGAAACAGGGCATTCAGCCACAGGGCAAACAGCAGTATAGAAAAAATGCCTTTTATTTCTAAATTATGACATTTTATGATGTAAAAATCATACTAACAATATAAGTACACCTCAGGAAACATTATAAAATAATAGAAAAATGCCATGCCATGGGACCTTTAAAATGTTCCCATGTGTTACTCATCAAAATTGTATTTTTACTAGAAAGAATTAAATTAGAGAGCTCTACAAATCAATTCTTACTAGTAAAAATTACAACACAAAGAGAGACCCCCAATTAATTTATTACTAGAAACAATTATAAATAGAAAGCTCTAAAAATTATTATTATTTTTTTTGTCAAAAAAAAGTATGTCAAATATGTCTTGTTTTCTCTGCAATTGCATTCTTACTTAGCCTGACAAGCCAGACCCACATTAAGATGTTAGGTCTGGGAACTCACCATTGGCATTTCTCAGTCCGAGGGGCGGGATAAACGGTTGTCTTTCAAATTCCCTCTGCGCACAATAGGATAGCGCAAAAACCAACCAGAGCAACGAAGAATGTGAAGCGGAGCTAGTTGATAGATTAAACTTTCGCTGTATCCGGTCGGCAAACCTCCGAACACATCTTACCTTTCTTAAGAATGGCTTCAGTGCCGTTCTTTGTTCTTTTCTCAAAGAAAAGCTTAACTCCAAGTCATCCAGAGTTGCGCCTAAAGCGATTCGAAAGACCGCTGTTCGCCAGCTTCTTTGTTTACGAGTAGCACGCAGAACCGCCGCAACTCTGCCGTCATTATGTTAAGCCCGCCCATCGACTCTATACACGATGTGATTGGCCTGACCAGAGTTTGGTTTTTCCAGCTTAAAAATTTAATTGGGTGCTAGTCGGAATTCTTACCAGTAAAATTTGAATTAGGGGGCTCAACAACTGAAATGCTTACTAGTAAAAATGTAATTAGGGTTAATTCCTTTAATAAATATATACAAGTGCACTGAAAGAACAATTAGAATTCTTACTAGTAAAATTTGAATTAGGGGGCTCAACAATTAGAATTCTTACTAGTAAAAATTTTATTAGAGGCTCTACAATTAGAATTCTTACTAGTAAAATTTGAATTAGGGGGCTCAACAATTAGAATTCTTACTAGTAAACATTTTATTAGAGGCTCTACAATTAGAATTCTTACTAGTAAAATTTGAATTAGGGGGCTCAACAATTGAAATGCTTATTAATAAAAATTTAATTGGGTGCTAGTTGAAATTCTTACTAGTAAAATTTGAATTAGGGTGCTCAACAATTGGAATTCTTACTAGTAAAATTCAACTACGACGAGTAACGCTGGGAACATTTTAAGCTAAAACAGCTTGCCATACAATACTGATAAAATGCTTAAACCACACACTGCAAAATTATGTTCTTCTTATTTTTGTCTTGTTTTCCAGTGCAAATATCCAAGCATTCCTGAATGAAGATACATTTACTTAAAGAAGCAAAATTACTTTGAAAAAATATATCAAAACTATGTGAGTTTATGCCTAAAAAAAAAAAAAAAAAAAATTCTTACTCCACTGGCAGAAATGTTTTCTTTTTTTCAGCAACTTAATTATGATCATTTTTTTAGAGACTAAGGCCCCGTCCACATGGAGACCCGTTTAGCTGTATACGTAAAAATTTAGTGTTGTATCAGCGTTTCGTCCACACGGATCCGACATTTTGGGAGCCTGAAACCGATATTTTTTGGAACCGGGTCCCAGAGGGGATAAATCTGAAACAGACACCCTTGCGTTTTCATAAATTTTGTAAAACGGTAATGTCCTCACAACCTTGAGATGTTTCTTGAGATGAGGGGAAAAAAAGATTGGATAAGGAAAGCTCTGGCTTCGTGTGGATGTGGCCGATATCGTATGTCTTTTAGCACATCAAGTAAATGTATCTTAATTTAAAAATGTTTACATATTTGTCAAAAAGTACAGATTTTTTGCCGTGGTTCTATGTAGAACGTAGACAGCAAAGCAGCTCACTAATGGTTTTGCAACAGAGCGTGCCTGTTTGCTTATATGACATTACATCAGCATGTAGCCATTTATTCACACCCTCATTGGTATGCATAGAGGCCGAGGAGGACACTGAGAGATCAAACCATTGTGACATCACTATGTGGAAGTGCTTTGAAGGGGATAAGGGCATAGGGACGTCCAGAGAGGACAATGTTAGCATTATTATGTCCACTGGACCTGTATCTACTGCATTCAAGATACAAGGCAAAACAAGATAAGCATCACTTTCCTCTTACGCCCTGGTTTACAGTCCGATACCTCCGCCTCACACTGATCAAAGCCAACGGCTGGGACACTGGTCCCTCACAGCACTGCAGCATCACATTTCCCACATACCACACATATGTCATGTACCTACAGAGAAGTATTTTAGTAAACATCCTTATTGAGAATTCCCAGATGAGAACTAATGAAAAATGTCAGTTCAATCGTCCAATAATACGATGTCCTACCTGCCAGTCAACATATGTATTTCCATACCTCCGCACACCGTGCTCACACAGACATCACACGTCATGTCGAGGCTATGCAGAGTTGTAGACAAAGTCATCAAGCACCTGCCACCTGTTACAGTTGCCCCTGAACCAAAACAACGAAAATACTTTTTGAGTGGAAAAACAACAAAAATAACGACTTTATCCCACTATTATTGTTGTTCAATTTGAGCCTCTGACGAGAGTTCGCGGGAGTGCCACGACGCATGCGCGAGAACTGAGATTACGGCGTTCTTCTTCTACTACTACTTGTTACTGGCTGCTCACTCTTTCGGAGTAGGGTTAATCTCAGTTCTCGCGCATGCGTCGTGGCACTCCCGCGAACTCTCGTCAGAGGCTCAAATTGAACAACAATAATAGTGGGATAAAGTCATTATTTTTGTTGTTTTTCCGCTCAAAAAGTATTTTCGTCGCATGATAGACTTAATACAGAGCCACTGTAGTCATTTGGACTCCTTAATGACGTTTTTACTTACTATTCTGGGCCATCAAGTTTCATTCCCTCTGAAAGCCTATGATTTCAGCTCTCAGATTTCATCAAAAATATACTAAATTATGTTCCGAAGATGAACGAAGGTCTTACATGGTTGTAACAACATGAGGGTGAGTAATTACTGACAGAATTTTCATTTTTGGGTGAACTTACCCTTTAATTTTTAGATGGCAACCCTTTATGCATGTCAACACTATCAACGCAGAAATGAATCTGCAGCAGTCAGGTGGTACAAGTAAGAGCTCTTTAAGTTGTTTACATCCATTATTATGGTAATGTTATTTGCTTTGAGACATAAGGTAATTTAACTGTCTCTCGTCTTGTGACGCTTTGTAGACACTGCTGTATGCATTTATGTGTTTTGAAGGAGGCGTGGCTTTGGAGACGCTCTGAAGCGAGGGTGGGATCTAATGCTTTCAAAGCTAGCTTGCTATTGCTAACTTCTCCAAAATTGCCTACCCTACCTTTAACATGAGGCTTCACTCTGTGTAAGAGAGTACATTTCATCAGTGGTTGAATGTAACGAAGTTCAAATACTTCTACTTTACTTAAGTAAAATGTTCACGTATCTGTACTTTACTTAAGTAGAATCAATAGTGCATATTTTTTACTTTGTTACATTTTGCCGCAATTATTATACTTTCTACTCTACTACGTTTCTACAACGTTCCGTTATATTTTCTGATCAGTTTCAGGACTCGTCACAACGCTTGTCCGTTGTCACAAGGAAAAATGGAAACACTCAGCGCTGCTCACACAGAGAAACTTAGTCACATACTGCAGGATTGATTCAAAATGTGGAGTTTCTATATTTATAACATTTAACACAAACACAGTTAAAAACATCAAACGACCAAGAGTGTTGTTTTCCTGAATACCATCACGACTGAAAATGTGTCACTTATTTCATATGACACTGACAGTTCCAAACAATTAATTAACAAAAAGTCACTTACATTTTAGATGCAATATGGACTGTTTTTGCTCTATTTCAGCAGCGAAAATATCACAGCAGAACCATAACGCATCCCACAGCAAAAGTGTGTTACTGAATGATTCAACGTTTTGAATGAATCGGTTGAATCAAAGATTCAATTACTTGTTCATAAACGACTGCCACTATTGAACGAATCAGCCGTTTGAACGAATCGACTCAGTGATTCACTCTCATTAATACCTGCCGCCACCTACTGGCAGTTTAGTTTCATGTTAAAACATTCTTTCCAACATTTCTTATTTGTATTCAAAAAAAATATTTAAAACAATCTCATAACATTTAATGCAGTTGTAATTTTTCAGTGTAAATTATTTAATTTGATTGGTAACAGCCCTATATTGTCTTATTCTAATTTAATGTATTGATAAAATTTAAGAATATAAAAGGAAAGCTGAAGCATAGCCTATATTTAATAAGATTAAGGGGAAAAATGTCCTTTATAAAAGGTTAAAATATGCAGATTTAAATACATCAAAGCTGTTCAGTGAACACTATAGTGCATATTGCTTCAGAATACAGCCTACATTAACCCAAAACTAATTTAGTTAAAATGCCACAGCCCATAGGCTACTGTTTTTTTATTTTTTATTATTATTATTAGAATATAGACGTTAAGATAATAAAATGTTATGCAAGTACTTTTACTTTTAATACTTAAAGTACATTTAAAATCAGGTACTTTTTACTTAAGTAGGGTTGTCATTGTGGTACTTCTACTTTTACTAAAGTAAATATATCTTGGCGTATTTGTACTTTTACTTAAGTACTGAGATGCAGTACTTCCTCCACCGCTGCATTTCATGAAACCTGCCAGTAACACCCCCTCATCGTATTTCACCTCAAAAATAAAAGAAAGTCTCATTCTCATTACTGTAATGCAATGCAATAAATGAATAAATATAAAATGATATAAATATACAAAATCATTGTATAATAGTGCTGTAAATCAGTTTAAAGATTGTATATCAAATGAAAATCACCATTGAGATTCATGAGAATTATAAAATTAATTAATAAAAATAAATTAAAAAAGTTACTTATATTTTACTAACTAGTTTTTGTATACAATTCAGACATAACATTATGACAACTAATGTGCAGGTGAAGTGAATAACACTGATTATCTCTTCATCACGGCACCTGTTAGTGGGTGGGATATATTACACAGCAACTGAACATTTTGTCCTTAAAGTTGATGTGTTAGAAGCAAGAAAAATGGGCAAGTGTAAAGATTTGAGCGAGTTTGACAAGGGCCAAATGGCTAGACGACTGGGTCCGAGCATCTCCAAAACTGCAGCTCTAGTGGGATGTTCCCGGTTTGCAGTGGTCAGTCTCTATCAAAAGTGGTCCAAGTAAGGAACAGTGGTGAACCGGTGACAGGGTCACGGCCGGCCAAGGCTCATTGATGCACGTGGGGAGTGAAGGCTGGTCCGTGTGGTCCGATCAAACAGACGAGCTACTGTAGCTCAAATTGCTCAAGAAGTTAATGCTGGTTCTGATAGAAAGGTGTCAGAATAACATCACGATTTGCCGCAGACCAGTCAGGGTGCCCATGCTGACCCCTGTCCACCGCTGAAAGCCCCAACAGTGGGCACGCGAGCATCAGAACTGGACCACGGAGCAATGGAAGAAAGTGGCCTGGTCTGATGAATACATTTTTTTTTACATCACGTGGATGGCCGGGTGCGTGTGCGTCACTTACCTGGGGAACACATGGCACCAGGATGCACTATGGGAAGAAGGCAAGCTGGTGGAGGCAGTGTGATGCGTTGGGCAATGTTCTGCTGGGAAACCACGTACCACTTTGACATGTATCACCTACCTAAGCATTGTTGCAGACCATGTACACCCTTTCATGGAAACGTTATTCCCTGGTGGCTGTGGCCTCCTTCAGCAGGATAATGTTATGCCTGATCGGTGTATATATATTAACTTATTATAAATGTATTTTATATTACACCCAGAGACAATGAATTTTAGGGTGACTTGTGACCATGTTTTTGTGAGATTCACACAGAGGTCAAATACTGCATTTAATACTTGGGTTACAGCGCCACCTGCTGGTAACAGTGCCTCTCTTCTTCGTAACACAGGACAGTGTCTCCCTGTGGTAAGTTAATGTAAATCACAATAGCAGGTGCATTAGAGTCATTTCTGTTTCTGAATTCGGCAACTTCACTGTTTTTACGAATCTCACAAAGACATATCTGGGTCATGCTACATCCCAAATAAATTAACTGGAAAATAATATATTTTACATACATCAATATTAAGCCCAGTTTTGTTATTTTCAACGATGATTCTCATTAGAATCAGATAACTGTAATACAGAAGAAGAAAAAAATCCTGGACAAAGTTTTTAAAATTCACAAAATTTTATCAGCATAAATCATTACAGTTTATAAATGTATGTTTTTTGGTTTTGTTTACAATTGTTTTAAAAAAATACTATGTTTTATTTATTTTTTCATTGTGATAATGAGAATTGCCCTTTTGTGCTAAATAATCATGAGAATTAGGGAGCAAAACATCATAAAGCTACTAAAAGTACAATTCATTTGTTAATGCAAGATGTAATACTTTCTTTCTTTCTTTCTATCTTTCTTTCTTTCTTCTTTCATTTCTTTCTTGACCCAGACAGGATTTGCGAGATTAATTTGTTTAGATGGTTGACTCGGAAGCCTAATCAAACCATCTCGCATTTTATAACAGTGATAAAACATTATATTTGGACTAATCTTGATCAGATTTGACATATTCTGTCTTACTCATAGAAAGGACTGTTTGTTGTATTATTTTTGTATCTCTCCCTGTATCTCACTTCCCCTCCCACATCCTGCGGCTGACAGAGGTAAACTTATCCAAGCTGTGGGAGAAAGACAGTATGGTACAGTCTGACTTTACCTCACAGCGCCACTGCCAGGGATGAGGGCTCGATTCCTGATGCTATCTGACGCCCTCTTCTCATCAGCACACGTTTCCTGTGTAGGCCTACATCACAAAAAAAGCACAGGGATTCCAGATACTCTCAACATAATGGACTCTGTTTGATGTATAGCATGGTCAGCATTTAAAAATATACATTATTTCAAAATATAAATATGTATTTTTTACTGTTTACCACGATCTTTTGTAAAGTCATTATGCATACTAGACATGCACCATGTTATGCCTAAATGTCCAAAACCACAATAATAGCATGGCAAGTAGGGGTAGGCCAACTCTTTGTTAGTGTTAAAATGTTGCCGTCGTACTTGTGTTGATAATTTTGACATTTTTAGGTTTTCTGTAAGTCAGTCATTGTACGCAAGAGGGCGCTAGTGGCTAATTGTTCAAACGAAGTTGGATTATTTTACTTGTGTATGTACGTGGGTAAAAGTACAAAACACATAGGCCTATAAAAGGTATAGGCCTACAGTTTAATGCGGATTAAAAATATAACAATTTATATGTTTTAAATGGGTGTTTGTTAGAAATTAGTTCTTGTTTATTCGTATTTTTCCCTAAGACACAGAGCATTAGGTCTTATGAGAAATCTACGAGACCGCAAGCGATTTTACGAATCCTGCTAACTCATTAGCTCATGAATATTAATTTGTTCATACTCACTTTTTTATTGATTCACTTCTTCGAGCGTTTGATCACCTCATTCAATTAAGATGAATGTCTTTTAGACATTTACCTAAGAAGGATTGGCAAATGTACAGACTAGGCTAAATCAATGTCCGCCAATCAGCCAGTGAGGGGGCGGGGTTTTCCACAGTCAGCGCGAAGGTGGGCGGGGCTGCTTTATACACCGCCCCGTACAGGTACTGTATACACTCATGCGCTTGGTCCAAACACAACTGTTGTTTCACACTGTGCTCAGTCACATAGCGGATCTCATTATTTCCCTCGCCTCTCTGGATATGTCTAAACAGCACGTCTGATAATGTCGGGGAGAAAATTACCTGGATCAGGTGTGTTGAGCGCAGCTGCAGGAATGGACCGGGGACGGACGGGGGAGAGGCTGCACGCAGCGCTGGCCGGACTGCAGGAACTGCATTTCCTCCGGGACAAACAGAGTGCCATGGTGCACTGGGCTCTGACCCTGAACAGAGAGGAGTCCGATACATCAAAACACGAGAACGTGAGCACAGAAGAGCTGAGACTGGAGGCAACACTTACTCTGCTAAAACAACAGCTGGTAAGACATTATTATTAAAGACAAGTTGCCAATAATCATGATTTTGATCACAATTGCAACTAAGGAGTAAAACAAGTTATTTTATAACAGGCAATTGTGGGTAACAAAAATGTATGTATATGCAAGTATAAATGCATATTATTTTTTTTGCTTTTCATTTAATTATAATAAATCACTCAGTTACTTGTTTAAAATTGGCCTTTGTGTTTTCCAGCAGGCTCACAATTGTGACCATTGACATGTTCACATCTGAGTTAAAATATTGTATTAACATTAAAAAAAAATCAATAATTGACCACTTATATATAATATGCATCATTATCTGTATTATTTGGCTTATATTCGGCTTACTTTTATGGTGCTTTGGCAAAGATGTCATCTGAGAGAAGCAAACTGGATTGAACAGCTCTAGTCATGTGACTACTGTATTTGCACCGGCCAAGTAAAAAATATCCATGACATCAAGACAGTCTGCACTTTCATTTATAGCTGAAAAAAATCACGTAAAACACATTAATGGCTCGTTGAAGACCCTTCAGACATAAATCTTGGTTACCAATGTAGGATCCAATGTGTGAACATCTGATGTCATTTTGGATGAATATAGATAGATCTACCAGATGTTTTCTGTGATTTAGCCTAGTCAGTTCTTTTACATTATTTTGTGAATTTTCCAGCAGCAAATGAGAATCTTTGCATAAAACCTACATTCCTGTGTGCTCTTACTGTAGGGGGGATTCATTGGTGTATTTTGTGCATGGTTTGGCAGTGCGCTTGATGACTGAATCCAGTGCTGAATCACAGGCACAGCTGGGGGTCATAGTGAGGGGTCATAAATCAAGGGCTCTGAGGGGGGCCAGTCCGTTTCTGATGATTAACCCAATTTAATGAGAATGGCAACAGAGGAACTGTGGCCCGGTCGGCGACACAGATTTGACCCCACAGCCGATGCATGTTTGAACCTTTTGGACTTTTGTTGAACCCTTCTAATACTCGATGGTCAAAGTGACTCTGGTCTATAGACATAAGACTGGCAGTAGTGCTCTTACACCATTTAAATTAATCTTAAATGGCATCTTTTTTTTCCCAAAGCACAGGGAAATTGCATATAATTGATATAATCTGCAATAAGTGCTCCGCCAATGTGGATGCACTAAGATATTCTCTCTAAAAAGAAAGGATTCATTAGTCAAATGTCTAGGAACCCCTTCATTTTTATCCAATTGTCAGTTCCCAGATGCGACAACCCCCTTAAATGAAGGAAACCCTTAGTTATAATATTTAGGGTATTGTCAGTAAGGATTTTCTTAATTTAAGTGGTTTGTTGCAACCGGTTGCATTATCCACACAACTATAGATTACAGTAATACCCTCAGATAAAATTGGATTAGTGTTCCTCATTGTTCTCTTTCACTACCTGGCAAGCACAAAGACGACAGATTAAAGTATGTGTGTTGTCAGAGTTTGGCACAGGTGTGACTCTTTACTTTGCTGGTTTAGTTTGTTTACAGTCAACCATTATAGATTTTCTGTATTTGGCATGTCATTTCCTCTTGGACCTATACATTTGGTTTACACAATAGTTTGTGCTCCTCTGCAGGAGAGAGTTTAGTAATCTTACAGCACTTCCCCCAGGCTACCCTTTATCCTTGCCTAGTTAATAGTCAACCGCTGTCCTTCTTTATTTGCTTCCTCCTTCTGTTTTTTTTCTCCTCTTGTCTACATCGTATAACAGCAGGAGTCATATCAGCCATTAAATGTCTGGAAGCATCCAGTTTTCAATGCTCTTCTGTGGTTAGTTTGGAATGAGAATGAATAGTAGCTTAACAAAGAACACTATAGATAGTTATGTTGTGCTGGATTGACTTACAGTTTATTACACTTCACAGTTCTCAAACTCTTAGCTTATTATTTGTTGCGTGAATAAATAGCCTGTTGAATTTATATGCAACTCTACTCATGTGGTTCATAATTGTACTAAAATTGCATGATTCATCAGATACCATATTGTATGATAAGTCATGTATTTGCAGTTGCAGTCAGGATGCATTTGCAGCAGTTGTGTCGCATGCTAACATAATGTGTGTTTTTCCTGCAGACACGTCTACGCAGACAAGATGTGGGATTGAAGACTCATCTCCAGCAGCTAGATCAGCAGATCAATGAGCTGAAACTGGATGTGTGTAAAGCATCCACTGAACACCTAGAGAGTGACAGCAGACCCAGCTCAGGTGACTAAACATACCCATTTACACATCACATACTTACTTTTTCGTTTAAAGGTGAAGAGTCTGTGCAATTTCTGCTCCATTTACGACACAAAATAGAATCGTAAACTGTTTGTTTGAATGACCTGAATGATCTGGACAAACTAAAATTGACGAATTACACGCTTCCCCTTTAAAGACTTAAAATTTACACCAGCTTCCAACATTTCATTTCAGATCTAAAGGACATCAAAGATTTTTTGTACAGAAATGAACTCTGCATCGCATCTAACAGTGCTAATTTCTACTTCCAGGGTTCTACGAGCTCAGTGATGGTGGTTCAGGCTCACTGTCCAACTCTTGCACCTCTGTCTACAGCGAGAGTCTCTCCTCCTCATCTCAAACCAGTTTGCTTCCACTTCTCTCCAACTCATATGTGCCACATGGCCGTAATGGTTCCGGACAGACCGGTGTGTCCCGCCGTTGTTCTGCTGATGAGAGCACTGGCCAGTCTGATGCACCACGTTCAGGAGTGAAGCTCGGTAGCAGTTGTATACGAACAGCAACTGCTCGAGCAGAAAAAGCAAGACAAAGACCTGTTTCCACAGGTGAGCATGAAAATGTGTTCTTTAGGTTAAGTTTCTGCTAAGGCATGTACTATCAGGATATGTTGTAAGTCACTATAGTCATAACCAGCTTAACTTCTGAAATGTAAAGTACATCATCTTGATGCTATTTTTCTTGGGTTTGTCCTTCAGGGGACCTTGAACGAATGATCGCACCTGGTTTTGGCTCCTTCAAATCCATTGACGTGAAGAGCTCCAAACTCTGTGCTAGCCTCCAAAACCCCTCAGTAGACCCCAAATATCAGAGTAACCTGGTGTCTAGCAGTGGGACAGAAGTGTACTGTTACCCCAGTCCACTGCATGCTGTGGCCTTACAAAGCCCCATCTTCAGTTGCACCGGTGATCAGGGAAGTCCAGTAGCACTTGATGGAACGCCTGAAGTGGGTCTTGAAGAGGAATCCCAAAACCCAAACGAAGGGTACACAAACTACCGGTCTGCCGGATACATCAACAAGCTACTACAGCGAAGCTCCAGTAAGATAAGCCTGTTAAACGGCATAAGAAGAAATGATACTGTTAGCGGCACACAGGAGCAAAGACCCAGATCCCAGGAAATTACCTACAGACAGCTGAGCGTTCCTCAACTGGTGGGATCTCTTCAACAAATAACAATGCCCTTAGAAAATGCACTGGAGACCGGAAAAACATCTTCAGCACTAAACTGCAATCAGCAACAGAGGAACGCACCTGGTTTGGAACCCAATTTCAAAGCAGTTGAGGTCCAGACAATGTGCCATGGCATGCACTCCATGGATCTCCAAAATAATTACTTTCCCATTAGGAATGCCACAGGCAAGATTGGTGCAGAACCTGAAAATGGACATTTAGAAAAGGGGAGTGGACATTTTCCCAAGGAGTCATCTATGGTCCCAAAGACAATAGAGAGGAGATCAAGTTTTACCTTCAAAAGAGAGGACGGTAGAGCTTCTTTTGATGATAAGGGTGGTACACCTTCATCAGAGTTTGTCCATGCACAGTTTGTTCCTGCAGGGTCTCAGAGGGTGAAAATGCGACAGGCAGACAAGAAAACAAAATCTGTAAAACTGAGAAAGAAGAGCTCCGAAAAATCTTCAAAGAAACAGCAGCAAAAACACTTGTCTCGAGAGTTCAGCACCAAAACCCGAGCTGACTTGAAGCAGTCCAGCTCATGCAAAGGAAAAGTGACAAATCTGGAAGAGTCCCAGATAAATTCTTGCTCAGATTGCAGTTGTAATGGACATTTCAACTCACACTGCACCCAAAACAACCCTCACCTTCATCAGAGCCAAACCTCCAAGTCCACAAAACCCCGTAAAGCCCCTGAACCTGTGCACCTTCCTCTGGATCAAGCCAAAAAGAAACAGAGTTCACGGAAATGGCCTTCCGCCTCAGAGATCCCGTTGCACCCAACTCTCCACAACCAGAGATCCAAAGAGATGTTGAACTCTCGAAAGGTGTCTATGGTAAGGAGTGTTAGTGCCAGACCTCGATCAGGTCAATGGGGCTGTCCTCAACGGGCCCTTCCTCACTCGCTCTCTACCTCCTCTTACTTCAGTTACTTAGAATCTAGATATCCGGCAGCGCCAGTCTCCAGCCGCTACCCTCCTCGTTGTGAGTCAGAGTTTTCGGAGTATTCTGCAGAGTGTGCGTCGCTCTTTCACTCCACTATCGCAGCAAGCAGTGATGGAGAGATGAGCGACTACACCACAAACCGTTTTGGGGACAGCGAGTCCAGCCAGGGCTCCCAGACGGCCTCAGACTCGGACAGCAGTCTCTCTCTGGATGAGGAGGACCTGTTAGAGGAAGAAGAGGAAGATGAAGGGGGTTTAGTGTGGGCTCAGGCTGCGATGGGGACCACGGCAGCTGGCTTTTCTCTTCAGCAACACCAACGCTCAGAGTCAGCAGCCTGCCGCATCAAAGCTTCCAGGGCACTGAAAAAGAAGATCCGCCGCTTTCAGCCAGCATCACTCAAGGTTATGACTTTGGTGTAGCTTCACTAAGGCTTCAGGTGGAATTTGTCAAGTGAACCTTTAGCTTCACCTAAAATTTGGGACTCGCATAGAGCCCTTTTTTTTAAACCAAATTTAAAACTGGTTATGGTTCATTTGCACCTGTAATCCAAACAAGAGTATTTGGAGGCTTCAAATCCAAAAATGTCACATGCTGTAGTGTCCACAACTGATCACTGAACTTTACCCAAAACATGACAGTGACAAAAGTTCCACAGACTGAAAAGGCGACCCAACTATCACATGACTTGAGCGATTCTATCATATTTTGTGCTGGAAATTTTCGACAACACCATCATCCTCTGTTGATATGTATAGAAACTGTACACTGTAAATAAGGTCTTTTAATATCTTGTAATCAAACTGCTTTTAGTACAAAACTGTACTTTATGTAATTCAATAAAAATCTGTTGCTTTTTCACATTAATTTCAGCTATGCATCTTATTTTTCTCTCAAAATAAATATTATTTAATGGAGCCTTCTTACTTTCTTATCCTTATTGTCCATTTTAAAATTATAGCGCAAAAAAACCCCATAGGAACAGAACTTTCGGTATTAAAGGGATAGTTCACCCAAAAATGAAAATTCTGTTGAATCAAACCTGTAAGACTTTCATTCATTTTCTGAACACAAATTATGATCTTTTTGATGAAATCTGAGACCTTTCTGTCCCTCCATTGACAGTCTACACAACTACCACTTTGACGATTCAAAAAGTTCATAAAAGGATGCACGTTTGAGCTTCCGCAACAACCAATGAGGTAAATTCTCATGTGTTACACGGCACATTTCAGCTTCCGCAAAATGACCAATGAGGTTTTGTTCTTGAGCTTCAGTTAAGCTTCTGTTTATGTTTGCTTATCATATAAAGCGATCGTTTCTCTTGAGAAAATTTGGACTAAACAGGAGTAGTTTTACGATCTCTTTATGAACTAGTACATAGTGCATAGTACAAAAATCTCTCAGATTTCATCAAAAAGATTTTACAGGTTTGGAACAACATGAGGGTGAGTAATTAATGACAGAATTTTCATTTTTGGGTGAACTATCCCTTCAGGTGGTCATACCATATAAGCATTCAAGAGTCCATTGTTCCACAAGAGTGTGTTTGTGCTGTGCAGGCTTTTTATCCATGCAAGATCAGATCCATATACACCAGACAGGAGTTCTATTGCTTTGAATTAATCTCTGAATGATATGGCTTTATCTGAAAAAGTTGAGAGCTTTGAGGCTACAAGTCTGTTAAGGAGGAGGAGGGGGGGGGGGACTATTAAAGCAACAAGCAATGAAAGATGAGCATTAACACTAAGAAGAATAGATGTCAGACATCAGAGTGGACAGAATCTCATTTTTTTTTACTCTGCCTTAGAATCTCTATTAAAATTCCTATAGTGTCACAGAGGTTGGAATGGGGTTTTGATTTCTGAATAGACTAAACACAGGTGAAGACCAGATGGTCCTTGGGCCCCTGGATGCGTTTTATCTTTGCTAGTCTGGGTTCAAAGGAGCTTAACTCTCTAACAGACTCTAGAATTTCATCAACTTTTACTTACAATTTACTGCACTGCTTGGTCTTATCACCATGGCAATGCACACACACCCCTTCAACACAATTGACCATGCATTTTAAGACAGTTTCTGGCTCTGGGAAGTGGATTAATATGAGAAGCATAATTTACTGCACCTGTTAAACGAGAACCTCTTAATTTTTCTCCACAATTTTATCTCATTAATTGCAATTGGCATTTGTTTGCAAACTATTCGTAGCATTTATTTGCAAACTAAATTGTCTCAATATTTCCCTTTTCTTCTATTTAACCATACACAGCCCTCTTAACGCAGGTTAATGTGTAATGTTTCATTTCTTGTGGACAGCCAACAGATCAACAAACAACTTTAATCAAGTTGAACTATTAACTTGCCTTAAAATGCAACAAGTATTGAAACATTAATTTGAGTTCTTGGTTGTTCCATTTTAAGATAAATAGTAATTTCCTCTAAGTGCATAACATCATAAAACCCCAAAATCATTTGTCATAATTGTGATTGTGTCAGACAGAGTTGCATTTGTGACTGAGAACATCAAGAGAATCACGAGATTAAAGAGAGAGCATAGGTCACTCTGTTTTTCTTTGACGCTGGGTCAAGGCCAGCAAGTCTGACCCTGTGTTTGCATTCACCTTCACCAGCTGTCTAGCTGGATCATCTCACACTCCCTGATGCCTTACAATAGAGCTAGTCAACAGGTTCAAAATGGAGGTCATGACCACACACTCCCAAACCTTTCTTTCCCAGCTTGGCCTCAAGCCTTGACCTTCCTTCGCTTTTAGTTGACTAAATGAATTGCATTGTATTGGCTATCGTTTTAAATTAAAGCATGATTTATTAGAGTAAAGTAAAGCTATTAAATGATTCAGAGATGTTAAAATCAACGGTGGCCCAAAAATGTGCTTAGCTTATCCAAGAATGTGAAAAAGTGTCCAAATATATTTGGGGTCATTGTATGCGACAAAATTCACTGTTTGCGTGTTAATAATTAAGCATATTACTAATCCATATGAATTGAGCGGTTTAGTCCAAATTTTCTGAAGAGACACGATCGCTTTATATGATGAACAGATTGAATTTAGGCTTTTATTCACATATAAACATTCATCAACTCACATCAGTTGTGGTAAACGGAAGCTCAAGCATGTTCACTTGACATGTAAGAACCAATGAGGTTCATTCTCGTGTGACGCAGCACGTTTAAAACTTCATCAAGAACCAATGAGGTTCATTCTTGTGTTACGCAGCACGTTTGAGCTTCAGCAAGAACCAATGAGGTTCGTTCTTGTGTTACGCAGCACGTTTGAGCTTCAGCAAGAACCAATGAGGTTCGTTCTTGTGTTACGCAGCACGTTTGAGCTTCAGCGAGGAAACCAATGAGGTTCGTTCTTGTGTTACGCAGCACGTTTGAGCTTCAGCAAGAACCAATGAGGTTCATTCTCGTGTGACGCAGCACGTTTAAAACTTCATCCAGAACCAATGAGGTTCATTCTTGTGTTACGCAGCACGTTTGAGCTTCAGCAAGAACCAATGAGGTTCGTTCTTGTGTTACGCAGCACGTTTGAGCTTCAGCAAGAACCAATGAGGTTCATTCTTGTGTTACGCAGCACGTTTGAGCTTCAGCAAGAACCAATGAGGTTCGTTCTTGTGTTACGCAGCACGTTTGAGCTTCAGCAAGAACCAATGAGGTTCGTTCTTGTGTTACGCAGCACGTTTGAGCTTCAGCAAGAACCAATGAGGTTCGTTCTTGTGTTACGCAGCACGTTTGAGCTTCAGCGAGGAAACCAATGAGGTTCGTTCTTGTGTTACGCAGCACGTTTGAGCTTCAGCAAGAACCAATGAGGTTCATTTTCGTGTTACGCAACATGTTTGAGCTTCAGCAAGAACCAATGAGGTTCATTCTCGTGTTACGCAACATGTTTGAGCTTCAGCAAGAACCAATGAGGTTAATTCTCGTGTTACGCAACATGTTTGGGCTTCAGCAAGAACCAATGAGGTTCATTCTTGTGTTACGCAGCACGTTTGAGCTTCAGCAAGAACCAATGAGGTTCGTTCTTGTGTTACGCAGCACGTTTGAGCTTCAGCAAGAACCAATGAGGTTCGTTCTTGTGTTACGCAGCACGTTTGAGCTTCAGCAAGAACCAATGAGGTTCGTTCTTGTGTTACGCAGCACGTTTGAGCTTCAGCGAGGAAACCAATGAGGTTCGTTCTTGTGTTACGCAGCACGTTTGAGCTTCAGCAAGAACCAATGAGGTTCATTTTCGTGTTACGCAACATGTTTGAGCTTCAGCAAGAACCAATGAGGTTCATTCTCGTGTTACGCAACATGTTTGAGCTTCAGCAAGAACCAATGAGGTTAATTCTCGTGTTACGCAACATGTTTGGGCTTCAGCAAGAACCAATGAGGTTCATTCTCGTGTTACGCAACATGTTTGAGCTTCAGCAAGAACCAATGAGGTTCATTCTCGTGTTACGTAGCATGTTTGAGCTTCAGCAAGAACCAATGAGGTTCATTCTCGTGTTACGCAGCACGTTTGAGCTTCAGCAAGAACCAATGAGGTTCATACTCGTGTTACGTAGCACGTTTGAGCTTCAGCAAGAACCAATGAGGTTAATTCTCGTGTGACGCAGCACGTTTAAAACTTCATCAAGAACCAATGAGGTTCATTCTTGTGTTACGCAGCACGTTTGAGCTTCAGCAAGAACCAATGAGGTTCGTTCTTGTGTTACGCAGCACGTTTGAGCTTCAGCAAGAACCAATGAGGTTCGTTCTTGTGTTACGCAGCACGTTTGAGCTTCAGCAAGAACCAATGAGGTTCATTCTTGTGTTACGCAGCATGTTTGAGCTTCAGCAAGAACCAATGAGGTTCGTTCTTGTGTTATGCAGCACGTTTGAGCTTCAGCAAGAACCAATGAGGTTCGTTCTTGTGTTACGCAGCACGTTTGAGCTTCAGCAAGAACCAATGAGGTTCGTTCTTGTGTTACGCAGCATGTTTGAGCTTCAGCAAGAACCAATGAGGTTCATTCTCGTGTTACGCAGCATGTTTGAGCTTCAGCAAGAACCAATGAGGTTCATTCTCGTGTTACGCAGCACGTTTGAGCTTCAGCAAGAACCAATGAGGTTAATTTTCGTGTTACGCAACATGTTTGAGCTTCAGCAAGAACCAATGAGGTTAATTCTCGTGTTACGCAACATGTTTGGGCTTCAGCAAGAACCAATGAGGTTCATTCTCGTGTTACGCAACATGTTTGAGCTTCAGCAAGAACCAATGAGGTTCATTCTCGTGTTACGCAGCACGTTTGAGCTTCAGCAAGAACCAATGAGGTTCATACTCATGTTACGTAGCACGTTTGAGCTTCAGCAAGAACCAATGAGGTTAATTCTCGTGTGACGCAGCACGTTTAAAACTTCATCAAGAACCAATGAGGTTCATTCTCGTGTTACGCAGCACGTTTGAGCTTCAGCAAGAACCAATGAGGTTCATTCTTGTGTTACGCAGCACGTTTGAGCTTCAGCAAGAACCAATGAGGTTCGTTCTTGTGTTACGCAGCACGTTTGAGCTTCAGCAAGAACCAATGAGGTTCGTTCTTGTGTTACGCAGCACGTTTGAGCTTCAGCAAGAACCAATGAGGTTCATTCTTGTGTTACGCAGCACATTTGAGCTTCCTCAAGAACCAATGAGGTTCATTCTCGTGTGACGCAGCACGTTTGAGCTTCAGCAAGAACCAATGAGGTTCATTCTCGTGTGACGCAGCACGTTTGAGCTTCAGCAAGAACCAATAAGGTTCGTTCTTGTGTTATGCAGCACATTTGAGCTTCCTCAAGAACCAATGAGGTTCATTCTCGTGTGACGCAGCACGTTTGAGCTTCCTCAAGAACCAATGAGGTTCATTCTCGTGTGACGCAGCACGTTTGAGCTTCAGCAAGAACCAATAAGGTTCGTTCTTGTGTTATGCAGCACATTTGAGCTTCCTCAAGAACCAATGAGGTTCATTCTTGTGTGACGCAGCACGTTTGAGCTTCCTCAAGAACCAATGAGGTTCATTCTCGTGTGACGCAGCACGTTTGAGCTTCCTCAAGAACCAATGAGGTTAATTCTCGTGTGACGCAGCACGTTTGAGCTTCAACAAGAACCAATGAGGTTCATTCTCGTGTTACGCAGCATGTTTGAGCTTCCTCAAGAACCAATGAGGTTCATTCTCGTGTGACGCAGCACGTTTGAGCTTCCTCAAGAACCAATGAGGTTCATTCTCGTGTGACGCAGCATGTTTGAGCTTCCTCAAGAACCAATGAGGTTTATTCTCGTGTGACGCAGCACGTTTGAGCTTCATCAAGAACCAATGAGGTTCGTTCTTGTGTTACGCAGCACGTTTGAGCTTCATCAAGAACCAATGAGGTTCGTTCTTGTGTTACGCAGCACGTTTGAGCTTCATCAAGAACCAATGAGGTTCGTTCTTGTGTTACGCAGCACATTTGAGCTTCAGCAAGAACCAATGAGGTTCGTTCTTGTGTTACACAGCACATTTGAGCTTCCTCAAGAACCAATGAGGTTCATTCTCGTGTGACGCAGAACGTTTGAGCTTCAGCAAGAACCAATGAGGTTCATTCTCGTGTTACGCAGCACGTTTAAGCTTCTGCAAGAACCAATTAGGTTCATTCTCGTGTTACGCAGCATGTTTAAGCTTTGCAAGAACCAATGAGGTTCATTCTCGTGTTACGCAGCACGTTTGAGCTTCTGCAAGAACCAAATACTTAAAAAAAAAATATTTAAATATTATGTTTGCACGTTTTCAATCTGGGAAAGTTGTTTGAATAAATCATGCCATGATAACTTGATAACTTAACTTGAAAACACACCTTGACCCATTTCTCAAATATGAAGAAGTCCACAAATTCACACCACTTCCCTTCTTGAGAACAGTGACTATCCCTGCATGCCTTTTTAATTGCGCTGTTCACTTAAACATGCCCATTTAATCACGCAAGATCTAATGAAGCTATTCAAGCAACACAAAAGCATGGATAAACAGCTTTGAAATCTTGTTGTTTCAGAAAATGTTTACGTGCATGATCTTACATCAATTATGTTTAATTACTTGAAAATGAATGTGAAGGTCATGTAAACGCCTTAAACGTTGTTCTTTTATCGGATAAAAGTTAAATGGTCTAAGCAAAACCTGATTGACACACCTGGTTTTTAGTGTATTACCACAATTACGCTCTGCATACTTGTGTACGTTTTGACATCAAACCCGGAGAGAAAAGAATCTCAAATTCATCTTGCTTATGACAAATAAACAATCATCAAAAGGAGGTTTAATATAGCAAACTTGGATGAATTTCAATAAACACCCAACATCTACACTACTGTTAATGAGTATAACCTGGGGATTTCACACTCTTCTAGTGTAGAATGAGGATGAGAGAGAAGTGGAGGAGAGACAGAGAAAGGATCAATACACATCAGGAGAGAGAGAGAGAGAGAGAGAGAGAGAGAGAGAGAGAGAGAGAGAGAGAGAGAGAGAGAGAGAGAGAGAGAGAGAGAGAGAGAGAATAAAGACAGGAGTATGGCATGAAAAACAAACCTAAAGGAAGTTAGACATGCAGGGCAAAAGATGAAGACAGACGGACAGACGGCTGGAGTAGTTGTGAATTTTGGCTATCCACAGGAGGCATATTACTCTGAAGGGTTCCTTCTGTTATTAGGGATCTCATTATGGCTCAAGTCTTCCATCCACAGTCAACACCCACGGGGACTCCAGCCTCCACTGACCTGGACAGCCTTTGAAAGATTTATCCACATGGATGACTCGGTGGTTTAAACATGAAAAATGATTCCTTAGAGATGATTCTGATACTCATGTTTAAATAAACTGATACCATATACAAGACTTGACTATTTAAAGATGCACAATGCTTAAACAACGTTCAACGTACTAATAAATGTAACACATAGGGGTCCAAAAATGATGTATAAACCAACACAACGTGCAGCACAAATCTGTTTCCTGTAGAACTGTTCCACTGGACTATTTGGCATCACTATTTGCTGATAGTACTGTGTTGTTTTTAGTTTAAAAGGGTGCTTCTAACTGCTCTTTGTCAATGTCACATCTCTAATACAATGTTAACGTGACAGACAAGTGAAACAGGGTTTTTAATGGGGGATGAGAGATAGAGAGAAACCACAAAGGAACAGTGGCCATCCAACAGACGGGTGATAATTAAAGCCAGGATGGAGGGAGGGAGAAAAACAGAGAGGAGAGGGGGATGCAAGGGTCTCTGCTTTCTTTTAGTGATGAGGTAATCCTCAGTCCAAACACACGGCTGCCCACTGTCATCTGTGTCACAATTCACTGAGCTGTCCCCCTGTTCAACAGATGTCCCCCTCTAGCAAAGCTACAAGTCTCTCTCCATTCACATGGCCTGTAATTTCGTGCATGCACAGAGCATGAAACTTGGTCATTGTTGTATTGCAGCGAAGCTTAACAAGAAGACATTTTCATACAGTTCTGAAAACCTTTTCATAGATGCATTTTGAGAAGTAGGGGTCTGATATAAGGTTTGTATTGAATGTGTTGACAAGCGGGGGCTTTACCACCATGACGAGAACGCTTTAGGTGACCTCTCTGACCAACACGCACACACATGCTAAACCTGCAAGCCTTTGTGCTACGTTTTAAACCTAATAATTTAGCCAAACATGGATATCTTAAGGGTGCAACATCTTGAGAATTTTTTTTTTGCATTTCCTCTAATAAATTTACATCCCCGGTCAAAAGTTTGGACACACCTTCTTATTCCTTTGGATTCAAACCTATGACTAACTCCATGTTCTACCAACCATTTTTCACATCAAATAATAGTAAAGTCATCAAAATACATTTATAAAACCATGATCATAAAACATAAATTCAGTCAAGTGTGTTTGACTGGCAGTGTTTATGTCCTCGAAGTAATGTGGTGTAATCACTGTAGAAAGCATTTCCTTACTACACAGACGCACATACACACTTCTAATAGCCAGTGAGACCTGCTCGTCAGGCTGGTGTCCTGACTCCATTCACATTCATGAGTTCAGGGGTTCCTGTCCCTGCCTGCGCCCATTCATATGTACAGTAACCAGAAGGACAAAGGGTACGACCGCCCCTCCCCCCCTGAGTGTGTGTTTGTGTGTGGGATTGTGTATGCCAGAGAATAGGGGCTGAGGTTAGGGACTCGGGAGACACTGATGAAACAAGAAAGGACATTGTGAGAAAAATTGTACTAAAAGATTTAGGTGAGGTCTGTGTTTGTTTATGAAGAGCAATACTGCTTGTTGTTCTCTCGGGCTCTTATAGGAATGTTTCAGATACAAGTTAAGGTCTAGTGACAGCAATTGATCAATTCCCAGGTAAATTTCCCCTTTTAAAGTAAAACTCAAGGCTATATTAATGTAAATGGAAGTTAACGGCGACCAGCATTCCAGTGGGTTTAAAAGCAGAAATGTGAAGTTTAGTGTTTGAGCTGCAAAGCTGTCATTCTAAATCATTCTCTTTGAGGTGTGGCTAAGTGCGGATGAACTTCTGGTTATGCTTTACTTTTTTAGCCATACATTCTTATAGGGATACATCTACATTAATCCGGATATATTTAAAAACGATGCCTTCGTTTCAAAATGCTCCCCTCCACTAGCATTTTCCAGGGTTTTCCAAAAGTTGCTCATCCACACTGAAACATCTGAAAATTCTTAATGCGTATGCATAAAACATAATACAAGCTCATGAAATGATACAGAGAGAGCAGACTATCACACTATTCTTCTGGCACTATCATTTTATTAGCAAAATAACCCACCACTCACTGCTGTGTCCAGGATGCATTCAAAATTGTATGCTCTAAAATGCAATTGCAAGTCAATTCTTTGCAGGAATGCAATATGAAGGAACATCTCTTTAGCAACACTATGAAAGTAAATAGCAAGCACAACAATGCTGGTATAAGCATCCCAGACAGCAACATAGTGTTGGCCCAAATCCGACCCACATCTGGTATGTATGGAATCCACATGTTAGATGTGGGCCAGATCTGGGCCGACACTATGTTGCTGTCTGGGATAGATTTCCATGGGTACAATATGTGTCACGTGACCAAACATGCATCATCGTTTTCGACACTACAACACAAAAATGGCGATTTCAGATTTATCCACTTTAGGAGAGCGTTTTCAAAAGGCATTTTGGCTGACAAAAATGACGAAAGGCCAAAATTGAGAGAAAACATTGTGCGGAATGGAAAGATTCCATGGATGTTAAAGGTTCTTGATAGAAAAATCAACAAAGCACCTTTATTTTTGAGAGTGTAGTGTGATTTTCTATTGTCTCAAAACACATTTAATGTTTAATCAATGACTACACTTTTGAAACTGTGAATATTTCAGTGTTCATTGTGGCCATGTACATCATTGTAAGTGCCTTACTGTCAAACTGTGGGATAAGGCTCCATTATTTTCTTTGGTAATCATTATTACACCACAAACACAGGGAAAAGTTCAAGAGTTTAAAGTGTGCCCACGGACCACAAATACATCCACAGTGACTCTCACCAACAGGGTATTGTTCAAATAAAGATGCAGCGTTTATGTGCATGAATGCATGCTTGTCGTCTTCCTCTTTAATTGCCTGTAAATGTGGCGTTTAGTAGAGGAAGTTGAGTATTATGTCAGATCACATCCTCCGTTGTCAACAGCTCCAGACAGGTGGTGTTCTCCCCCACCCGACAGCAGCCGTCCGAGGCTCCTAACCCTCTTACTGCCCTGGAAGGAGCTCCAAACAACCTCCAGATGTTTCTCCACCACTTCCTTTAAGCCATTTAAGAATAACAGGAAATGGATTAACTAACCCAGCTCTATTCTCATGCCAATGTTCAGTAGTGGTCAGATTACTTCCCAGGATTACCCATCATTTCAGCTCACTCCCTGGGAACTGTCTAGTCAGGAATCCATATGTAACATATTATAAATGTTATACTGTCCCGATGTTAGCGAAGCTTAAAAACTACAGGATACAAGATTGTGTGCTTGCATTTTCCCTTTAAAAACCACATATAAACACATCAAACTTTATGTCTTAAACTGTCATGTTACATCTAGTCAGATCTGATTTTCATTTTTACATGCATTTCATGTATTAAAAGCGAATATAGCATCAGAGTATTTAATTCTGTACATTTTATCAATGGCACATAGCATTAGGAGGTACATTGTCATTCTAGAGAGCATTTTATTGGACAAAAATGTTTAAATACCCATTAATGCAACATATCTGTGGTCTATTTTCTGAAGTAGAGAAATGTGTTTATCTGATAAAAATCCACTTTGTGGTTTACTTTGCGAAATCCACCTATCATATACACTACCGTTCAGCGAGAATGCATTAAATTGATCAAAAGTAATAGTAAAGACATGCACAATGTTACAAAAGATTTCTCTTTCAAATAAATGCTGTTCTTTTGAATCTATATTTATCAAATAATCCTGAAAACTGTAACAGACATGGATTAGAAGCCACAAAACTCCCATTTTTCATATCATGGGGGCATTTTCTGAAGAGGATTGGTGCGCATACCATGATGCCAAGGACGTTGTTGGTGGTTCAGATCTTCTGAGTGGGATGGGTTACACAACTAAGTTTAACACAGAGTTAGACATGTTTCAATCCTTAACCTTGAGTATGTGCTATAATAATAGTGATTCTTGCCTTGAGTTGAGAAAGACTTTTCCACTGCTGTTGTGGAAAACAGATAAGGCTCGTCTCCTAGTGCTAAAGGGAGGTTTATGTCCTGGTGTTGACCACATCAAAGACCCTGCAGAAGAACAGATGGTCTTTCCTGTCATCCTAACCACGTAAGGTCTCAAGATAACAGAATACTCAGAGGAAATAAAGGATGTGCCTCAGAGGGCTGTGGTTTAGCCAAATCATTCTGCTCCACAGAATAATGAATTCGAACTATGTCTCTGAGGTAATATGGGGAACTGAAGAGGAACAATTAGGATTTCCTCCCAAGCATCAGTCAGGATATCCTCTGAAACTTCCCACCACTAATGAATGTGCCACAGAAGTACCAATTCCACCTAAAAAGATAAAACAGTTCGGGTTAGGTCGTTGCTCTGTCAGGAGTGATAACTAAGGAGATTTTTTTGTTTTTGTTTTTTAAGGCATCTTAAAGGTCATGCCTGACAAAGAGAGACACGCTTTTTATTGAAGCTTCAACACTCCCGGTTACATCCATAACACTTCAGCAGACAATAAACTCAGACTCAGCAGGAGGTGGTCTTTTCATCTCTCTTGAGGAGAACTGCCTCAGTCAGACACCTCTCTCCTCCCTTCCTGTATCTCCTCCTGCACGTGTGAGAGCGTTTGCCCGGGCACAGGTCATAAAACCATTGGAAGTGCTGTTATGATGGCCGCATGAAAGCCAACTCAAGTCCTAATAGACTTTGGAGCTTGTCAACACATACCCCTTTTCCACCAAGGCAGTGCTGGTGCTGGTTCGGAGCCAGAGCCTAGTTTCAAATCGGTTCTTTGTCTTTCCACACCCAAAGCACCAGCTCTGAACCAGGAAAAGTGGTTCTTAAGTAGCACCGGAACATTGCTGGTCTAAAAGTAAGAACCGCTTGCGTCAGGGGCTGGGGGCAGGGTTACAGTGACCAACAAGATGAACACAAACTTGTGACCGCCATTTTTGAAATAGCAGCTAATCGAGCTAATAGCTGCTCGATTGTAATCTCTGTCTATACAAATCACGGCGAGCTGCACGAATGCGTTGGATTCGCTGTGTTTTTACGCCGATGTAGGATCGCAAAGCCATGTGCATCAACAGTAACGCAACGTTCGCCCTTGTTGATGGAAGGCTTGTTCGAGATGCATCGGTTCTGTGCAGACTGATCGGCGTATGACATCAAAGTACAGCGAGAGCATACGACTCCTTATGCTTTTGAATCGTTCTTGCGGTATTTTGATATCATACGCTGATCGGTCTGCGCAGCGCCAATGCATCTCGAACAAGCCTGGTGTGTTTGTGTTTCCCGCTGCCTCATTGCTGAGAAAGATGAGACGTACAGTGACGTAATACCTGGTTCTGTGATGGCTCTAGCATGTGGAAAGGCAAACCAGTTCTTAGAAGGCTTGTCAGTCGAACCAACTCCGAACCGGCACTAGCACTAGCTCTGAACTAGCACCCGGTTCATGCTGCTGGAAAAGGGGTAGCAATGAACAACGCTAGTGTAAATAAAGTGTCTGAATTCAATTTTGACATAGTGTATTTTAAGTTTACTGCTTTCTCTGTGTCAGTCCTATAGGATACGGTATACTGCAAACTTTCACAAAATAATGTGAACAACAAAGGTGACTACATGGGACAATACTCAGTCAGTCATTTATTATCACAAAATAAATAATACAAGCTTACATCTGTTTTAGGGTTTTTATCGCCCTGTTTGGGTATAATTTGAGGGGTTAATGACTGAAACAACATTATCCTACCTACTACTTATAAAGAAAACGAAATTCACAAATAAATTAACTAAGAAATAATGATTTGTGTAGAAATATTTAGTTTAGTTTTTTCTTTTATAAATAAAAATTATACAATTATTTTAGAATTGTATTAAAAAAAAATATTTTATGAGAGGAGTGTAGAGTGATACAAGAGACACAAAACTATTGATAGAAAATCGTTTGCTTTGAGCAATAGTAAATATACACTCACCTAAAGGATTATTAGGAACACCATACTAATACTGTGTTTGACCCCCTTTCGCCTTCAGAACTGCCTTAATTCTACGTGGCATTGATTCAACAAGGTGCTGAAAGCATTCTTTAGAAATGTTGGCCCATATTGATAGGATAGCATCTTGCAGTTGATGGAGATTTGTGGGATGCACATCCAGGGCACGAAGCTCCCGTTCCACCACATCCCAAAGATGCTCTATTGGGTTGAGATCTGGGGCCTCATTTATAAACGTTGCGTACGCACAAAAGAAGGCGTACGCCGCTCTCTACGCAATAATTGGTATTTATAAAAAGCAAACTTGACGGGAAAATGTGCGGTCCTTCACGCAAGCTCTGACCCAGGCGTACGCACAAAAACGGATGAAATGAGAAATGGCGACACCGTCGGCATATGGAAGAAACACGTGAAAGTGTGTGAAACTGTAGACCGTTGTGTAAAAGAAATGGCAATAGGCTATGCCTCTCATAAATAACTTGAAGACTTCACAAAACAAGTATTACAATTAACAGCCTACACGAACACCCGTTTGATCGATCTGCAGTGTAAAACAAACAAAATCAAACGAAAATTACAACAGAAATGCAAAAAAAAAAAAAGTGAAATATGTTCTGCAAAAATATTGACATGTTATGCAATTCATCCTCATATATAATATGGTAAACAGAACAAAATAATGTACAAAACTGATATTCTCGTCAATGTGTCCGTCTGGCGGAGCAGATATAGATGCAATTAGATAGACAGATGGATAGATAATTAGGGAGATAGATAAATAGATAAATAGATAGATAGATGTATTAATGGTCCACTGGGGAAAGTTGTTTTCATAGTAAAAATTTCTTCATCAGCTACGGAATCATGGTATTCATGCAAATGCCTTTAGTTTGTTTTATTTTCGATAAAATAACTGACGTATGTCTCAACCATTTAGAAAGCTGCAAGAAATTACATTTGCACTGAACTATTTCCCATTTCCACGTAGATAATAGGGATAGGGATTAATAGGGATTCCCCAATAATTGCCGCCAGTCTCTCATCAAGAGGGGTCAGCTCCGGTGTCCCGTCTCCCCCACCCGTGGCAGACACACTCTGGCGATGCAGCGCTAGACGCTTTATTGCCTCGACTTTGATGTCCGACCATATCTTTTTTTTTCGGCCACGGTCCGAGGTTGTGAGGCTACAGCATTTACGGCGTCTGCAACCTTTTGCACTTCAAGTGCCTTTTTGGCATTAGTAATGGCCACACTGTGCCCTCCAAAAAATATTTTTCTCCTCTTTTCCACCTCGCCAACGATAATTTCTACTTCACATTGAGTGAAGTTACGTTTTTTTGATTTCCTCTCTGTATTTGCCATGATTTCGCAATCGATGAATATTAATTTGTGGGCGTTTCACGGACTATTTATGGGCAACTATGGGCGTGACATGAAGCCGCAAAAGCTGCGCTACATTTAGAATTGATTGTGATTTATTAAGGGAAAACTGCGTAGGATGTGCGTGCGCACGGTTTTATAAATCCGAATATTTCTGTGCGTACGCACGTCCTATGTTTCATCCGTACGCCACTTCTGACGCAAATCCTACGCAAAGTTTTATAAATGAGGCCCCTGGTGACTGTGGGGGCCATTTTAGTACAGTGCACTCATTGTCATGTTCAAGAAACCAATTTGAAATGATTTAAGCTTTGTGACATGGTGCATTATCCTGCTGGAAGTAGCCATCAGAGGATGGTTACATGGTGGTCATAAAGGGATGGACATGGTCAGAAACAATGCTCAGGTAGGCCGTAGCATTTAAACGATGCCTAATTGCCACCAAGGGGCCTAAAGTGTGCCAAGAAAACATCCCCCACACCATTCCACCACCACCACCACCCTGCACAGTGGTAACAAGGCATGATGGATCCATGTTCTCATTCTGTTTACGCCAAATTCTGACTCTACCATCTGAATGTCTCAACAGAAATCGAGACTCATCAGACCAGGCAACATTTTTCCAGTCTTCAACTGTCCAATTTTGGTGAGCTTGTGCAAAGTGTAGCCTCTTTTTCCTATTTGTAGTGGAGATGAGTGGTACCCGGTGGGGTCTTCTGCTGTTGTAGCCCATCCGCCTCAAGGTTGTGCGTGTTGTGTCTTCACAAATGTTTTGCTGCATACCTCGGTTGTAACCAGTGGTTATTTCAGTCAAAGTTGCTCTTCTATCAGCATGAATCAGTCGGCCCATTCGGTAACACTTTATTTTGATAGTCCACTTTAGACATTCTACTAACTATAAGTAACTCTGCAACTACATGTCAACTAACTGTCATTAGAGTATTTGTAGACTGTCTGATTAATATTTACTAAAACTTTATTTTGTTGGTCCCCCAACAGACATTCTACTGACTATAAGTAACTTGGCAACTATAATTCAACTTATTCTACTAACCCGAACCCTAACACCTAACCATAACCTACCAGTCTACTGACAGTCAACTAATACTCTAATGACAGTTAGTTGACATGTAGTTGCAAAGTTACTTATAGTTAGTAGAATGTTTAAAGTGGACTATCGAAATAAAGTGTAACCGCCCATTCTCCTCTGACCTCTAGCATCAACAAGGCATTTTCGGCCACAGGACTGCCGCATACTGTCGCCCACAGGACTGCCGCATGGATGTTTTTCCCTTTTCACACCATTCTTTGTAAACCTTAGAAATGGTTGTGCGTGAAAATCCCAGTAACTGAGCAGATTGTGAAATACTCAGACCGGCCAGTTTGGCACCAACAACCATGCCACGCTCAAAATTGCTTAAATCACCTTTCTTTCCCATTCTGATATTCAGTTTGGAGTCCAGGAGATTGTCTTGACCAGGACCACACCCCTAAATGCATTGAAGCAACTGCCATGTGATTGGTTGATTAGATAATTGCATTAATGAAAAATTGAACAGGTGTTCCTAATAATCCTTTAGGTGAGTGTATACGGTTTAGCGCTGTTGTACAAAAATATTTGGCTGTAAAACTCTCTCGACATTTATAAATTGTATGCCTATTATAATATAACAGAAAAACATGTCTAAAGTAAGCATGTCTAAAGACTAGCTGGGTAGAATAAACCTTAGTCAAGTTGGACACCATGTTGAATTTTTAGGGATAGTGAGGCTGTGAGAGATCGTCTTATAGACTGCACCCGAAATCGCACACTTCCCTACTGTATAGTTGGCGAAAAACAGCATGTGACAAAAGTAGTATGTCTGAATTCAAGCACTCATAAAAGAGTAGGCAAAAAGTACCCGGATGACCTACTTCATCCAGCAAGATTCTGAAGTGTGCAAACGATCGACACTTTACTATCCCATGAGGCCACGGGAGAGGATTTGTGAATGGCAGTGATGTGACGCGACTGACACTGGTAGGTCACATGATGATGAAAACATGGTGCATGTAGTACGTCCAGATTACATTCATACTACACACACCCATACTATATAGAGCACACTTTTTAGCAGTCATATTTAGTATTTACTTATTCAAAATAAGAACCTACTCAGGAGAGAATGCAATTTCAGATGCAGCCTTACATAATTTTCACAGTTCACAACTTTCAAAACGGTTTTATGGATATTTTTTTATTATTGTCTATTTCTCCGCAAATACGTTTCGTCAGCTAAACAATCGCTATGTTGTTAACCTGACTAAGGTCTATTGGGGTTGGATGGTATGGACATGTCTCTACAAATGCCAAGAAACCCTTATTTTTGTCCCTTTCAATGGAACATTAACACTCAATATCTTATGGATTGTCTCTGTTGAATAAATGGGAGAGAGCAAATCTTAAAGTGTTAGTTCACCCAAAAATAAAAATTCTGTCATTAATTGCTCACCCTCATGTCGTTTCAAATCCGTAAGACCACAAATTAAGATATTTTAAAATAAAATCCGAGAGCTCTCTGACTCCTCCATAGACAGCAATTTAATTACCACTTTCAAGGCCCAGAAAGGTAGTAAAGACATTGTTAAAATAGTCCATGTGACTACAGTGGTTCAACCTTAATGTTATGAAGCGACGAGAATACTTTTTGTGCACAAAACCCCTCCAAAATAACAACCTTATTCAACAATATCTTCTCGCCTGTGTCAGTCGCCTACGCAGTTGACATAGGTAAATACAGTGCAGCGCTTTTTTTTGGTTTGGTTTGGCGGTTGCCAGGAGAAGGGTACTTGCCTGACTGCATTGTACCAAGTGTAAAGTTTGGTGGAGGGAGGATTATAGTGTGGGGTTGTTTTTCAGTTCCAGTGAAAGGAATTCTTAATGCTTCAGCATACCAATACATTTTGGACAATTTTAGGGTCCCAGCTTTGTGGGAAATGTTTGGGGATTGCCCCTTCCTGTTCCAACATGACCGCACCAGTGCACAAAGCAAGGTCCATAAAGACATGGATGAGCGAGTTTGGTGTGGAGGAACTTGACTGGCCTGCACAGAGTCCTGACCTCAACCCGATAGAACACCTTTGGGATGAATTAGAGCGGAGACTGTGGGCCAGGCCTTCTCGTCCAACATTAGTGCCTGACCTCAAAAATGCACTTCTAGAAGAATAGTAAACAATTCCCATAAACACACTCATAAACCTTGTGGAAAGCCTTCCCAGAAGAGTTGAAGCTGCAAAGGGTGGGCCAACTCCATATTAAACCCTATAGATTAAGAATTGGATGTCATTAAAGTTCATGTGCATGTAAAGGCAGGCGTCCCAAAACTTTTGGCTATATAGTGTATTTGTATGTAAAACATATAGGCTACCCCCGGTTTCACAGATAAGGTTTAAACCTAGTCTCAGACTAAAATACATGTTTGAGCTGTTTTAACCGAATGCAACTTGCACTGAAATATCTGTCAGTGCCATTGTTTTGTCTCAAGACACACACCAGTAATGTTTTTTTCTAAGTCACGTTTATAAAAGCGACTTGAATGCCCTAATTGAACTAAGGCCTAATCCTGGCTTAATCTAAGCCCTCTCTGTGAAAACAGCCCATAATTTTAGTATTATAATTCCATTGTTTATTTGCAAACACTTTATGGACTTTAGAGGGTACAAAATTGTTAAGGGTTTAAAAAAACAACAGCAAAACTTCTACCAATGATGAAATCAAACGTATACCATCCTCACAAGCTCTCAGAGCAAATACTGTTTCAGTGGCACTGAGCTTTCATTTGTCCTCCTCCCACTCCTTCAGACACCGCTGAGCATCATTACTCTGTTTACTCCAAGGTGAAAAAATAGCACATTCTATTTATCACCTTCAAGGAATAAGTGAACCCAAACAGCTTGACCCACAAGCTCATTGCTCAAACTTTAGGGAATATCCAATTAAATTTAGTGCTTGTTATAGAGGAAAACATCATCTCCTCTGGGTCACAGGTCTCTCTCTAGAATTGGCTGTCAGTGTCTCACTGGAGGAGTGCAGCATGAGTGGGCATCTTCTTTCCAAAATTGGGGCGTGTTAGTACATGCCCTGAATTTGGGCTCTTGCTCACTGTTTAGGATCCCACTTCTGTCATTACCTCATCTCCCAAAAACAGAAGCACTGTGAAAGAGTGAAAGAGAAAAGGCACAACTTTGCATATTCACGGGGAGGAAAAGACTGCTGCTCATCCTGTTAACCATCATTTCTGTGACATGATTTTCCCATGTCAATTGAATATTTTTAAATAGATCCCCTTGTTAATTGTAGATGACAGTTGGACTTGGCAAACAAATTATATTGTGCCAATGTGAACTTGTTCATGATGTCACTTCCTTTTCAATATGTCATTTAAAGTGACAGTTCACTGGTGTAATAAGATAAATAAGTGGTGCGACAGTGAAATCAATACATTCTGGAATCTATCCTTATTTTTAATAAATGTAATCGATCTTGCAAAAAAAATATCTTTGCACAATTTTAGTGTTTCGAAACTGTTTTAAAGATTAATTTTAAATAGAATTTCTATGAATGCTTATATACATATATTTTATTTCAATTTTTTTTAATTTAATTTAATTTAATTAATACATCATTTAAGCTTGCAAAAAATGCTATCCGCTTTTATTCAACCCAACTTGGGTTGTTTTTAACCCAGTTTTTTTTAGAGTGTAGGTGCTTGATTTTATACACCTGTGGACATGGAAGTGATTGGCCCACATGAATTCAAGGATTTGGAGGGGTGTCCCAGTGCTTTTGGCAATATAGTGCATGTTCCTCATACACTCTAAAAAATGCTGGGTTAAAAATAATCCAAGTTGGGTTGAAAATGGACTAACCCAGCAATTGGGTTGTTTTAACCCAGCGGTTGGGTTAAATGTTTGCTTAAAACAACCCAATTGCTGGGTTAGTCCATTTTCAACCCAACTTGGGTTATTTTTAACCCAGCATTTTTTAGAGAGTATTTAGATTGTTTAATCCAACTTGTAGGGTCATTAAAAACAAATATCCCCTCTGGACATCACTCTGTATAGGGGAGAGCAGGGCCAACCTAAAACTTTTTGACTTTCTCAGTTTGTGTAAATCCACTTGTGGTTTTCCACATTAATTGCACACATGTCTAGTACAATTATGTGGTTTTGTTTAATTAATACAGTGTATACTTTTTTCTTAATTTACCCCGAAAGAATGGAAGTGAAATATGTCACATGCCCCATATGCACTAAATTTTTCAACTAAACATCGAAATACATCTAAATAATAAACTAAATTAACCACTTAAACTAAATTACTGATCAAATTATTGATCTAAAGTCCACACTGTCACTGTATGATACTTGAAATTTTTCCAGAATGGCTATACAGCTGAATAAAATTATGCTGCATTATTTTCCTGTTTAACACTGTAAAGCTGCTTTGAAACAATCTACATTGTTAAAAGCGCTATATAAATAAAGTTGACTTGACTTGACTTGATATGTGGGGTACATTGTAACATGACCAAATGACAGCTTAAAATGTTACCTGATATAATAAAAAAATATACAAGACAAACTAAAATATTTTGTCAATAAAATACAATTATTAACTTTTTCAAATAAAATAATGGCATTTTGTATTATTTTTGAGTTTGACAACAAATACACCTCAAAACACAGCTATACAGCATAGTTCAAAAAATAATAATTGATAATTTCTGAACATTGACTCTCAGTCTTTATTCACCTTTTTCTCATGGTTTTCCAATAGAATTCATAAAAGTATAGAATATAATAGCGTAGTTCTAATAGGGGCTCAATGTAACGCAGTGTTACAACACACCCCTTCTGCACAACTGGGATTTAACCCCGACTCGTGTCTTCTGCTGGTTAGATCAGCATTAAAGAACTAGCTCAACTGTTATATATAACATATATAAGATTAAAGTAATATCGTATTTGTCTCATTTTTAATAAACACAAAAAACAGAAATGAAAAATTAACCTAAAGCTACACTGTGTAACTTTTTTAGTTTATTCTTAGCTAAAAACACTTAGTTCTTTCAAAAATATATGTGCTCATTAATGTATATTTACTTCTTTCAAATAATAAAGTAAAGTATTCTCATAAGTTTATAATATGCCATTGAAAATACATACAGGTAAGGGGTTCGAATGCCGGTCGCCATGTTGCCCCTCCATCTTGAAAGTACATTAGCCATAGAGGGACATACCCGTAAATTCAAGCTTCGCCTTTCACGTTTTAACACTCGATGGCACCGTGTCGAATGTGGACGAGGTCGAACTGGAAGCCATGTTAATCTTGGACTAAAATCGGCCACCGTAGGAGTTAAAATGAAATCGGAATTGAGAGGAACAGAAACTAATATTCACTGGATGGTCATATGCTAGATGGGGGAAAATATCACACAGTGTAGCTTTAAGAAAATTATTGTTTTTATGGTTAAATAAATGTTCAGTGATATGTTCCAAAGATTTTTTCATTTTTACGCAATTTATTTCTCTAAATAATGTTGATATGGCAACTAGAAAATACACTAAGTTTCGTCATCCTGGCTTGTGTGGAAAGTTTTAAACCATGTGTGTTACAACTAACCCCGTGTTAGGTTGCGCCCCTATAAGGCAAAACAGACAAAAATATATATTTTGAAAAGAAAAATTCAGCACAGCTCTTTTCCATATAACGACAATTAGTACTCGTAATGACTATGGCAACTTACTGATTTGGAACTACATGAGGGTGAGTAAATAATGATTTAATTTTAGTTAAAACACACATTCTCAAAAACTGCAGGTATGATAGGCATGTGTTTTTATCTGTTCATCTTTTCTCTTTGCTAATGTCATTTTGCACTAAAGCGAGTGTTTGAAGACAGATTGCTAAGTTTGTATTTGACTTTTTCATTATGTCCCATAAATTCCTGAGGAGATAACATTTTGTGGATACTTTGCTCTGGCCATAAAATCCCATAGGACATTGCCATTAGCACAGTGTCGACATGAGGCATGCGGCAGCTGATTGATGGATGGGAAAAGCACGACACACTGCAGCGGTTGCAAAACGAGGACGGCGAGAAAAAGAGAGACAGAGAGAGTTAAAGAAAGACAATCCACACTCTCTTAGCAGCGGATAAGACGTCTTTGTTCTCTGTTGTCAGTAATACACGTGAAAGACTTGAAGAGCTGCATGGGTGGGAAATTCAAAACATACCGGCAAATCTCCTCTCATCCCCTCAAAACAAAACCCTCTCATTAGAATTACGCATAACATCTGCTGCTACACATTAATCCAGCTCAGACGGGATTCTCTCACAAAACTTGTGATTTGAAGACAATTTTGTGGTATTACGATAATTATTAGATTTTTATTCTATCTGAATTATATGCGAGCGGTGCTTGCCTGTGCAAAACCCAAAGCCTGAGGTGCTCTGAGTTGTTGTTAACATGTTGAGAGGTTGTTGCTAGGCAGTTACTTACAGTATGTGGTTGCTTTGAATGTTTTACTGTCTTCCAGGCAAAAATCGTAAGTTTGATCAGTTATAAAGTTGTAGCAACCTTTCACACAAGCCATATTTGAGGAATCATTCATGTCTAGCACAAAGTGTGTGAGTTGAATTACAGTAGTGGCCAAAAGTGAAAGATTTTTGTTTTTAATGACCCTACAAGGTGTGTAAAAGTGTAAATATGGACGTCATAAAATGAAGTTAAAACGACTTAATTTTTCTGTAACTGGTGTTCCCATAGCTTAGCTCCACCCTCTTACGTACTTCTGCTCAATTTTAATTTTCCTTCAGTTCTCTGTCTGGGATTGCGGTATATTTTCTGGGTTCCCTTTCGAGGGAACTCGCACTGCATCGGGACGACGCTTTGGGGATGCTCCCTTAGCATCAGCGAATCTGAAACCAGAATGCCAACTAGGCCAATCCGATTGGCGTGCGTGATGACGTCATCGTGACGGCATACCCGGAAGTATAAAAGGGGTGCTGGAACTCGAGGGAGCCGCTTGTGAGCACTGCGAAAAACTGACGCTCAGGGTGCTTCGCTCTCGGCTGGCTGCGTTTGATGAGGCCGGCCAGCCTCGTGAGCCTCGTGGTTCTGGACCCGCAGTCGCTGAGGCGGCTCGGCGTCGCAGATCATGGGGCTCACAGCGGGATTTGTCAGAGGGTTTCGGGACTGCTGCGGCACTTTCCAGATCCTCCTCTGACAGTTCCGAGGATCTTCCTCCCCGTGTGGAAGCCCGCGCTGCGGCTTCTTCCCCCGGGGTGGGAGGTCCGATGCTTGTTCTCTCCGGTTCCGAGGAGCCGGAGGAAATAGGCACCGAGGCGGGGGATGAAGCAGGAATTGTTTCATCGCTTCATCCACCCGCCCAAGAGGAGCTGGTCGAGGTGTTGACCCGGGCAGTGGCCAAATTAAATATAAGTTGGCAACAAGAGGCTCCGGAAATCCAGCCACCCAGCAGGCTGGATGACCGGTTCCTCTCACACCGGGTTCAAACACCTCGCCGGGGCCTGCCTTTTTTCCCGGATCTACACACCGAGGTGTGTAGATCATGGAAACGGCCCTATTCCTCACGTGTTTGCAATCCCCCAGTATTGGACTATTCCAATGTTCTGGGGGCACGCGAGGCGGGCTATGGGGCGATGCCTCGGGTGGAGGAAGCTCTCGCGAGCTATCTTTCACCCGACTCTGCATCGTCCCTCAAGGCTCCGGTTTTGCCCACCAAACCCTGTCGGGACACCTCATCTTTGGTGGGCAAAGCATATATGGCGGCTGGTCGGGCTGGTGGTTCCCTGCACACATTATCAATTCTGCAGGCCTACCAGGCCGACCTCCTTAAAGAGTTGGACGAGGGAGATGGTCCCTCTCCGGAGGACATTCTGGAACTAAGGAAGGCTGCAGATTTGTCTCTCCGCGTCACCAAGGAGACGGCCCGCGCTATCGGCCGCTCCATGGCTTCCATGGTGACAGTGGAGAGACATCTCTGGCTGAATCTGTCGGGGATAAAGGAGAAGGATAGAGCTTTTCTCCTGGACTCCCCGATCTCGCCTTCGGGTCTGTTTGGAGACGCGGTTAACACCGTCGTTTCCAGACACCAGGAGGCGAAGAAACAGTCGGCAGCCTTCCATCAGTATCTCCCTCGCCGCTCTAAACCTGGGAAGGCTGGCCCTAGCGGGCAGCCTCAGCCGTCATCCAGCTCCTCGCACCGGAAGGTGCAAAAGGAGAGCGTCGCTTCTAGAGCCCCTCCCCCGGGAGCCTGGCAACAGAGGCGGCGCTCTCAGCAGCAGCCTTCAGCTCCTAAAGGCGATCTTCGGAACGTCCTTCAGGCGCGGAAGGCTGCTGGGAAGAAGTCCTAGCCACGGCTGGGCTTCTAAGAGCGGTCCCCCCCGCGAAGAAACAACCGAGGTTGTTTCCTCCGCGGCGCTCTGGGGAAATCGATGTGGTAATCCCGCCGTCTATGACGCTTCGGGCCACATCGATTTCCCGCGAACGCATGCTGCACCAGCCGCCTCTGGAAAGACCTGCGGCTGGTCAGCTCGCGCGTCCGCACACGGAGAACCGTTCTCAACTACTTCCTGCCGGTCAGCCGCTTCAGGAGGTTGGGAACAGGAACCGTGTAACACCCGACGCCAGCCTCGAGAGGCTGGTTCCCTTAGTAGATTATTTTGGCGCATGGAAATGCCTTCCGAATATTTCTACGTGGGTCCTGCGTACTGTAGAAAAGGGGTACAAACTGCAGTTCGGTTTTCCTCCTCCACAATTCAGGGGGTTATACTGGACAGCAGTGATACCCGAGCAGGTTCGGGTAATGGAACTAGAAGTAAAAACTCTTCTAGCGAAGGAAGCCATAGAGCGTGTTCCTCCGCTGGAAAGAGAGTCCGGGTTCTACAGCCGGTACTTTATAGTTCCCAAAAAGGATGGAGGGTTGCGTCCGATTATAGATCTGAGGGTTTTGAATCTGTCTCTGAGGAGCTTCAGGTTCAAAATGCTCACTATTCCCATGATCGTGAGTCAGATCCAGTCCGAGGACTGGTTCGTCACGATAGATCTAAAGGACGCATATTTCCATGTCTCCATCCTTCCATGTCACAGGAAGTACCTGAGGTTCGCTTTCGGGGGCGAAGCGTACCAATATCGAGTGCTTCCCTTTGGCCTAGCCCTCTCCCCACGCACGTTCACGAAGTGCATGGATGCAGCTCTGGCTCCAATGAGACTTCAGGGCATCCGTGTGCTGAATTATATCGACGACTGGCTCATACTGGCCCAGTCGTATGAGGTGGCGGTTCGGCATCGAGATGTCGTTCTGAACCACATGAAATGCTTGGGGCTGAGACTCAACACGAAAAAGAGCGTGTTGACGCCGTCCCAGAGGACTACGTTCCTCGGGGTCGTGTGGGACTCGACAACGATGCGGGCACGATTGTCTCCCGCGCGAGTCGAGACCATACAGGCGATGGTCTCAGGAATAAGGCTAGGCCACAACATCACTGTGAAGCACTTTCAGAGAGTGCTGGGTCACATGGCAGCAGCGTCCAACATAATACCTTTTGGCCTGCTGTACATGAGACCCATCCAGTGGTGGTTGAAAACCAAGGGGTTTTTCCCCAGAGGGAATCCTTTCCGTATGATCAGGGTAACGCGCAAATGCTCTCGTTCCCTAGCCATATGGAGGAAACCTTGGTTTCTGTCCCGAGGGCCAGTGTTGGGAGCATCTTGTTGCCGGAAATCCGTTTCAACAGACGCCTCCCTCACTGGCTGGGGCGCGGTCATGGACGGCCGCTTTTCGAGGGGCCCATGGGAGAGCCGTCATTCCTCCTGGCACATAAATTGCCTGGAGATGATGGCGGTATACAAAGCTCTCAGGAGCTTTCTCCCGCACCTCCGAGGCCAGCACGTCCTGGTACGGACAGACAATACGTCTGTCGTAGCGTACATCAACCGCCAGGGGGGACTGAGGTCGCGCTTTCTGTACAAGACAGCACGCCGAGTCCTCCTGTGGACCCAGGGGAAACTGTTGTCCATCAGGGCAATGTATGTCCCGGGGGTCCAAAATCAGGGAGCAGACATCCTGTCGAGGCAGGGGCTGAGGCCCGGGGAGTGGCGACTCCACCCAGAGGTGGTGGAGGCCATATGCAAGAGGTTCGGCCCAGTGGAAGTGGATCTGTTTGCGTCTCGAGAGACGTCCCACTGTCCACTGTGGTTTTCCCTCACGCATCCAGCTCCGCTGGGGCTGGATGCCATGGTGCAGACGTGGCCGAGGCTGCGTCTGTACGCATTTCCCCCGATTGCTCTGCTCCCGGGAGTCCTGGAAAGGGTCCGTCGACAGGGGGTCAGTCTACTTCTGGTAGCACCCCGTTGGCCGACTCGAGTTTGGTTCTCGGATATCATAGCTCTGCTAGCAGGTCAGCCGTGGGAGATTCCTCTGAGGAGGGATCTCCTATCTCAGGCGGCAGGTACGATATTTTACCCCCGCCCGGAGATTTGGAACCTGTGGGTCTGGCCCCTGAGGGGACCAGGTTCATAGAGGCTGGCCTATCGGCAGACGTGATAGAGACCTTACTCAGCTCCAGGGCTCCGTCTACGAGGAGACTCTACAGCCTCAAGTGGAATGTATTTTCCACTTGGTGCAGAGAACGTGAGGTGGACCCAGTTAACTGCCCAGTGGCTTCAGTGCTGGAGTTCCTCCAAGATCGTTTCTCTGCAGGGCTTACCCCGTCCACACTCAAGGTGTACGTGGCTGCCATTGCGGCTTTCCACACTCCTTTGGGTGATGGGCCTCTGGGTAGGCACCAGCTGGTTGTACAATTCCTCCGTGGGGCTCGGAGGATGAGGCCTGCGGCTCGGTCCAGAGTTCCAACCTGGGACCTGGCAGTGGTTCTCGAAGGATTGGCTGAGGCCCCCTTCGAACCATTGGAGTCGGCTGGACCAAAGGATCTGACCCTTAAGGTGGCTTTTCTCCTTGCCATTACCTCTCTCAGGAGAGTGGGAGATCTCCAGGCCTTGGCGGTAACGCCGACCTGCCTGGAGTTTGCCCCGGGAGGAGTAAAGGCCATCTCACACCCTAGGCCGGGCTACGTGCCTAAGGTGCCATCAAGGGTGGTCAGGTCATTGGTCCTGCAGGTATTTCATCCTCCGCCTCATGTGACAGCGGAAGAGGGGAGGCTTCACCTACTCTGCCCGGTTAGGGCTCTAAGAGTTTATCTGGCGAAGTCTGCACAGTGGAGGAGATCACAACAACTGTTGGTGTGTTTTGGCTCACCTAAGAAGGGATTGCCTGCGTCTACTCAGACAATCAGTAACTGGATTGTCCAGGTGATTACCATGGCCTACCAGGTGCGCAGTTTGCCTTCACCTGTGGCCGTGAGGGCTCATTCCACCAGAGGCATGGCCTCTTCGGTGGCCCTTCTTTCTGGGGTCCCCTTGCAGGATATCTGCGAGGCGGCCAGGTGGGCTACCCCACACACTTTTATCAGGTTTTATAGCCTGGATCTCCCTACGACGCCTGGTGCTAGGGTGCTCCAGTCCTAGCTGTGCCCGGTTTTCGGCTTCACACTAGGGCAGGCGCTACCCTTCGGTGTGGCCTAGTGGGTACTCGTTCCCCAAAGCGTCGTCCCGATGCAGTGCGAGTTCCCTCGAAAGGGAACTGCTCGGGTTATGTATATAACCCTTGTTCCCTGAGAAGGGGAACGAGCACTGCATCCCGACGCCACACCTTGGCGCGCCTGGAGCGCATGCTTCAGAGCAATTACTACCGCCATTACGTTCCAGCACCCCTTTTATACTTCCGGGTATGCCGTCACGATGACGTCATCACGCACGCCAATCGGATTGGCCTAGTTGGCATTCTGGTTTCAGATTCGCTGATGCTAAGGGAGCATCCCCAAAGCGTCGTCCCGATGCAGTGCTCGTTCCCCTTCTCAGGGAACAAGGGTTATATACATAACCCGAGCAGTTTTCTCCGGTCAAATTTGAACCGGTCCAATCAGCGAACAGAGGGAGTGGCAGAGAACAATGATTTTGATGTTGTGGCCTACACTGTAAAAAATGATTGTGATTTTAATGGTATTTATATTTATATATATATATATATATATATATATAGATTCTATATATCTATATACTAATATATAGAAGGTGACACCGAGCACCTTCTATATATTAGTATTGTCCTCTTAAAAGCTGCTTGTGATGAGCTTTGATTCATCACGTGATTCTCATCACCACTGTGATTGGTGGTTTTCCGTATATATCAAAGATACATAACAGATTTTAGTATTTCAATAGGTTGGTAATTTAACATTATTTCAGTTAATGAAATATGTTTTTTTTTACCGTAAATTGTTTACAGTTTAAACATAATCATTACAATATAAACATTTAAATTATATGGTTTTGAACTGTAAAATATATATTTATAAAATATATAAAATAAATATATATTTTTAACCGTAATTATTACATTATAAACCTTTAAATTATATGGTGCTGTCCCTAAAAACATAAAACGTTACTGCCGTATTTTTTACGGTAAAGTTCTGGCAACCACAGCTGCCGGTTTTTTACCGTTAATTTTACGGGGATTTTTTTTACAGTGTAGTTTGAGATGACAAATGTCACAACCTATGATCACAACCAAACGTTAGCGATCCAGAGTGGCTCTGGGCAGATCCAATAGTTTTAAACTTCAATAGAATACCCGCCTTCAAGGAAGTTAACGCTTGTCAATGGAGAGTGGCCAGACTCTATGTACAAATGAAATGTCTGGTAGGACCAGGCTAGTTCCCATCATGCACTGGGGCATGAATCATTAATAAGGTTGATTTTTTTCTCCAGCAGTATTTGAGTTTTATAATTGCTTTTGTTGATAGGTTTAGTAACTTGCCATTTTGTAACATCTGATGTTCATTTTCTACTCCAAATGACATTTATTCTCAAAAATAATACACCAATATTACCGTCATGTATTGTGTACCAAGTATTGAGATCTCTGTGTTCAGATGTTGCGTTACTTCTGTTTTGTAGATATGGTGTCTACACAATATCATATTGTATTATTTACTCAGCTGTTTCTAAGTAAAGCAAACACTTTAAAAGCATATCGTTTAATTCAGTGTTATATTGTTTTAGTAAAAATGATTGCAAAGGAAACTTCAATCAAGTAGAAAATTTGACTGGCCAAGTTAAAGTTACTTATTTTCTTTGTTAATTTTACTTAACTTAGTTAAGAAGAGTTTACGTAATTCCATATGTGAAATTTACTTTAAAAATATGCGTGGAAAAACTTGCAGAAGAAAAATTAAGTACATTTTACTTATTGCTTTTTAAGTGTATGCAAAAAAATGCATAGAAAAACAAAAAGCTCTCAGGAAAAAGCATACACTGAGTATAACAACATAATCAGTTATTAATATTTCTTTGGTTCTCTCTTGGTTTTGCATACGTTCATAATGTATGTTATAGCCTGAATAGCGAAAGATTATGTTCACACAATTTGTTGTCACAAATAAAACTACCGACTCCAAGCAACTACCTATACTTACAAAATCTTTAACAAATGTTTAATAATATTTAAATATGGGGTGAAGATGTCAATTTTCCAATAAGCCCGACATCCCTTTTGGTCACTATTGCACATGCCAAAGTTTACAACTAAAGTAAAGTAGTTTTACCTCATTGTTGTATGAAATGTTTTCATGTATCTGTACGTTATCAGAGTATTTTTATTATGGTAAATCTTTATTTTTACTTCAGTATTCCAAAGCATAATATCATGCTTTTCATCCCACTTCATTTCATATTCATCATAATTACAAACTGAAGAAATCGCCATCTAATACTAACCCTGAGACAAAATAGTCCGATTCGTGAATGAGACCAATCTTTCCCAAGTGTATTTTATTAGAGTAATATTGTATTAGGGTATCTGTACTTGAATGGTAGGTCGTCCACAACTGCAACTTTTAGGGTTATTGGTTAGTTCAGCTATTTAACCTGAAACCTGCTCCTCAGAGTCAACATTGAAACTGACACTCCCAAAGGAACATTTATACGCGACTTCCCTTTCCGATCGTTTGCTTTCATGTAGCTTTCTAAGCATGCACGTTGACTTTTATTTCCGCAACAAATCCTCATGCCGTATCACATGTCTTTAAGGGCGGTTAAACGTTTTTATTGCTCTATCTATGATACAGTGAAATGAATCCTCAAAGGTTATAATACAGGTTTATTGAGGAGCCTGAACAGGTGCAGAACAGCTGTGGAATGGGTTCTCTTAAACTCTGAAAACGTTCTAAAACACGCAAGGACACGCTATGAAATTAGCAGACCATAAAACATACAATATTTCTGCACACAACACAATGCCCTCAGCTAAGACATTCATAGACAAGACCTTCTTTATCAAAGGCATTTCCATTCATATGCACTTAAATATAAATAATAGTAATGGTATAATATACTAGTTTGATTAGAAGGCTTGACCTCAATGTATTTGTGACTTTTGAAGTTTATTATTTACTGTGGCCCCAAAAAGTATTAGGACACTTGAAGGGAAATCACATACTCGCCCTTATGCCACGCACGCACGCACACACAGGCACAAACACACACACGCACACACACAAATATTAATAATTTGAAAGTTTCAACAGTTTTTGCACTTATGTTATTCTAGGAACATTTTTATTTTAGGGACAAAAAACAGACGCTTTTCATAATAACTTCTTTTGTTTTCCACATGAGAGAAAATGTACTTTGTTGTTGTTATTTGTGGATTTTGAAGTCACACTTGTCATTCAATTAGATACAAAATATCAAACCAAGTAGCATGTGCAAACAAATGATGATGCAAATTTCAATATTTGTAATATTTTTGAATACATAATTTTAATATTAATATTAAATGTCTTACTAAAAATTTGTATTGTGTTATATTTCATTCCAAAATGCCACTTGGTTTGATACTTTGTTATATACTGTAATACAATGACATTCAAAAACATTTAAATAAGACCATTGCGTATACGAGTGCATTTTGTGGCCACTGTATGTAACTATTTACATAAAAAGGTTGATTTGAATATACACTTGATTAATGTTGAATTCAGGTGTAATCATAATGATTATGCAACAATGTCCTCAATCTACCCAGAATGCACCAGGAGCTTTATTGCCATTGTTCTTTGTGTATTGCTGTTTGTGCGAGTGAACCATTAGTAAACACACCGGGTGAGTCACACATCTGGAGTCAATTATGCTTCATTAGACGGAGTCTATCCATCATCACATGCAGCGGTTAATGGCTCTGGGATTACAGTGTGTTCGTATGACTTAGCACTGCAGCTCACACACCCTCAATGAAAGCCATTTCCCATGGAGCTCAATGTAAACAGTAATCCTACCGGATCTCAGCAGGATGGCGTCAGAGCGTCTCCCCATCACATGCCCTGGCATCAGGCCAGCGGCCTCCTCTAAAGTCTGCTAGAGTAATCTAAAATAAATAGCAATAGACATGATCAACAGCATTAACAAGAAATCAGTCATTTGAAATATATGTTGCTATTCATCTACAAATTAACATGAGCTCATGATCCAGCGAATGGAAATTCACCCAACATTGAGCTCATCTCCTGGTGGGGACACCGATTAATATGAACCACATGTGGCTCTGCTTACAGTCATTACGATTCAACACTGAACACATTGCATAATCATATTATTACTCTTATCCTGTGCTCATTAATGGACAGAATAGCACATTATTAATATAAAGAAAAGCAAATTATTGACATGTACTACTATTGCAATGTACTATACATACATTGTTTGGATTTACACTGTTTGGATTTAAAGGCAAATGCTGAGTCGATGATTGGATCATTATTGCAGAGGTTATTATGTTTCTAGCATGTAATATGTTTGGCAACAGTTCGTTCAACCCTAATTGATGGAGTGTGTAGCTTTTCATTTCATAAACAACCATGTAGGAAGACACATCATGGCCATATTCCAGGATGTCAATGTCTAGATTCATCAGGCTCAAACTGTGAAAGAATGGTTGGGAGGAGCATGAATAATCATTTTCACACATGAATTGGCACCTCTGAGTCCAGACCTTAAAGGGGCACTTCAGCGCTGGGAAGATGAATGTGTATTTAAACTGGGTCATTTATGTAGTAGAAATGTGAAATTATTTTTGAATTTGGTGCCTTCTAGACCGAGAAGAGACACAAAATGTATTTTTGTCTCATGTGGATGAAAGACAACAACTTCCAGAATGCACTTGCTTCGCTGCCGAGGCCACTCCCTGCACCGCCCCCAGCGTCATTTTGATCTTCATAATAATAAAATAATTTCGTTCAGTTAGAGAATAAACACTACAATTAAAAACTGAACGTGTATTTTCAATAAAGTGTGAGTGAGCCGAACGAAAGTCACAGGACAAACAGAGTAGGAGTCATTCAGCTCCTACTTTCATTCAGCACGAGAGCAAAGTAAGATCTGAGATTGACTGTCGCGCTTTCTCAGCGAGTGTCCAGTCTGGCGCATTTTCTGATCACATATGGAAGCTAAACTTTCATAGGAATTCATTGAAAAGTTGAAACACTCACTTTGCTCTGCACCGCGTATGGAAATAAATGTTGTGGTGTTATTTCCATCAAGAGGTGCATCATGGAATATGGCCATGATGTATCTTCCTACATGGTTATTTAAAGGGTTAGTTCACCCAAAAATGAAAATTCTGTCATTAATTACTTACCCTCATGTCGTTCAACACCAGTAAGACCGCTGTTCATCTTCGGAACACAAATGAAGACATTTTAGTTGAAATCTGATGGCTTTGAAAGGCCTCCATTGGCACAATGCACGGTTCACTCTAAAGACCCTTAAAAGGTACTAAAGACGTCGTTACAAAGTCCACCTCACTACAGTGGTTCTAAAATAACTTTATAAATCGGCGAGAATAGTTTTTGTGCGCAAAAAAACCCTAAATAACGTCTCGGTTACGACTGTAACCTTAGTTCCCTGATGGGAACGAGACGCTGCGTCACCGCTTTGGGAACGCCCCTGCGTGATTGCGTCGTGAAGCACGTATGTCATCAGTCCAATAGAGAGACGGAACGTCATAGGCGGGTGACGTCATAGACCCGGAAGCTATAAAGCACACCAGCAAACACACGCCGTTAGCTTCTGAAGAAGGCCTGAAACAAGGCGCTTGCGGGCATGCGAGGAGTATGGCCGGGTGACGCAGCGTCTCGTTCCCATCAGGGAACTAAGGTTACAGTCGTAACCGAGACGTTCCCCTTCAAGGGAACTCGAGCTGCGTCACCGCTTTGGGAACGAGAATACCCACGTCCCCATGCGAGTCTGGATGCCCGCCTGTAACAGCTACGAGGCGAGCACCCGAGACCCCGGAGTAGCAGAAACATCTAGTTCATAGAACCTGACAAATGTATGCGGCGAGGACCACCCCGCCGCATCACACACTTCCTGCAGGGAGGCCCCTGCCAGGAGAGCTTGAGAAGCAGCCATACTCCTAGTGGAATGGGACCGAACAGCCAAAGGAGAGGGCTGTCCGGCCGCCACATAAGCCAGTGAGATAGCCTCGACTACCCACTTGCTCATCCTCTGCTTTGACACCGGACCCCCACGGGATGGAGGTCCGTAGCAAACAAACAACTGATCAGTTTTTCTCCACAGGGCAGCTCTGTGGATATAGGCGTCTAAGGCGCGAACTGGACAAAGCAGATTTAACTTTTCCTGGTCTGACGTCACAAAGGGAGGAGGACAGAAGGCCTGGAGCACAATAGGTCTCACAGGATTAGTGAGGACCTTAGGAATATACCCGGGCCTCGGAGAGAGAAAGGCCTTAGCCATACCCGGGGCAAACTCCAAGCACGAGGGTGCGACAGAGAGGGCTTGCAAGTCCCCAATTCTTTTAAGAGAAGAAATAGCAAGAAGAAAAATAGTTTTGAAAGTGAGAAATTTCTCAGGAACTTCCTCGAGCGGCTCGAAGGGAGCCTCGGAAAGGCCTCGAAGGACGATGGATAAGTCCCAGGCCGGCACCCTGGTGCGTGTCACAGGTCTCAGCCTCAAGGTTCCACGGAGGAAACGAGTTACTAGAGGGTGTCGCCCTAATGAAACACCACTCAAAGGAGTGTGGTAAGCAGCTATGGCCGCCACGTACACCTTTAGTGTGGAGGGGGCTAACCCAGCAGAGAATCTCTCCTGCAGGAACTCCAGCACCACGCTCGCAGGGCAGTTAACTGGATCCCGCAGGCGATCTCGACACCATAAGGTGAAGAGTCTCCACTTCAGGTAGTAAAGTTTCCTCGTAGAAGGAGCTCTGGAGTGTAGAATGGTCTCAACAACCTCAGTTGAGAGACCGGAACTTATGAGCTGGGCCCCCTCAGAGGCCAAGCCCACAGTTTCCACAACTCCGGGCGGGGGTGAACAAAAACTCCGCCCGCCTGAGAGAGAAGGTCCCTCCGGAACGGAATCTCCAGGGGAGAGCCGTCGAGGAGAGACACCAGATCCGAGAACCATACCCGGCCCGGCCAGAACGGGGCTACTAGAAGGAGACGGGCCCCGTCCCGGCGCACTCTCTCTAGAACTCCCGGAAGCAGAGCGATCGGGGGGAAAGCGTACAGGGGCAGCCTCGGCCACTCCTGTACCATCGCATCCAGTCCGAGAGGAGCTGGAGGCGACAGGGAGAACCACAGATGACAATGAGAGTTCTCGTGAGTGGCGAACAGGTCCACTTGGGCCCTGCCAAACTTCTCCCAAAGGAGCTCCACCACATCGGTGTGGAGTCTCCACTCCCCGGGCCTTGGCCCCTGCCTCGACAGGATGTCTGCTTCCACGTTCAACCGCCCAGGAATGTACATAGCCCTGACTGACAGCAATTTTCCCTGAGCCCAGAGGAGGATAAGGCGCGCCAGCTTGTATAAGCGACGAGACCTCAAGCCCCCCTGATGGTTGATGTAGGAGACCACCGATGTGCTGTCTGTGCGTACAAGCACATGATGGCCCCTGAGATGCGGCAGGAAGTGCTTCAGAGCCTGAAACACCGCCAACATTTCCAGGCAATTTATATGCCATGAACGCTGGTGCTCCTGCCACAGACCCTGGGCCGAGCGACCACTCATGGTCGCCCCCCAGCCCGTCAGGGAGGCATCCGTGGTCAGAGAAGTACGCTGACACGGTGCCCCCAGCGACGGGCCCTGGGTCAGGAACCTGGGGTCCTTCCACATAACCAAGGTGCGGAGACACCGCCGCGTTGCCTTGATTACGCGAAAGGGGTTCCCCCTCGGGGAAAAACCCCTGGTCTTGAGCCACCACTGTAGCGGCCTCATGAACAGCAGGCCCGAAGGAATAACATTGGACGCGGCTGCCATCAGACCCAACAGTCTCTGAAACTGCTTTACAGTGAGCGGCTGGTCTAGCTTCACCCCTTTCACGGCTGAGAGGATTGACCCCACGCGAGGCTCCGACAGACGAGCCTGCATAGCGACCGAATCCCAACTCACCCCGAGATAAGTGATCTTCTGCACAGGAGAGAGAACACTCTTCTTGGAGTTGAGCCTCAGCCCCAACCTCCTCATATGCGCGAGAACAACATCTCGATGCTGAACCGCGAGACGCGCTGACTGTGCTAGTATCAGCCAGTCGTCGATGTAATTGAGGATGCGGATCCCCTGCAAACGCAAGGGGACCAGAGCAGCGTCCACACACTTCGTGAACGTGCGGGGTGAAAGGGCTAAACCGAAAGGAAGCACCCGATATTGGTACGCTTCTCCCCTGAAAGCGAACCTCAGGAACTTCCTGTGCTGCGGAAGGATGGAGACATGGAAATACGCATCTTTGAGATCTATCGTGACAAACCAGTCCTCGGACCTGATCTGAGACACGATCTGTTTGAGTGTCAGCATCCTGAACTTGAGCTTTGCCACGGCTCGGTTCAGGACGCGAAGATCCAAGATGGGGCGCAGCCCACCATCCTTCTTTGGCACTATGAAGTACCGGCTGTAAAAGCCTGACTCCCTGTCCGGGGGGGGGAACCCTCTCTATAGCCCCCTTTTGCAGCAGAGTCTGTACTTCTTGAGTCATCACCAGAGCCTGCACCGGGTCCACCACAGTGGAGAGGACCCCGTTGAAGTTGGGGGGACGGCATCTGAACTGAATCGCGTACCCCAACTTTACACATCGCAGGACCCAACGAGATATGTGAGGCAGATTTTCCCACTCTGACACAAAATCTACTAAGGGAACCAGCCCCTCGAGGCTGGTCTCTGATGTACTCTGCACCGCGAGTGCAGCGCCCTGAAGCGGCGAACCGGCAGGGAACGACTGACTCGACGGCATAATTTCCCTCCGAAGAGGGTGCGGGCCATCCTTGAATGACCCGCGGGGCCCCTCCGCGCCCCGGCACTCGGGCGGGGTTGGCGGACTGACCCCGTGAGGGTACCGCGGACGCACGGGTACCGTGTACAGCGGTAAGCACCGTGCGCCCGCGGAGGGGACCACCCTCACTGTCCTGGGCCCAGAGGCGTCAGGACTTCTTTGACGCAGCCTTCCTCGCCACAATGACTGTCCTCAGATCAGCCCTGGGGTTAGAAGGCTGCGCCTGTGAGCGCCGCGCACCCGACGACCCTTTCTGCGGGGGTGTACGAGTGGCGACACTCACTTTTTGCTGCGCCCTGTGCGAGGAGCTTGTACTCGGCATCTGCTGCTCCCGCCCAGCAGCAGACGAGACCTGGGGCTTACGGGGAAGGAACTGCTTGAGCGCCGCTGCCTGTTTTTTCGCCTCCAGGAACCTGTCGGTAACCGTGGTGACAGCGTCACCGAACAGGCCCTCCGGAGACAACGGCGCATCAAGCAAAAAGCTCTTGTCCCTTTCCTTAATATCTGTAAGGTTTAGCCATAAATGCCTCTCCGTGGCCACTAGGGCTGCCATAGAACGGCCGACGCATCGAGCCGTCTCCTTGGTGGCACGGAGAGCGAGATCGGCAGTCGATCGAAGTTCATTAATAGTATCGACTCCGATCTCGTGGCTTTCCCCCAGGTCCCTTAGCAGATCAGCCTGATATGCCTGCACGATAGACATCGTGTGCAGACACGCGGCGGCTTGACCTGCTGCCGAGTATGCTTTGCCCACAAAAGATGATGTCACTTTAAGAGGCTTTGTGGGCAAAGACGGAGCCTTTACGGTCGACGCAGACTCGGGTGACAGATGGCTCGCAAGCGTCTGTTCAACCCGAGGCAGCTGACCATAACCGTGTCTCTTACACCCCGCGATATTACTATACACGGACGTTTGCGGGGTGAAAATGCGTGCAGACACGGGCCGCTTCCAAGACCTCGACACCTCGGTGTGGAGGTCCGGGAAAAACGGCAGACTCCTTCGGGGAGGCTGAACAGAGCGCGCGGGGAGAAAGCGCTCGTCGAGTCTGCTTTTTACAGCAGCTCGCTCATGATGTTCATGTGGCCAGTCAATGTGAAGTCTGGCCACCGCTCTGCTCAGCACCTCCATGAGCTCCTCACTTGCAGGGGAATGAAGTGACGAGTCTCCACCCCCTGCATCGATGCTACAGACATCAACCTCCTCGGAGGAAGATAGCTGCAGTATCGCGGCCGCTCCCCGGGCGGGAGAAGCCGCAGAGCGGGCTCCCGAACCCAGAGAGGCAGCGCTGGATCTGGCGGGTGAAGGAAGAGATAGGGCGGGGCCCGTCTCCATCCCCTCCGTCAGATCCTTTTGCGAACCCCACGACATGAGTCGCCGCTGAGCCTCAGCCGCAGCGGGACCCGTGCCGTGGGGAGCGTTAACCGGGACGCCCTCCTCGAAGAGCGCCCGGCGGGATCGCAGCACGCGAAGAGGCAGAGCCTCACAATGCTCGCAGCCGGCACCCTCGAGTGCCGACTGCGCGTGCTGCTCTCCCAAACAAACAACGCACATCAAGTGTGTATCCCCGCTCGGGATGTAGCGTGAGCAGGGAGGAACACACTGTCTGTAACGCTGTTCGCTCGTCATACTTTTTTTTTTTTTTTTCTCTTGTATCAATGTGGTGAATAGTGCAAACGTAACAAAACAGTCTGAACTCAGACACAACACAAAGACACTTGGACAGAATAACACAGAGCGCTTGTTGAAGGCAACAGAAGCTAACGGCGTGTGTTTGCTGGTGTGCTTTATAGCTTCCGGGTCTATGACGTCACCCGCCTATGACGTTCCGTCTCTCTATTGGACTGATGACATACGTGCTTCACGACGCAATCACGCAGGGGCGTTCCCAAAGCGGTGACGCAGCTCGAGTTCCCTTGAAGGGGAACGACTTATATAGTGATGACGATTTCAAAACACGGCCTCATGAAGCTTCGAAGCGTTATGAATCAGTGAGTCGAATCATGATTCGGATCGCGTGTCAAACCGCCAAACTGATGAAATTTGACGATCCAAACTGCTGATTCGGCTCACTGATTCATAACGCTTAGAAGCTTTTTTTTGCGCACAAAAACTATTCTTGCCGATTCATAAAGTTATTTTAGAACCACTGTAGTGAGATGGACTTTGTAACGACGTCTTTAGTACCTTTTAAGGGTCTTGAGAGTGAACCGTGCATTGTGCCAATGGAGGCCTTTCAGAGCCATCAGATTTCAACTAAAATATCTTCATTTGTGTTCCGAAGATGAACGGAGGTCTTTCGGGTGTCGAACGACATGAGGGTAAGTAATTACTGACAGAATTTTCATTTTTTGGTGAACTAACCCTTTAAGAAATGAAAGCTACACACTCCATCAGTTAGGGTTAGAGGAACAGTTGCCAAACATATAACATGATACAAACATAATAATCTCTGCAATAATGAGCCAATCATCAAACAGTGACCTTTTTTTTGGCTGGGCAGTGTATTAGAATTTAGAAAGTACAATAAAATGCACTTCAACAATACCTTTATTGCTTTTACAATAATTTCAGCAAAAGTAACAGGGTTACTACAGTTATTTTTACTATTGTGAAATGATGTTCACCAACCAATCAGCTGTTAGTTTAAGTAGATGTCAACTATTCAAAGTCAACTAATCATCTTAAAGGATTAGTTCACTTTTAAATAAACGTTTGCTGATAATTTACTCACCCCCATATCATCCAAGATGTCCATGTCTTTCTTTCTGCAGTCGAAAAGAAATTAAGGTTTTGGATGAAAACAGTCCAGGGTTTTTCTCCATATAATGGACTTCAATGGGCTCCAAACGGTTCAAGGTCCAAATGACAGTTTCAGTGCAGCTTCAAAGGGCTTTAAACGATACCAGACGATGAATAAGGGTCTTATCTAGCATAACGATCAGTTTCTGCGAGAAACCGAGCAGTATTTATGCTATTATTTTACCTCTTAACAGACGAACGCGATCGTCTCTGAGCTCCGCCATTACTTCCGGCAAGTGAGGTCAAATTAGATCATGGTCGTAGATGTATACGTAGATGCCTCATTAGCGACTGCACGGATCAGTAGAATGAGGCATCTACTATCGATATATCTATGACCACGATCTAATTTGACCTCACTCTCTGGAAGTTATGGCTGAGCTCAGAGATGATCGCGTTCGTCTGTTAAGAGTCCATTATATGGAGAAAAATCCTGGAATGTTTTCATCCAAAACCTTAATTTCTTTTCGACTGCAGAAAGAAAGACATGGACATCTTGGATGACATGGGGATGAGTAAATTATCAGCAAAAGTTTATTTAAAAGTGAACTAATCCTTTAAGGAAGCTCTGTACGATTATCCTTCAAAAATTTTGCAGCTTAATGGTGCACAACGCAACTTGACTTTTTAAAACCATCACAACGCTTCTGAAAGCGCTAAACACAACGGCCAAAGGTTTTTAAAGGGGTGTATTTTAGCATGGACTTTTTTTAGAGAAGGAAGTAAGATATAAATAGATTTATTTAAAGCTGCAGTCCATAACTTTTTGCGCTCTAGCGGACAATTATTTTTGTAAATCTTGAACACAAAAAAAGTTAGGGACAGCAGCTTTAAACAACCAGTTTACCTTACTAATTGACTAGTTGGTTGTTGGACAACAAGGCTATAACAGATTAGTCAATCATCATGACCCACCTCTAATTGGTATAACAATGGACTTTGCATAGGTTATTTCAGAAAAGCTAATTATGTTAACATAATTTGTAAAAAATTAAAACATTAAATTAGATCAAAGAACAGAAACAACACATTAAAAATAAATGTTGTAGTCAAAACAAAAATAATTGCATGTATGATATTTGTATATAAAATAATTATATTTCAGATTAATGCGGCACATGACATAAAGAGAGAGGGCACCCTTGGTATTTTTCTGAACACTAGCGTTACCATGTCAAATGTTCTCAAGAGTAGTAATTTCCTCAAAAGTAGTGCATTTCCTGTTCTCACCTGCTCACCCTCCATTAGGTTTTAGTGGTCAGTCAGACTCCGGTCCAGACAGCAGGTGACTCATCTGAGTAAACTACTTCAGAGAGTAATATAAACCAGACAGAGGTCAAAACTGTGGCACATCCTGAGGGCGAAGGGCACATCAGGTCAGCTATACTTCAGTCTTTCAGAATCTGGTCAGTCTGGCTGATGGTCATCCTTACTTACACATAAGGTAATGTAGCATAGCGTAACAACATAACACATAACGTAATGTAACACATAACAAAACAACATTATATATATCCTGATTATTTTATCCTTCAATATACTTTAGTCAGGGTAGATGGCTATTTAAAGGGTTAGTTCACCCAAAAATGAAAATTCTGTCATTAATTACTCACCCTCATGTCGTTGGACACCCGTAAGACCTCCGTTCATATTCGGAACACAAATGAAGATATTTTAGTTGAAAGCTGATGGCTGAGAAAGGCTTCAGATAGGCCTCCATTGGCATTCAGTAAATTGACACTTCCAATATCCATGAAAGGCACTTAAAACGTCGTTACAAAGTCTATCTCACCACAGTGGCTCTACAATAATTTTACGATGCGACGACAATAGTTTTTGTGCGCAAAAAAAAATCAAAATAACACCTTTATCCAACTTGTTCTCGACTTCCGTGTGTGCCTCCACGACGCATACACGAGAATATGACGCAGATCCGGCGTTCGGACACATGACCCAGAAGCGATTTGTTTACGAGCAGAGGAAGACGCGCGTGTCTAAGCTGTTGGATTCTACATTGATCGTGCTTTAGGTCTCGGCGTAGTGCTCAAAATGGGGCTTAAGTGTGTATTTCATGGATTCCCGAACGCCGGTGCTACGTCATATTCTCGCGCATGCGTCGTGGAGGCACACACGGAAGTCGAGAACAAGTTGGATAAAGGTGTTATTTTGATTTTTTTTTGCGCACAAAAACTATTGTCATCGCATCGTAAAATTATTGTAGAGCCACTGTGGTGAGATAGACTTTGTAACAACGTTTTAAGTGCCTTTCATGGATCTTGGAAGTGTGAATGTACTGAATGCCAATGGAGGCCTGTGTGAAGCCTTTCTCAGCCATCAGCTTTCAACTAAAATATCTTCATTTGTGTTCCGAATATGAATGGAGGTCTTACGGGTGTCCAACGACATGAGGGTGAGTAATTAATGACAGAATTTTCATTTTTGGGTGAACTAACCCTTTAATGCATATTTAATTTTTGCAATATATTTTGAGCTTCTAGGTCAAATTTACATTATTTTTGCAAGCATTTATTTGTGAATATTTTACATATATGGATATATTTGTGAATATATATATATATATATATATATATATATATATATATATATATATATATATATATATATATATATATATATATATATATATGTGTGTGTGTGTGTGTGTGTGTGTGTGTGTGTGTGTGTGTTGAAAGATGGATTCTGAAATCCACTACCGCTTCAATATAATTATGTATATATATCCTACTTAAATTCATAATCAAAGCCTCAATCAATATTCATCCTCCTATATAATTATTATGATTTTAATTATTCTTTCCAGTTATGATTTTGCTTATATCAAGAGGACCAATGATTGTTTCTTCGTTTATATTTTCCAAAAGTTTGTATTTGGTCTCTGAATGGTGACGGCTTCCAGAGATTAAAAATGGAGTTCTCTTTCATTATTTTTTTTTTTATATTTCCTTTTACTGAAACCCTAAAGAATTGTATGAATACAATTGTACTATTGTCTGTACCCCTGGCTGAGAGAAAAGCACATGCTATCAGCATGTTTTGGTGAAGTGCTTTGTTGATATGTATAAGACTCTCCAACCTTGGGAGAGCTGTAATGCTAGGGAGCTTTTGTGTGTGTGCGTTGCATGATCTGTGCAGGCCCAATATTGAAGATGGACATTTTCTGCACACGACACGAGACTTGAAGACGCCTTTCTGCAACCTCCGAGGTCAACAATGATCTAATTCTAGTGATGGGGCGACAACTAGTCTACCTAGTTTAGTGATATGCTCTGCTATCTATCCTTGTGTGGAAATTTACCGTGACTGTGCATTTTCTCTGCCAATCAGAATCATTCCACATGGCAGTAATGACGTGGTCAGACCTTGAAAACAGTATAACTTCAGAAATTGTATGTACGATAGGTGGAGGCGGGGAGACTGTTAGAGGGAGCGCGGCCTACGTACTCCTTGTGAGACTTGAAGCTGGCTTCTGCTGATGAAACTGCAAACTATTCTTCAGTACATTTTTCTTTAATTAATCTAACTCCTGACTCTTGGTCTTCATTTTTCACTACTGGTCCTGGCTCCTAAGCTGTTACACCAACAGTGTATATATATATATATATATATATATATTGTGTGCGCAATATACTGTATTTATTGAGTTTATTTTCATAAGGATTTTTTGTGAGTATTTTTATTTTGTTTACCAGGAGAAATATCCTTAAAACAAGATACATTTAAAATTTGTGTAATGTGTGCTGAATAAGTTTTATCTTTCTTACCCCACTGCCATTTTTTTTTCTTTTTTTCTATTTTTAGATTTTTTTTCGAAAAGAGAAAACAAAGTTGTGAATTGGGGACAAAATATACAACTTTAAGGATTAGTTCACTTTTAAATAAACTTTTGCTGATAATTTACTCACCCCGATGTCATTCAAGATGTGATAATCGAAACGAACGTGATAATCTCGGAGCTCTGCCATAACTTCCGCTAAGTGAGGTCAAAATATGAGCCTAGTCATTAATGTATACGTAGATGCATCACTAGCGCCTGCACGGATCAGTAGAATGAGGCATCTACGATCGATATATCTATGACCACGCTCATATTTTGACCTCACTTAGCGGAAGTTATGGCGGAGCTCCGAGATTATCACGTTTGTTTCGATTATAAATACCGCTCGGTTTCTCGCAGAAACTGATCGTTACGCTAGATAAGACCCTTATTCATCGTCTGGTATCGTTTAAAGCCCTTTGAAGCTGCACTGAAACTGTCATTTGGACCTTGAACCGTTTGGAGCCCATTGAAGTCCATTATATGGAGAAATATCCTGGAATGTTTTCATCAAAAACCTTAAATTCTTTTCGACTGAAGAAAGAAAGACATGGACATCTTGGATGACATGGGGGTGAGTAAATTATCAGCAAAAGTTTTATTTAAAAGTGAACTAATCCATTAAGTTGTATATTTTTGTACCCGATTCACAACTTTGTTTTCTCTTTTTGAAAAAAAAATCTAAAAAAAGAAAAATCAGCAAAAGTTTATTTTAAAGTGAACTAATCCTTTCATTTAAGATATACATACCTCCTGAATATTTAATATTGTTAAAACTCATTGAATAAAGTTAGAAAGACATTGAACAGATTCACAGCCACATTTGCTTGAAGTTAAACATGGTCTCTACCATATCACTAGGGCCTATTAAACTGAGCAGATCTCATCCGTCAGCATGTGGATTTCAGACTCGTTCCACCTTCCACCTGCCCTGAGGGGGGGAACTTTGTCGACGGTAAAGACCACTGACCTCATAGGGTGGGGTTTAGCTGTAAAATCCTGTGATGACCTCAGACTAGTACCTGCGGGGTGTAGCAGGAGTCCAGGTCACGGGGTCATGAGGGAAGAGCTCTCATTCATCAACTTCCTGCAGTCTTTCTCAACATGTGTTTCCATTGTAGGGTCACAGCCTATCACACACACATGTGGATACAAGCACTCAAGCACTGATGGATGGATAACAAAAATCATTTGATTGACAAGGCAAACGTTTGCTGTTTAATGTAGCAGTCAGTGTAAATGGACAGCTATGTACAACATAAAACCTCTCTATACTTGCAGAAAGTGTCGTTTCACCTGTGAGATGGAAGTTGTGTGCAGTCGACAGAAAAAGTCTTGTTTAACTGAACAGAATGAGCAGACAGGTGTGTGACAACTGTGTTAGAGTAAAAGCAAAAAAAAAATCAACATTTATTTATTTTGTGATATAGAAATGACAGTAAAAACTAATAAACATTAAACTTAAAATGGTCAACTTGTCTCGTTCAGGCAAATTTCAAAGCTATTATTTTTAATAATAGCTAAATGCAATTAAACAAATAATTTTTCTCTTTTTTTGGCATAACTTTGCATATTTCACTTAATTTGACAAATTACTTTTACACTTGAGATCATCACATTTTTAAACATTCTAAACATTGATAGATGAAAGATGACGATTTTCATATTTTAAACTAGAAAAGGGTCTGGGTCAAGGGTAAAATAATACATCTATACAGAACGCATTTGAAAAATAGAAAAAATAAATGAGGCATGATTTAAAAAAAATGTATTTGCAATATGTTTGTTTACATAAATATCAAAAAAAAAGTGCACAATAGCAATAATGATAATAATAATAAATATAATAAATACAATTAAACATGAAAACTTTAAAAACAATGTTAAAATTTTTGTGCAAAATTTTGCAAAATTTACGTTATTTTAGAACTTGAAAGTTACAGTTTAGATAATCAACATCCATGTTATCATTATCATTGTTATCAAATTATATTATATTATGAGGGATTTTCATTTTTTAAGCTAGAAAAAATGATAAAATCTACATAAAAGGCATTGGGAAAATATAAAAAAAAACGAAGGCATGATTTAAAAAAAAAGAAGATTTTTTGTTTAAATATATATATATATATTATATATATATATATATATATATATATATATATATATATATATATATATATATATATATATATACACACACACACACACACGCTATTTTTTAATTATTATATATATTAATGTTTTAAAAATAAAACAATCTTAAATATGCAAACTTTAAATAAAAAAAATTATATTATTATGAGTGATTTTCATATTTTAAGATAGATTTTATTGTTTTTTTTCTATCTACACATAAAAGGCAAAAATAAATGAAGGCATGATTTAAAAAAAAAAAATTGTTTAAATAAAAATAAAAATAAATAATAATATTAATTGTATTTGCTATATTCACACACAGTACCCACAAATGCCTATGAATGTCTCATTCACTTTTCGTGCTGATTTGGCACATTCTTGCGTCACAAATATAAGCAGATATAGTCAACATGTTGACAGCATTGCATGCAATTGGATTTGGGAGTTCTTTCTGTGAAAGTCATTACAGCTAGAGTAAAAACAGGCCAGAAAGAGACTGACAGCTGATTAACCTCAGCTCACCCGCTGTTATAGCAATTCCATCTGCTGGATGTTGGTGTATAAAAGAAACCATGCTACATGCTAAAATCTCACTATCCCTTTATTTAAATAACCCAGAGACCTTGTAAGAAGGGAGACATAAAGGAACCAACACCAGGATTTTGTCCATCCAGTTTGTGTAGAAATCCGTATTCATGAACGGCTTTGTTCTCACATGCGTAGCGTACTCAGTAGTTCACATTAGGCTACAAAGTCGTTGACAGAGACATTTGGCATTCATAAATTTCTACTGAACAAAGAACTTAGTTTTCCTCAAATTCTAGGCCCTGCATTTACATGTTACAGTGAATCTAAACATGGTCCTGCGCTTCAACTCTCGCCTTTGTAAGTGCACTGAAGCTTTCATTCAAAAGGTGTTTGGAATCACAGCTTGTCCCCACAGCGGGAACCCCTGTCCAAACAGTCAGAGGACAAATCCCCTCACTTCCTGCACCATAAGGCACATTCTCCACGGCAACCCACAATGGAGGCTTTAGAGGAACACATTTACAGAGTGCTAAAGCCTAGTACAGTCTAGCCTAAAAGTAGAAAGAATGCTGAGATGTGAGCGTTATGACCAAAATGGGGATCAAGGTAATTTTATGCCATGGTTAACATTAAGGACACACATTGCTCTATATTTTCTCATTACTGTATATTCTTACTCTCACAGAACGTAAAGTAGTTGATACAGCAGAATGTCTACCAGGTTATACTGCAAAAATATTATATATATATATATATACAAACACACACACACACATACATATTATATATATATATATAATAATAATTAATTACATTTATATTGCGCTTTTCTAGGCACTCACTCAAAGCGCTTAACATGGGGATCTCCTCAACCACCACCAATGTGCAGCATCCACCTGGATGATGCGATGGCAGCCATATTGCGGCAGAACGCCCACTACACACCAGCTGATTGGTGGAGAGGAGACAGAGTAATGAAGCCAATCAGGATATGGGGATTATTAGGAGGCCATGATGGACAGAGACATCCTGGGATTTTTAATGACCACAGAGAGTCAAGACCTCGGTTTAACGTCTCATATACAGTGGGGAGAACAAGTATTTGATACACTGCCGATTTTGCAGGTTTTCCTTCTTACAAAGCATGTAGAGGTCTGTAATTTTTATCATAGGTACACTTCAACAAAAATCCAGAAAATCACATTGTATGATTTTTAAATAATTAATTTGCATTTTATTGCATGACATAAGTATTTGATCACCTACCAACCAGTAAGAATTCCCCCTCTCACAGACCTGTTAGTTTTTCTTTAAGAAGCCCTCCTGTTCTCCACTCATTACCTGTATTAACTGCACCTGTTTGAACTCGTTACCTGTATAAAAGCACCTGTCCACACACTCAATCAAACAGACTCCAACCTCTCCACAATGGCCAAGACCAGAGAGCTGTGTAAGGACATCAGGGATAAAATTGTAGACCTGCACAAAGCTGGGATGGGCTACAGGACAATAGGCAAGCAGCTTGATGAGAAGGCAACAACTGTTGGCGCAATTATTAGAAAATGTAAGAAGAAGTTCAAGATTACGGTCAATCTCCCTCAGTCTGGGGCACCATGCAAGATCTCACCTCGTGGGGCATCAATGATCATGAGGAAGGTGAGGGATCAGGCCAGAACGGCACGGCAGGACCTGGTCAATGACCTGAAGAGAGCTGGGACCACAGTCTCAAAGAAAACTTACGCCGTCAAAATCCTGCAGCGCACGCAAGGTCCCCCTGCTCAAGCCAGCGCATGTCCAGGCCCGTCTGAAGTTTGCCAATGACCATCAGGATGATCCAGATGAGGAATTGGGAAAGGTCATGTGGTCTGATGAGACAAAAATAGAGCTTTTTGGTCTAAACTCCACTCGCCGTGTTTGGAGGAAGAAGAAGGATGAGTACAACCTCAAGAACACCATCCCAACCGTGAAGCTGAAGGTGGAAACATCATTCTTTGGGGATGCTTTCTGCTAAGGGGACAGGACGACTGCACCGTATTGAGGGGAGGATGGATGGGGCCAACAACCTCCTTCCCTCAGTAAGAGCATTGAAGATGGGTCGTGGCTGGGTCTTCCAGCATGACAACGACTCGAAACACACAGTCAGGGCAACTAAGGAGTGGCTCCATAAGAAGCATCTCAAGGTCCTGGAGTGGCCTAGCCAGTCTCCAGATCTGAACCCAATAGAAAATCTTTGGAGGGAGCTGAAAGTCTGTATTGCCCAGCAACAGCCCCGAAACCTGAAGGATCTGGAGAAGGTCTGTATGGAGGAGTGGGCCAAAATCCCTGCTGCAGTGTATGCAAACCTGGTCAAGAACGACAGGAAACGCATGATCTCTGTAATTGCAAACAAAGGTTTCTGTACCAAATATTAAGTTCTGCTTTTCTGATGTATCAAATACTTATGTCATGCAATAAAATGCTAATTAATTACTTAAAAATCATACAATGTGATTTTCTGGATTTTTATTTTAGATTCCGTCACTCACAGTATACATATACTTTTTAAATGATTAATTTAATATATTAATTTTAATATAATAAATGAATAATTTGTATTGAAACAAAAAAACTTTACTTGAGAAGAAACATTTCATAAGATATTAGGACTTTAAAATTGAATTTTCATTTAATTTAATACGAGTGTACACTGAAAGAAAATTGGTGTAAGATTTACTTTGAAACAATTTCCACTAAGAAATTGCTAGTAAATTTCACAAATAATTAAAAAGAAGCATCTCGGTTACGTATGTAACCCTTGTTCACTGAAGGAGGGAACGGAGACGTGACGTGACTGACTGAGAGGGAACAGCATGTTACACATTGAATTAAATGTGTAATTTTGAAGTAGAATGACTGAAAGTATTTTCTTATCAAATTTACTACAAACATCGTCAGTGTATTTTGTCTTACTGCAATAGGCTATTCTTCTTTTAAGAAAAAAAAGGCAAAAATTAGCAAGTGTAACAGGGCCAGCTAGTAGTCGCTGTGCGAGTAAACCTCACTCCTCTGATCTCAAGAGACGCTCTAGCGACTGATGCTAGAGGTAGCTTTTAGCCTCCTTGTTAGAACGCCCCACTCTCATTCTGGCGGACCCGGGTTCGAGTCCGGCTTAGAACGGGCGGTTCGAACAGGAGGGGTTACATTGGTGCCGTGACCCGGATGGAAGTGAGGTTTAGGGAGGGTGAGTGAAACGTTGCTGTGCAAGTAAAAACTCACTCCTCTGATCTCAAGAGACGCTTTAGCGACTGACGCTAGAGGCAGTTGCTAAAGTTACATTTAGCCTCCTTGTTAGAACGTCCGACTCTCATGCCGGCAGACCCGGGTTCGAGTCCCGCTTAGAGCGGGCGGGCGAACAGGAGGGATTACACAAGCATGCCAATGCAGTAACACAAAATACACAATACAATCTATGGAAACTATGCCGTGTTGCTTCTAAAGTCTATTTATCTTGTTTTAACTTAAAAGTTTTAAAAAGTCTAAAAAGAGAGTTTTCTACAGTGAAGAAGGTTTGTATGGTAATCAGTGCACCAAGCTCTCATTAGTCAGGCATCAGTAGCTCAGCTAGTAGCCTAATAGTTTTAGTGGATTTGGTCACTTTAGAACAGTGTATTTATATCCGACTCTGCACAATCCTGTACATGCTTGCTTTAATCTGGCCTGATTTAGAATATATGCTTAGCTTGAGGTGAGATATCCTGTAGCCCAGCGTGTCAGGAGCATTTAGCTACCATACATAGGCAACAAACCGTTAATGAGATCAGTCTTAAATGGCAACATGAGGTCAGTGTTGTAGACACAAGCAAAAACACTCATTAAATCATCCAGAGCTCTTTACCAGCATACACCTCTCACCTGGCTATAAACGGGGCGCTAACTGGCCGTTAACGTTTTCTTCCAGAGAAGATAAACAGAGATGATTGCAGAGTCTAAGGGGAAACAGCAAGGGTCCAGTCACTGGAGGACATGTGGAATGGGCATATTTTGTATACATTTCTTGTTGGGTTTTCAGTGACCTCTTTAGTCTGATCATGTGAAAACTATCCGTCTTCATGTACATCTGAGTTTATGTACAACTGCCATAAATAATCTACAATAGTTGACCTGCTAAACACAAAACGCTTTAATGTTAAAGGGTGCCCTTTGAGCCCCTGTGGCTTATACCACCGGCCACTTTATAAGGTACACCTGATCAACTGAAAGTCAATGCAAATATCAATTCAGCCAATTACATGGCAGCAACTCAATGCATTTAGACATGTAGACATGGTCAAGATGATCTGCTGAAGTTCAAACTGAGCATCAGAATGTGGAAGAAAAGTGACTTTGAACGTGGCATGGGTGTTGGTGCCAGACGGGCTGAGTATTTCAGAAAATTTTACACACAACAATCTCAGGGTTTACAGAGAATGGTCCGAAAAAGAGAAAATATCCAGTGATCAACAGTTCTGTGGGTGAAAATGCCTTGTTGATGCCAGAGGTCAGAGGAGAATGGCCAGACTGGTTTGAGCTGATAGAAAGGCAACAGTAACTGAAATAAGCACTCGTCTCAACCGAGGTCTGCAGAAGAGCATCTCTGAACGCACAACATGTCCAACCTTGAAGCAGACGAGCTACAGCAGCAGAAGACACCTCACCGACACTCATAAGAACAGGAAACTAAGGCTACAATTCCCACAGGCTCACCAAAATTGGACAATAGAAGATTGGAAAGACGTTACCAGGTCTGATGGTATGGTCAGAATTTGGCCTAAACAACATGAAAGCATGGATCCAACCTGCCTTGTATCAGCGGTTCAGGCTGCTGGTGGTGTAATGACGTGGGGGATTTTTCTTGGCACACTTTAGGCCTCTTAGGCTCTATTTACATCTGGTATTAAGATGTGTTTGTTCGATCGGATCACAAGTAGACGAGGGAGACATTCCTGTATACACCTGGTGTTTTAATGTATCTCTGTTGTCCACTTTCAACCACTTCTGTCCTGATTTTCTTCTAGGGAATTTCTTTGTAAGCTTGAGCAATTTACATATGAACGCGCCTAGAGACGGCGTAAAAACACAGAGAGCAGTAGCTTTAATTTCTGCTCTGACAGCCGCAGCGAACGCTGTGAGTGTGTATTCGAAATCACAACCCAATTGCTGGGTTAGTCCATTTCAACCCAAATTGGGTTGTTTTTAACCCAGCATTTGTTAGAGTGTGGCTAGCGCGCTTCCCATATTGTTTACGCATTAGGTCAGTAGGCGGAGAGTAGACAGTCTTTTGTGGCTGTTTGAACACATTTGACCACCATGAGCGTTTACACTACGAAATGCATTTTCGACTGTTTTAGACCCCGTTTATACCTGAGTTTTTAGCATCATCCACTCGTGATCCGATCGACTAAAACAAATCTTAAAGGGATAGTTCACCCAAAAATGAAAATTAGCCCATAGTCTACTCACCCCCAAGTCATCCTAGGTGTATATGACATTCTTCTTTCAGACGAATAAAATTGGAGTTACATTACAAAAGTCCAGGCTAATCCAAGCATTAGAATTGGATTTATAGTTGCTCTGTTTTTGAAGTCCATAAAAAGTGCATCTGTCCGTCAAATAACGTGCTCCACGCCGCTCCGGGGTGCTAATAAAGGCCTTCTGTAGCGAATCGACGAGTTTGTGTAAGAAAAATATCCACATTTAAAACTTTATCAAGTAAACTTTCGACCGATCGCCTTCCATGGAAAAGTGTTGAATGTTGAAAGCGAAACTCAAGATGCGTACTCAAGAGCCTACCTGGTCGCGTTAGTCTTTCGATCGGCAGGGGAATTTCAACAATTTTTCCATAAATTGAACAGGAAGGCGGTTGGTCGAAAGTTTACTTGATAAAGTTTTAAATATGGATATTTTCCTTACACAAATGCATCGATCCGCTTCAGAAGACCTTTATTAACACCCCAGAGCTGCGTGGAGCACGTTATTTTTTTTGGGTGAACTATCCCTTTAATACCAGGTGTAAAGAGGGCCTTAGTACCAGTTGAGTATCGTTTAAATGCCACAGCCTCCCTGACTATTGTTGCTGACCATGTCCATCCCTTTTTGAGCACAGGGGACCCATCTTCTGATGACTGCTTCCAGTAGGATAACACCATGTCACAAAGCTCAAATCTTCTCAAACTGGTTTCTTGAATATGACAATGAGTTAACTAGACTCAAGTGATCTCCAGAGTCACCAGATCTCAATCCAATAGAGCACCTTAGGGATGTGGTGGAACGGGGATGTGCAGCAGACAAATCTGCAGCAACTGTGTGATGATATCATGTCAATATGGACCAAAATCTCTAAGGAATGTTTCCAGCACCTTGTAGAATCTATGCCACCAATAATTAAGGCAGTTCTGGAAGCCAAAGGGGGTCCAACCCGATACTATCAGGGTAAGTGGCCGGTGAGTGCATATTGAAAAGCAAAAATCAGATAAAGTGAACAGATTACTTGTGTGATTATTGGCCTTGTGCTGGTGTATGCTGGCCTTTTAAGCAGGAAAATATAAATCCCAAGATGCCAAGGGGCAAGGATTGTTGAGCTCAAGTAGGCTTGAGATATGGACACAGAGACGTGACCACATCTGGCTGAAGGTTATTTATCATTGTCAGCTGTCTTAGTCATGTGATATAGAGGCTTAACAATGTTTGGGTTACTAGGGAAACCTTCTCTCATAACGTAAGCCTCTTATTTTACCAGTGACCCTTGGTCCAGTCTCACTAATTAAAGATGCTATAATTTAAAACCGCAATAAAAGTCCAATTAAGGACATCAGATGAAATCAATACAGGAATCAATTGCGACTCACTTATATCCGTTTCTTATTCCTTTGTGGCTCTATACCTTTTCTGTTACAAGATGAGCTGCGCAGTCAGTCCTGCTTTACAGAAGTGACAAAGTGATTAAATGTTTTTATGTGTTTGAGTTTGGGTTAGCAGCTGTTTGCATCTTCCACATCCATTACTCATCCAGACTTCATGAGTACTTCAGATATAAAAGACATTCAACAAGATTCCAGTTTCACTTATTCATATTACGTAGTGTGCCATCTAACTAGATGTGTTCAACTATTTATTGAAGTGTTGTTTCCATCTTTCAATGCACAGCAAAGTATACCTCTCTTCATTATCTGTATAATATATACTGTATTTAATTTTTATATTATTTGATATTTAATATTTTTATATTAAATATGTATTGCCTTATTCACAGTAATTGTTAAATGTTATTCCCAGTGTGTATTGCAAAATGTAATAGTGTGAAATTTCTATTTCATAGCCACATTATGGGAAAGAAGGTGAAAATGTAAAACTGAAAGTTATATGAAGTAGCATCAAAAAGTTTGGGGTTGGAAAGGTTTAAAAAAAAAAAATGTGAAAGAGGTATTTGTGCTCTCCAAGCCAAGGCTGCATATTTGATCAAAATACAGTAAAACAGTATTATTGTGAAATATTACAGTTTAAAATGACCGTTTTCTATTTGAATATCATATTTTAAAATATATTTAATACCTGTGATGCAGAGCTGAATTTTCAGCATCATTACTCCAATCGTGTCACATGATCCTTTAGAAATCATTCTGCTGATTTCCTGCTTGAGAAAAATATATAATTATTATCAATAATGAAAACCATTGTGCTTTGGGTGCGAACTACTTTTTCTTTACAAAAAGAGTACATACTTTTAGGTCGTAGTATAAGTAGGCTAATTGGGACGCAGCATCTCTCTCTGGCAGCGCGTGCAGATCTCGCTAAACCACGCCCCCTCCGGCACATAATCTAATACTCATTTCAAATGCAAAGATGTCAGCCAATCACAACAGTGGGCATTTTCACTGAAGTCTCACAGCAGACACGCCCCTTGAAACAGAGCATTCAAGCCAGAGGACTAATATCAGAATAGAAAAATGCCTTTTATTTCCAAATTATGACATTTTATGATGTAAAAATCATACTAACAATATAAGTACACCTCAGGAAACATTATAAAATAATCCACACCATGGGACCTTTAAAACATAAATCTTTATTAACAGTATAAATGTCTTTACTGGCACTTTTGATTAATTTAACGTGTCCTTGCTGAATAAAAAGTGTTAATTACAAAAAAATAACTGACCCCAAACTTTTGAATGGACGTAAATGTCTAAATAATGAGAAATTACATTATACAAACATTATTGAAATTGTGTGAAATAAAACATTCACACACAAATGCATTGCAGAAGTACAGATTACTAAATTACACAACATTACAGTTCCAAAATATTAATAAAAAAAAAAAACTGGAAACTGGAAGTGGAAAAGACTAAATCAAGTTTTCAGCTGCAAACCTGCAATCTTCTCATCGAATTACAATTCACAGAAATAACTAGACTGTTAGATCACAGTCAGAAGGATCTCCCCTGCAGTGCCACATTATCATCATCTGCTCCTTAAACACACAGCCACATACCAATGCGGTTTTATCAGATGGACCCACACTGAGGTGCAAAGGACAAACATGGCAACTCTTCACCCCCTCAGAGAGAAAACAAGCCAACTGACAAACCAGAAACTTGCGTCAGGGACTCTGGAGATAATCAGCTATGCAAGCGGTTTGGGTGAGTCACAGAACGTTCTGGGTCCTGTTTATACATGTATTTAAATGTAAAGTGGGCCATTTCTGCACCACTAGCGGCACCAAACGGAATAAAAAACAAACCCAACAGGTAGTCCCGCTCCAGGTTTATTATATTCTAAAATTAATTTTAGCAACATTGACACTGTTTCTGTCAGGACCACTATCGTCAAAGATGATTGATTGACTATTAGCATATAGTTTGGATTGGCGGTATGGTTCTGTTTTGGGCAAGAACTCCCTAAGAGCAGGGAGAGCAGAAATAACCCCCCTAGTGTAAACAGAACAGAACCAACATAATGTATTTCAGATATCATTAATGTGGATATTAAACATCCTGACTGGATGAGAGGAGGAGCTGGGGATGGAGGAGGGTAAAGGAGCTCTGGAGAACGTAATAGCTGCTGATAATATTGAAGGAGCTTATATATGTATGCTGCCCAGATCTGGCCCACATCTGAGCCGGATCTGGGATGACACTATGTAGCTGTTTGGGTTAAAACAATCTGTACTGTATATATATATATATATATATATATATATATATATATATATATATATATATATATATATATATATATATATATATATATATATATATATATATATATATATATATATATATATATATATATATATATATATATATATATATATATATATATATATATATATATATATATATATATATATATATATATATAGACATACTGTAGATATTGCACACTTTACCTTTAGCAGAAGATGTAAACTGGGCCTGTGCGTGACACTGTATCACTTCTACTATATGCAGAAATCATTTCTGGACTCTTAGCTCAGCACTGGAAACAAATCAACAAGTCAACAAGTAGAAGCAGGACATAAAGTCATCAGTCAAAGGAGAACATGTTAAAAACAGACAACAGATCGTCTGTGTTGAGATTAAGACCCATTCAGTGAGACGACAGGATTTCTCATCCGGTCGTACAGACGACATTCATAGACTTAAGTTATGAATATTATAGAGAATAGAGGAGTTTGGGGACGTTGGTTATGCTCCATGAGTTCTGACTCGAACGGGAGGAAACCCTTTCTGCCTCGCTGACTGTGAAAAGTTTCGTATGACGCACTGACATTTCATTAGCATGGCTCTTTTTGTCTGGGTGAATCGTGTGGATTTGTGATGTTATGTAAACCCGTTGTTGATTTCTCAGCCAGTTCGTCTGAAACTAACAATGCAGCGATGGAAGTCTAATGATGTTGTGGCCAGATATACGCCACAAAACCAGTTCAAACTAAATCTAAATATTTCAAACATAGTATGCTATGACGTTATTTTGCATTTATTCAATTTTTTTTTTTACATGTATGTGATTAAATAATGAGGAAAAGATCTCAATCATTGCCAATGTCTGATTGAAAATCTGTCACCTGCTCCAGATCACACCTGAACTAAGGTCTATGGGTTCACAATTCACACGAAAGAGTTGGAAAAAGACTCAGAGATAGATGTGTATGTATAGAGGAATTCTACAACAGGGCATATGCATAGCCATATCTACATATATAACAAAAACATAAGCAGATATTCAGATGCATACAGACAGAAAAACAACAGAATGAGTGCACATGACAGAGCGGTGTCTGTTGAGCTGGTTTGCTCTGGACAATAAACCCCATCTTTATGGCTTTTTACGATCTGTTTGCTCTGTCCTGCTAATCCAGGTCAACATTTGACCGATAACACACAACACATACATACCTTCCAGCCATCGAGACAGACAGACAGACAGACAGACAGAGACACATACACACACACACACACACACACACACACACACACACACACACACACACACACACACACACACACACACACACACACACACACACACACACACACACACACACACACACACACACACACACACACACACACACACACACACACACACACACACACACACACACACACACACACACACACACACACACACACACACACACACACACACACACACACACACACACACACACCCTTACACTAACCCTACCCCTAAACCTACCCATCACAGAAAACTTTTCAACAAAAAAAAAAACACCATATAGTATGATTTATAAGCTGTTTTCCTCATGGGGATCAAAAAATGTCCCCACAAGGACAAAAATTTCGGATATTGCCATCTTTGCGGGGGACAAAGGACATGTTGTCCCCATACTATTGGGTCTACCTGAGCCACACACACACACACCCTCATAAGTGATCAATTTGGAACACTCTACATTGGCAGAAACGTATACAAATACTGCTTGATGACAATAGAGCTAATCTATCTAACATTTACAGAGAACAAAAATATAATACATTTTCATGTAAATTAATTGTATTTATAATAAAAATGTGCTTGTTTCATCTGTAATCTTGGATGGAAGGATGGAGAGAGAGAGAGAGAGAGAGAGAGAGAGAGAGAGAGAGAGAGAGAGAGAGAGAGAGAGAGAGAGAGAGAGAGAGAGAGAGAGAGAGAGAGAGAGAGAGAGAGAGAGAGAGAGATATTTGCTAAGGGTTATTACATTCCCTGCTGGTCAGCATGAGTTTAATTAAAGACAGGACTCTTAATAGCCCAACCTACAAGACACACAGGAGTCACAGAATTGATCACTGTCTGGCACCACACACACACACACACACACACACACACACACACACACACAATATGCACTCTTATGTCATCAATACACAGCATCGACAGGAGAGAGCGACTCAGCGTCAGGTTTTGCCTACATTATGGAAACCAAATGTGTACTAAAGTAATAGTAAGTAACCTGAAATCTGCTTGAAAAAGATTTCTGTGAGGGTTAGCATCACTATATCATTATTAAGTCAATGGAAAGTCCCCACCACGCAGAAAACACGTGTGTTTATGCTCTGGAAAGCTGTGAAGCTGCCAAGGTTCACCCATCATAGCTAATGCTTTGCTTGCTAAACTTCTTTTAGCACGAACCGTCATTTGCTGGTGATGATATTGCACTATATAATCCAAGATAAATATCCGTGATGGGTCGGACTGTTTGCTGAAACATCATCATAAGATCCTATTGTGGGATTTGTGAAAGTGAAATCCGTTTGCACATAATTCTATTTGAATGTCACAATTTAGCTAATGGGGATTTATTACTACTTCAGTGTCTCAGCTGACCTTTATGGCAGTTTTATGAGTTGTGATTTACCATCCCCATTCACGGGTTATTGAATTTTTTTTATTTTATATCAAGGTCCAAGCGGGACCATGAGGTCATAGGCAGCTGCATTGATTTAAGACAAAGAGGTGCAATAAGTGGATTCTTATTTTGCACACTTATTTTGCATACAGACAGAGCTTTATAGCGACACCAGCATACACACAATGCAGCACTGTGGCCCTCCAGAGGGGAAACACAGTATCAAAACTGTATCAAATACGATTCCATAGGACCTTTTGAAGTTTAAAAATATATATACATACTTGTTTTGTAATTTAAGGAATAATTTCTATTAAAGTTATTCAGAAATAACTTTAATATTTGCAAAAAATATTTCCATCATGTCAGACAGAATGGGAATAAACAGCTAAAGTCAGTCACCGCTCCATGAGGGAGTGAGGGTTTGTTTACATGAAACTAGATGTTCATTTTAAGATTTTTACCATCTTTCATTTTATCAGATGGGATGGAATTTTTTAGAATGAGACAAACAAACTTAATACCGCAAAACATCACAAAGCTTATCAAATCAATCACTAATACTTACAGACGTCTGTGCTGTGAAATTCCCTACAAAATGATGTCACTTCCTGTTGGATGATGCCATTAAGTAACTAGCCTTTTTAAAAAAAATAAAAAATATTACACATTTTTTTTACAGGATGGAAAGTGATATTAAGAATAAAACTGGTATATTTTCTTTATATTATGTCAATGCATCATGTCATCAAAATTGACATCGGCTCAAAACAAAATTATTTAAAATTCACTCTCGTCACTTTATTGGGATTTTATCAAATTATCAGTTTTTCTGATAAAAAAAATTATACATATATAGACCAGGCATAACATTATGACCACCTTCCTAATATTGTGTTGGTCCCCCTTTTGCTGCCAAAACAGCCCTGACCCGTTGAGGCATGGACTCCACTAGAAGGTGTGCTGTGGTATCTGACACCAAGATGTTAGCAGCAGATCCTGTAAGTCCTTTAAGTTGTGCGGTGGGGCTCCATGTTTTGGATTTGTTTGTTCAGCACATCCCACAGATGCTCTCACTCACTCGATTGGATTGAGATCTGGGGAAATTGGAGGCCAAGTCAACACCTCAAACTTGTGGTTGTGCTCCTCAAACCATTCCTGAAGCATTTTTTGCTTTGTGGCAGGGCGCATTATCCTGCTGAAAGATGCCACAGCCATCAGGGAATACCGTTTCCATGAAAGGGTGTAGGCTACATGGTCTGCAGCAATGCTTAGGTAGGTGGTACATGTCAAAGTAACATTCACATGGATGGCAGAACCCAAGGTTTCCCAGCAGAACATTGCCCAAAGCATCACACTGCCTCTGCTGGCTTGCCTTCTTCCCATAGTGCATCCTGGTGCCATGTGTTACCCAGGTAAGTGACGCACACGCAACCGGCCATCCACGTGATTCTTCAGACCAGGCCACCTTCTTTCATAGCTCCGTGGTCCAGTTCTGATGCTCACGTGCCCACTGTTGGTGCTTTCGATGGTGGACGGGTCAGCACGGGCACCCTGCGGCAATGCTGCCCCATTTGCAACAAACTACAATGCACTGTTTCAGAACCAGCATTAACTTCTTAACTTCATGAGCTACAGTAGCTCGTCTGTTTGATCGGACCACACGGGCCAGCCTTCGCTCACCACGTGCATCAATGAGCCTTGGTCACCCATGACCCTGTCGCCGGTTCACCACTGTTCCTTCCTTGGACCACTTTTGATAGAGACTGACCACTGCAGATATATATTATAAATGTGAACCCTGTATCTAGCAGAATAAGAATATTGTACAAATTATAAAAATTATTCATAAACATTGACAGCCATTCCTATTATGAGAGAGAAACAGAGGAAGTAGACATAATGTGTTTCCTCATATTTTATTCAAACCTGTTGCTGTAATTAATCATGGTGTTTAATGAGAATGTTTTCATCTAAATTCGTCTTAATTTGGTCCAATAATTCAACGTCCAAGCTTCACCGGAAGCCCAGTGTACCATAGTGTGCTTAATGAAATATGTCACACAGTAATACGTCTGAATTGACTGAGGATGTAAGAGAAAACAAAACAAAAACCAGCTGTAGGCTACAGCTCTTACACAGCCCGTTCTCTTGTAATGCCTTTGGTTTTACTGAGAGTTGCTCATTGAAACATTTTCATTTACTGTAGAAATACAATTAAAATACAATAAATTGGCAGTGCGAGTATTGGCCAGCTCTTTAAAAAAAAAGTCAAATGCAGTTAATTTTTACCTTAACTTTGTATTCTATTATTTAAATATACAATATATGGACATTAGCATTGATTCAACAGTTAAATTAGCTTCAGAAAGCTTAAAGGGGAAGTGCGTCAGTTCTGCACCACTAGTGGTATCAAATGAAAAAGTTACCGGTTTGAGAAGCATAACTGGGTCGACCATAACTACTCAACCAACCCAGCTAACAAAAATATGTTCCAAGAACGTTTTGCTCACGTTCCCAATAAGTTATGAAAACATTATTTCGGAATGCTCTAAAATGAACGTTTAAAACGTTCCACTTTGTAAATGTTTAAACGTGAACGTTAGAGAAAACATTAAAGGAATGTTTTCTCATTTTGCAAGCATTGTGAACATTACTTGTGAACCATCTAAAAAAGTAGCAACTTTTAAAAAAACATTACCGTCCGACGAAAATGTTTCAGAAAAACAGTCCATGAATGATGTATAAATATATTTTTTTGTGCTAATGTTTTAATAGCGCTTTTAAAGACCAGATAACTTTCAACAAACATTCTATTAAAGTCATCAGAAGAACGTTTCTTCATAACTTTGCCAGAACGTTCTAAGAACATTCCCTGTTAGCTGAGGATGACATCTGGAGTGTTTGACAACAGTTAATATTTTTTTCAATTCTGTTCACGGCTCAGAAATGACACACTTCACCTTTAATTTTACAGATGCTTTAGAGGCTGGTACAGTAGTAAAGGGTGAATACATGGATATGTGCTACTATTTGAATGCATTCAAAACTTACATGAACAGGTACAAAGACACAGACCCACACAGTGCAGCATCTACAATCCCTCCCTGAACCAAAAGTGACGCAAACAGATTAGTCTTTACTGGAACACTGAATTAAACGGATTACAACTGCAAAAAGGTTCAGATGATCAGACCTGCATGAACATGATTTGCAAAGATATGTAAGAAGAACAAAGAACAAAAAGACAAAGACTCATTTATGGAAGAGGGAAAATTAAAGCAACAGAGACACAAAGAACAAAGTGTTGTGGATTTTGGAGATGTATCTGAAATGTTTGGACCCTCCATTTATTACAAACTGACATCATATGATATTGCAGCAGGGAACCTTCTTCTGGCTATAGTTTTAGCAAGAAACAACAGAAGATTAGTAAACAGCTGTATGATACATTATGAGATTGTGTGCAGATGGTCTGTATCCTGGTTAGAAGAGTTTGGCTTTCTTCTTCAGTTCATTGCGTTTCCACAGAGGTAACCTGTCGAATTCCTTAATTTCCATCCCAAAAATTTCAAAGAACATCTCTGGAGACATGTGGCGCTAGAAATGCAGGTGAAAATCAATACAAATCACCTAGAGCATCTCGATTATATCATAATGCAGTGTTTTGTGATACAAATACTGTGAGCAATTACCTCTAGTCGGGTTCTGTCCACATCTCTGGGCAATTTGGAGCGACTGCGGCTGGTTACCTTGAGCATTTCATATGGATATACCTTTAAAGGACACATATCAATCAGTACAAAAATACCCAAAAATCCGCTTTAATTGTATGAAATGTAGTCTAGGGTCAAATAAATCAGGAAAGCATAAAGGCCCGTTCACACCAAGAACGATAACTATAATGATAACTCTATTAGCGTCCACACCAGTGGAAAATATCGCTCTGTTCATTTTGTCGTCTGCAGCTTTAAATGCTCAAGCTTTTTAAAGCAGGGTGGATTCTGATTAGCTGTCATGTTTTTATCGTTCATCAGCTGGAAAAAATCGTTCTGAAAGTGATTCCAATGATATCGCCTGTGTCCCAATTCAGAGGCTGCATCGTTCAAAGAACTCGGACTACTAAGACATCGAAGCCTTCGAAGGTCAGAACGAGTGTTGTTAAATGGGACGGTCTAGCCTACGGAGGACTGTTCTTGTCGCCTAGCAACTGTGACATCTGCCGTTGATGAGTGATGGTAACGTTTGTATTGGACTTTTTATTAAAATGTCTGAAAACAAAAAGGATTCACAAACTGTCAAAATATGTTCACCATGGTCCATTTCTGTATATAATAAATCACATCTTATTAAGATATAAGGCAACATTTGAACCTCTTTAAAGGAGCTATATGCAACTTTTTCCCCAAAATAAACATAACAATAGCCTTTTTATTTTACCATTTATGACTCAAACATCTCCTGATGAGCATACTGACACCTTGTCCGCTCACAGTGGGTGCACCTATAAGCCTGTATCCTATTTTTCCTATTTTCTGTCGGGGCGTTTTTTTCCCGCGCTGTCTGCGGATGTGACGTCACCACCGCTGCGAGAGCGAGCAGAAAATAAGAGCAGTTCTGTTTTTTGGCCACAGGTGTCCGTCGCAAGTTTAAATTTCAGAAAAACGCATATAGCCCCTTTAAAGTTTTTATTTTTACATTTGTATCATTAGATATTTGAGTAAGTTAAAACCCAATAGCTATGTTTAAGAGTGTAATTTGACAATATCTCTTAAAAAATCCTGTCATCACTAGCCAAGTTTTTCATTACCTTTTAAATTGCTCAAATTAGATTGCGAATTTAAAATATACGCCCAATGGGAACGAATCAATTTAGCAAAAACTCCCATATATATCGCAAAAAATCGCAAAAATGCAATGGACACAGTTTTTTCGCACCTGGCGAACGGAAAAGGCGATCATTCTTTACAGATGACACGGTATGTTTGGACAGAAGACAAGACAGGGTTCTTTATTAAACTCATAAAAGACAATAGACTTAGACAATAGACAGGAATCCTGGATTCTAAACAAAGAAATGCCACAAATTATTATGAAGACCTTTGTTGGATTACAAATTTAAGAAAGTACATTGTATTTACAAATTTAAGATAGATAATAATTCTGGGGTTTTTCCAGCAGGAGATTTCCTGCTGGGCCTGTTTTACAGTGAGCATTTGAGATATAAAGGAAGATTGTTGAGTTTCCAGCAGGAGATTTCTGCCGGACCTGTTTTCAGACTCTCACCGTCGTTGCCTCTATATAGTTATGCTGATTAGGAGTAGGTGATACTCTGTCTGGGCGGGTTTTCCCAAAACCTGTATATTTAATTTATATGCTTTGTTCAATCTCAATGTAAATCCCTCCCCCTTTGGAATGTATATAACCTATCAGGTATACTGTTAAATCAGACTGTTTTTGGACGACCTGCAGCACAGAGAGTTCTCATTAAAAGAATCACTTCTGTTTGATCCCGACGTCTCCTGGTCTCTACTTCAAGAAACAACAGAAGTTCACAACGGATGGTGCCGTGACCCGGATAGTTTCCAGCTTCCTCACCTGAAATCCAGATTCAAACTTCAAGCTCAAAGATCTACCTACGTTCCAGACTGGAATCCAGAGCGAAACTTCCAGCTGAACAAAGATTTCCAGACTGAATCTTTCAACCAAGGGTTATGGTGAGTGCTGATCTATCCAAAAGAACCTTAAAGACCAGTACAAATTTGTTTATCCTCTGCGCTGCCAGGGAAGAGTTAACGGACGGCTGTAGGGTTTGGTTAACTAAGTTATCCTCTAAAAAGTTTGTTTAGAGATGAAAGTTATCGTCTGTTTTCAGGCAGAAGAGATTAGCCTCACAAGCTAATAATTGTTCTGTTTGAAATAGGGAAGATTAACATTTAGTTAATATTTGTGTTACCCTCTAAAAAAGTTTGTTTTTAGAGATGAGTCATCCTCTGTTTCAAGCAGGGAAGTTGTTTGCCTCACAAGCTAATATTTGTTCTGTTTTAAATAGGGAAGATTAACATTTAGTTAATATTTGTGTTGTCCTCTGTTTTGCCAAAGAAAGTTAACAATAGTTGAGCTGTGTTAACAAGTTTGTTGATCAGAGAAGTCAGTGTTTGTGAGTGTGTGGTAACAAAGAAATGATCAGAGAAGTCAGTGTTTGTGAGTGTGTGGTAACAAAGAAATTCAAAAATGTTTAGAAAGAATGCTAGACTGACCCCCACGATTGAAAAAGGTGGTCTCGCAGCTCCTTTGTGGACAGACAGTGATTTCAAAATCACAGTTAGGAGTGCAGATGAATTTAATTGTCACAGAGAAAGTTAGACAAAAACTAACTCAGAAATATGAGATCCATCCGGACAAGAATTGGTCGATTGATGAATCTAAAAAAGTTTTAGGAGCATGTATTCGCAAGAACAATGTGAAAGGCATTATTTGTTGTCACAGAGAATTTGGTTTAGCGCTAGCTAGACAACAGTCTCAGAATATCTCAGAGCTAGAGAAACAGAACAAAGAGCTCTCTGCTAAAGTAGCTTCTTTGACTAAGAAATTGAACCTCAACAAAGCTGTAGAGAAAACTGATGTGAAGGAAGTTAGACTGATAACGTTTATCCTGACTTGCAAGCTTGCTTTGAAACAGATGTAGCCATTCAATCAGTATCTGATGTGCCTGTTGATTCAGTGAAATTTAGCGCCACATCCCTGAACATTGTTTTACAATGCACCAGTCACAAACCCATCCTCATGTACGTCTGCAATGACTGAAGTTTTGTTAGAGGATGAAATGACTCATGATTGTGTTCCGCTTACATACGCAACTACGAATGAAATAGCAGAAACTCCCATTGAGAATGCAGAATTGGAGTTGTTTGTTGATGGTTCAGCTCAAGTGATTGAAGGTGACATTACAGCAGCTGCAGTGTTGTGTCAGGGAAGGAAAACCTGGAGTCATGTGTCACCTGTTAAGTTGTTCCCCCACCAACAGGGATAGGGTAGGACACGGACCAGTGAGGAGCCCAGTAAAGAACTGAATGCAATAACCGCACCCTAGAGAGGATTGTGAAACAAAACCCATTCAAAAATGTGGGGGAGATTCACAAAGAGTGGACTGCAGCTGGAGTCAGTGCTTCAAGAACCACTACTTACAGACGTATGCAAGACTTGGGTTTCAGCTGTCGCATTCCTTGTGTTAAGCCACTCTTGAACAACAGACAGCGTCAGAAGCGTCTCGCCTGGGATAAAGACAAAAAGGACTGGACTGCTGCTGAGTGGTCCAAAGTTATCTTCTCTGATGAAAGTAAATTTTGCTTTTCCTTTGGAAATCAGGGTCCCAGAGTCTGGAGGAAGAGAGGAGAGGCAGACAATCCATGTTGCTTGAGGTCCAGTGTAAAGTTTCCACAGTCAGTGATGGTTTGGGGTGCCATGTCATCTGCTGGTGTTGGTCCACTGTTTTCTGAGGTCCAAGGTCAGCGCAGCCGTATACCAGGAAGTTTTAGAGCACTTCATGCTTCCTGCTGCTGACCAACTTTATGGAGATGCAGATTTAATTTTCCAACAGGACTTGGCACCTGCACACAGTGCCAAAGCAACCAGAACCTGGTGTGGCAGGCAGCGAGGCTGAGGGACCGTGAGAGCGGGACGAGGCCGCGGTCATTATTATGATTATGAGCGCCAGCTGCGTGCCGCATTGGCCTCGTCTCTCACGGAGGAGTGACGGGAGTATAAAGGAGGAGCGACGACAGTGAAGGACGAGAGAGGACCAGGCCTGGATTTTAAGTTGTATTTTTATTTATGGTTTTGTTTATGTATGTATGTATTTATCTTTTACTTTCACTTTGTTTGTTTGTTTATTTAATTAAAGTTTGTTCTATTGTTCGCCGGTTCCCGCCTCCTTCTTCCCACACGAACGAACATACCTCGTTACACCTGGTTTAAGGACCATGGTATCTCTGTTCTTAATTGACCAGCAAACTCGCCTGAACTTAACTCCATAGAAAATCTATGGGGTATTGTGAAGAGGAAGATGCGATATGCCAGACCCAACAATGCAGAAGAGCTGGAGGCCACTATCAGAGCAACCTGGGCTCTCATAACACCTGAGCAGTGCCACAGACTGATCGACTCCATGCCACGCTGCATTGCTGCAGTAATTCAGGCAAAAGGAGCCCAAACTAAGTAACTCAATACTGTAAATGCTCATACTTTTCAGTTGGCCAAGATTTCTAAAAACCCTTTCTTTGTATTGATCTTAATTATTATTCAAATTTTCTGAGATATTGAATTTGGGATTTTCCTTAGTTGTCAGTTATAATCATCAAAATTAAAAGAAATAAACATTTGAAATATATCAGTCTGTGTGTAATGAATTAATATAATATATAAGTTTCACTTTTTGAATAGAATTAGTGAAAAAAAGTAACTTCTTGATGATATTCTGATTATATGTTCAGCACCTGTATTACTGAAAATACGACATGCTAAGTCATAATTATAAGATAAAATGTTGAAAATATGTCCTGCTAAGTCTTTGTGAGATGAACAGTTGAAACTAGGACTTTAAAAATTCTCAGATAAAAATTCAAAATTTTGGATTTAAAGTAAAAATTATGACTTAAAAATCGAAATTATGATTAAAAGTCCTAATTATGAGATAAAAAGCTAAAATTTGATTTTAAAAAGTCTAAATTATGACCAAAACACACGCTAAGCGTGAGTTTCAATCAGCTTCCTAGTTCAGTAGTCAGGGTACTGACAAGGACACAAGTCAATGGACTGACTCCCTGATCAGTATCCTGACTACTGAACTAGGGAGTTTATTGAGACGCACCCTAAGACATTTAAGAGATGAAATCGTTATCATACATGGTTATTTAATTTTTTAAATGCGCTTACATTTTTTTTATTCACACTTAAAATAATAATATTAACATTATTGTTTTCATTTTGTGCAATATAATTTTTACATGCATTTTTACATTTTGAAATCAGTTTTTACAACAGAAATGAATCAATCAAAAACTTACTTTAGCTTCTCATCTAAAACAAAATTAATTTCCTATCATCACTGTAAAGCTGCTTTGAAGCATCTGTGTTGTGAAACGCGCTATAGAAATAAAGGTGACTTGACTTAATGGAAACGCCGTCATTTCGCGATAGTTTTGTATAGACATTTCGAAAATATCGCAAAAGTTTTGCGCAAATCTGTAATGGAAACACGGCTAATGGCGTGCAATGAATTTTATTCACAGGAAGGATGCATTTGGAGCCTGCATTAGTAGGAGCCTTCGAATTGGGAGCTACAGTTTCTCCATTATAGTTGTGGTGTGGAGTCTGCTATTATTTTATATTTAGAATGATTTTTAGAACTTTAAACCTTATGCACTAGAGAAACAAGCATGCAGCCATCTTTAGAATTTTATCTTTGAACTTCCGTTTTTGCGGCAGCTCTGTATATTTCTATGGCATCACTAGCCGCGTTTCCATTACAGATTTGCGCAAAAACTTTTGCGATATTTTCGAAATGTCGATAAAAAAAAATATTGCGAAATGACGGCATTTTCATTCATCGATGTTATGCGACTAAAACTTTTTTTATTTCCTCTCGCGATAAGTCATTCCAAAATGATGCCACGTATGTTATAGGTTTATGTATATCACCGCACATTTTTTTTGTTTAGAATCCAGTATTCCTATAATTCTATTGTCTTTTCTGAGTTTAATAAAGAACTCCGTCTCGTCTTCTGTCCAACATACGGCTTCATCTTTAAAGAATGATCATCTCTAAATGCAAAAAATGTTCCATTGCAGTTTTGCGAAAAATTCCTTTTTTGAATTGCCTGAAAAATCACCTCATGCGAGCGTAAAAACGTTTTATATATGGGAGTTTTTGCTAAATTGACGCTATTGGCCGTATTTTCGATACGCAATTTCAATTTGCGCAATTTGAAGGATAATGGAAACGCAGTAACTGTCGAAGAGTAATTAGCTGGTGAAGTGGATTTACTTATTGTAGAGTTAACATCATGAGCATTGTAATGTTTGAAGCGGATGTCATAACAAATGCCAGTAGACCGGGAAGATTTTAAAATGAGCGGTTCATTCATAAATCCATAAGATCTTACCTTCATGCTGTGATAATACAAACTGGAAGACAGAAAACAACTAGGGCATGTTATCTCATTATAGTTATCGTGCTTGGTGTGAACAGGCCTTAAATCTGGCGGTATAGTTACATTACATCCAAGTAGTTCCTTGGATACTAAGCAGCCTAATAATTGAACTGGTATTCAGTATCAGATCATGTTTTGCTAGTTTAATATGTTACACTTGCTTTTGGTTCCAGCATATTAGGCATAGACACTCCTCTGTCCATTCTGGTGGCTGTACGGTGGCCATCATGCAAGGGCTAGAAACAAATCATAGACAGAGAGAGAACATGAAGCTATTTTAGTGAGCCATGACAAATGTAACTTTCAATTTGAATTCACATACTGTAGTTTGAATGAGTATGAGCATGCTGAAGATATTATTTAAAATAATATTACTTATTATTTATAATAAGAAAGCAATAAGGAAATGGAAATCATATCTACGTACCTGAAACTCTGTTGAGAAAAAAAAAAGAAAAGAAAAAGAGTTGGTTATATTTTCAGTCATTAAAATGACCAATATGACCTTATCTTCCATATGCATTTATACTACTTCCATAATACATATACCAATACATATTTGACTATTATTTGCTCACATTCCATATTCCTATATGTAATTTAAGTTAAGATAAACTAACCTCTCATCCCATCACACACGTCTCCATAACTGTTATACTGTGTGAAATCAGTCGACTGAGGCTGGAGAAAAAGAAACATTAGAAACAGACAAAATTGGTTGAATACATTGGAAAAAAATAAAAATAAATGATAACTGATTTAGTTTGACACAATTTTCACTTGGAAATGGCTAATACATTTCCCAAATAATAACAAAGAAACAGCAAGTATACAAACTGAAATAGTATTTTCTTGTATAATGTACTCCAATAATTATTTACAACTAAAAAAATGTTTCTCAGTGTAATATCTCTTTAACCAATATATTTAATTAACATTACACAGCTCTGTGGAATACTTGATTCTGATTGGTCAATCACGCCATCCAGCGGTATGTTATCCCGATAACAACCGATAAAAACTGATAACAGGCTCATCCGGGAAACTGAAGTCAGCTTGCTAGGAAAGGTTTTTCCTTATGGAAGTTTTGTGTTAAGTGAGCTAATAAAATATTTAAACTCAAATCAATATTTTTTGTACAATTAATTTTTAATTATGTCATATGGCATCCCACTCTCTTGTTTTATACAAACGCAGCTGCTGCCATTTTGCGACGCTTGTTTTGAACACCGTAATGGATTATAAAATAACAAACAGGTACGATTTTAAAACAGATACATCTCAATCAATGTCTCTATTCCCTTAAAATGATTTATGTGGCGAAATACCGTGTAATAAGTGACTGTAGTACTGTAGTACTGTATCCCTTAAATGCATGTCTAGTTTGAACTTGCCAATTGCTAGCAACTGCTCTCTCCGAGGAAACTTTGCGTTTAAAGAGATAAGACAACATTTCAATCCAGATCAATATTAAATGTCTAATTATTTACTTATATGGCAAGTAGCCGTGTAATAAGCAGAATAATGTACATCCAGCCAGTTCTTATTATATATTATAATATATTAGTAATGTCCCACCGATTCCTCAAAAGAATGGATCTTACCCGATGCAGTCCATTTCGCCCGTATCCAGGCAGTGAGCCTGTTTTAGAGGGTGAACTTTGATCTGCAATTGAAATAACAATAATATTATTAATAATAATATTACTTATTTTAATAACAATAAGTAATAATGTGTAATAGTACATTATATATACATACATACAATTTCTTTTTAAAATGTATTATAGGATATATTTAATTACATGAATTCTGTTATATTCAAATTCTGCATCTCCTATTTACTACCTCAAATACAATTCAGGAATTCAGTTGGAATTGTATATTAATTTTCGGTTTAATTCTAAATGGCTCGCAACCCTGTTCCTCAATCATGAAGAACGTCAAGATCCAGAACATGAATGTCTAATCTATTGTACTGAGGAGCATTACTGCTTCCATGCTCGTAGCGTTGTGCCGACAGGCTCCGTGCATGCCGCTCTCGGATCTTCTGTTTCTCCATCTCTTCTTTAAGGATCATTTTCCCCAAACCAGATTGGATCTGGAATCGGAAACATGAAGCCACTTAGACCAGTTCTAGATCTGTGCTTTGTGTTGCATCATTCTTTCAGTTCCTGACCTTGATGAGATGTTCCTCCTGCACCAGTCTGCGTTTCTGAAGCTCCTCCTCATCCTCCTCTCTTGACCTTCTCCTCCCGTCTGTTCCTGAGCAGCACAACGACAATAAAAACACATTAGTAGGACAAATTCACACTCACAAACACCTGAAATCAAGGATGGATGGGAGAATTAATGTAAAAGACAGTCTATGTTATGCAAAATGCTGCATTCATTAGTCTGAAACACACTTTACATCAGGATACATACAGAACAGAAATGACATGATCCCTTGTGTATTACATCAAGACAGACAATTACACAGTTACACATGGACAGAAAGACAACACAAACGTTTGAAGTCAATCTCACATTTGGTAGTCAAATTTTTAACGTTTCACTATTTTTTTTATGCAAATGGCAATTTTTTTAATGGCAATAATATAATAATTTGAAACACAACGATGAACAATAAACAAGAAAAAGTACTCTATATAAGATTTCAGTTTGATATTAAATATTAAACTATCAGGAATAAGCAACTTGATATTAGCATTTACTGCATCTACACATATATGTTAATAAATCTGCTTTACATCTTCAGGGCAAGGTAGTAGTACACCCAAAAATAAATAACTTTACTCACCTTCATGTCAATCCTAATAATGTTTTCTTTCTTTTTTAAAGTGCCCGTATTATGCTTTTTTGAATATTACCTTTAATGCAGTGTGTAATAGAGCTGTTTGAGAATGTAAAATGTCTGCAGTTTTATAGTGCACAGCAAATAAAGTTATTGGGCCCTATCATACACCCGACACCAGGCGCAGCGCAAGTGTTTTTCGCTAGTTTCAGCCCGACGAAGTTTTAATTTTCAAATCCAGCACCACGTTGTTTAAATAGCAAATGCACTCGCGCCCATCTGTTCACCCATCGGCGTGCTGGTTTGAAAACGAGGTGTGTTCAGGCGCATTGTTGGTGCGTTGCTATTTTGAGGCAACTGAAAACGACTGCGACATTGACCAACAGAAACCTGGTCTAAACTCAATAGCGCAGTATTTTTTGTGTTATTTAAAGGGTGTGTTAGTAATATGCGCCTATAGGTGGGTGCACAACACGAGTACACTCTGCTTATTACACACACAGGGACGCGCAGCAGCACACAAACATTTTTAATTACGACAAATATAAGGATTCCTCTCTGGAGAAGCGTTCAGTCTTTCCGCTCACAAAATCCGCCATGTAAATAGCGAATCCACCATGGTGCAACTGGCTTTTAAAGGGAATGGGAGATGAGACTCTTATTGGTTTGTTGCACGTTACGCCTAAAACACACCCAAGATTTACTAAGAGACTAGGGACAACCCTTCAGACCATGCGCCCAGATCGTTAAAATAGGGCCCAAAGTCAACTGCCAAAATTAGTCGTCAGCAACTCCAGACACATACCAACATGACAATGTAACAAATGTGCATAATGCCAGCCTATGGTCTTCATTGTCCTGTGAACATGTACTTTGGCCCATCCTTAAACACTGTAGTTGTAGCTGAGACTGTCGAGAAGATGCTGTTTTTTGTGCGCTGCAAATTAGTGATAGGGAGTCGACTCCAAAAGAGTCAATTCCTCGACTCTAGGGTCGACTCCAGCACAGGAATCGACTCTCTGTGTTGACTCTGTTGCTTTGTCCGAAATCGCTCACTTGTTCACTGATTCTCTTATCCCTATATAGTGCATGGCAGTTGAGTGCACTATATAAGCAAGAAGTGAACGAAATGAAGTGAGAAATCCAGATATGTAATCAGCGTTTAGTTTCCGACACATGCTGTAAGCGGTAGACCAATCACAGAGGCTGGGGCTGTCTGACCAATTAGAGTAGAGTAGGCTCACAGGAAGGAGGGGTTTCAAGAGACTGAATCTTCGAAAGAACCGTTTTCAGACTCTTTGAAAAATTTGGTGATGTACAATGTATATTAGAGAAAATGTAAGTGTTTTTTGAACTTGGACGCATGTAAACCTGTTGTAGGAGACCTCCAAAACAAAACTAGGAACTTTGAAAATAGCATAATTGGGGCACTTTAAGAAACAACAAGAAAGAAAATAAAAGAGGCTTGAAAAAACATGAGGTTGAGCAAATTTACTGGGTGAACTGCCCCTTTAAGGCAGAACCAATGAGACTGTGGAAACAGATGCATCACGGATGACCACAGTACCTAGGACAGCATGGGTGATCGGGAAGGACCAGCAGTCTGTCTCTATCATTGCTGCTGGGTAGTCTGGACCAGGGGCGTACGCCGAGGGGAATTTGGCCGATTTGATGATGTCATCAGCAGACTTGCTCTGGGCTGCAAAGGCAGCTGAATCTAGATCAATAAACCGGGGGATCTGGACCATCAGTGGGGATAGACCAACATCTAACCAACAGATAGCAAAAAAAAAAAACGCCTGCTGCAAGCCATATGTGGCATAGGTGTTTAAGGCCTCTCCTCATTCACATTCACAATATTTACTATTAGAGACTATTGGTTGTTTTCTTGCATGCTAAACATGCACAGCTATATCATAAATCACTCAGCCAAAATAAGCCATGCAGCAATCTGACAAACAATCACTGGCTTCAGAACACATCGCATGAAGGCAGCGGGATCTGGCCTACTAAATCTATCAAAAAATTACTTTTTATGTACTTATTCTTTTTTCAATGCGTGTTGACAAATGTCTCGGTTACGTATGTAACCCTCGTTCCCTGAAGGAACAGAGACATTACGTCAGAACGACTGACGGATGGGGTCTCCATTCGTCAAGTCGTTCTGACGTAACGGAGAACGTGACTGACTGATAGGGAACATAATACTAGGGTGTCAGCAACAAGCTGTCAATATAATCAATCCCCTAGTGAAAATTAAATATACAAAAATGTATTTGAAATACATTTATTTTATGCTACAGTATACTACACATACATTTACATATTTAATGAAAACCCCCTTCAAATTTGGTATACTGAATTAGTATACTTAGTCTGCTAAATGGGAACAGATAATTTTGTACTTAATGTACTTCAACTATCCAAAAATAGTCCAACTAAAGATATACTTAAGTATATTTGATTGTGCTAAAGTGGAACTATTGCAAGTATACGTTAGGTACACTGTAAATATCTTGCATTTATAGACTGATATTAAACAGTGCTCAATATCATACTATCCTTACTAATAGTGATATAAATATATACACTCTAAAAAAAAGGTTCTATATGGCACCAAAAACGGTTCTTGGCTCGTAATCATAGGGAAACCTTTTTTAGTGCTATATAACACCAATTTTGGTGCTTCAGTGGTTCTTCAGCGGTTCTTCAGAGGTTCTTCACCGGTTCTTTGACTAAGATACTATATAGCACCTCTGTAGAACCGCTGAAGAACCACTGAAGCACCGAAATTGGTGCTATATAGCACTAAAAAAGGTTTCCCTATGATTACGAGCCAAGAACCATTTTTGGTGCCATATAGAACCTTTTTTTTTAAGAGCGTATATATCTTAAGCGTAATATTAAGAAATGTGCATTGGGCAGAAAACAAGTACTCTAAACAAAGTCTAATTATAATATATATCAGTAAGTCTCAAGAGATGCCAATAAATATGTTATTGAATTAATATATATGTATTTAAAACACATTTTGGTAGATTTTTTATTGTAAAAAATAACAGATGTTTCATGACTTTATATGTTTGGTAATAAGGGGTCACTAAATACATTAGCAGATACTAACTTATGCAGATCTATCTTAAAAATCTTGCAATTTTTTGCAAGTTTTGATATTGATGAATATGAATGAAAGCTCATCAGGCACTCATCAGGAGATGACACTTTAATGATGATTGATTGATCGGTTGGTTGATTAATATTTATAGTGAAATGAGCTCAGTTGAGAAGACTTCAAACAATACTTACATGTTAACATTGAGGTGGTGTTAAATGGCACACAAGCAGATATTAATGAGGTGGAGGGACTCACAGTTTCCAAACAAAAACAGACAAACAAACAAAACACAGAATTATGGTAAAGTGACAAACAAACCATACACAGTCATGGCGTGAAATATTCTGAAAATCCATGACTTTGTTAAGATTTTCCCTCAATAAGAATCTTCTGACTGCTAGTTTGTTAAGGTAACTGAAAATCAACCCTGGCTGTTAACTAGGTTACCACTGAACTGTGAAGATTTGTTTCTTTATCAATCAGGCTATATAAATGCCCTGCTATTGTGAGCCAAGCAGCATTAACACTAGAACCACACGGGGTCAAATTTACCCATGGCTGTTTTTCAAATGTACATAACAGATTTTTAATAAAATATCCAAGTCCCCCAGTCATTGACTTTTAATAAATTGTGTTATTTACAATCCTCTGTTGTTAAAAATGGCTTCGTTATACCAATAAGCGCTAGCGGGTCAAATTTACCCCCATATCATTTATATTTTCACTCTGTGTTTGAGCAACGTGTAGGCTTAAACGGTCACACACGCACGGTCAAATGATGATGTTTTAGCCTATTCATAAATGTTCAAACTTTGAATTAATTATTCATTTTTGTTTTGCAATTTGTATTGTGTATTGTTTGCTACTGTGTTCCTATTTATTCAAGTCTGCCCGTTTCCTGAAAAATAATTTTTCCAATCTGATGTAATAAATAAAACAATGTTCATGATTACCCCAAGTTTATTGGTGTTGTTATCTCATTCAAATTAAAAATGATATAACTAATATTACAACTAATAATTAATTTGGTGAAACTCACTGTGCGCTTGAAATTGTCGTTGCATCCTTTGTCATACATCCTATGCAGTGCGGCGGATTATTATTGCTCTTTATGGTCTATTTAAGATATTTTAGTCATTTAAATAACATGGGTTATCTTAATATGTGATTAATGGCATTTTATTATAATATTACACCACTCAAATATGTATTTATTTCCTTTGAATTCTCATAATCCTCATTGCAGGATGATTTAGCCTATATTCACCAAAAAGTGATTAGTGTAACCTGCTTAAAATAGTATAAAACAACAAGACAGAAACATAGTTGATGACTAAAAATAACTATTTCATGACATTACTTGTGAAGACTGTGGCATAATACAGTGACATCTGCATGGGTAAATTGTACAGGTATACAGCGACACCTGGCGGTTACTAGTGTTAATGGGAACAGGAACATGCCTGTATTGCTGAATACGACTCTGGAAACCGACTTGAACAGTAAACAGAACAGCTAGTTGCTCAGCAGGAAGGCGTTAATGCTTGCAATGATACAACTACATAATCATTTTAAATATGATAAATAAAAAAGTAGAATAGGCAAGCATTTTAAGAACTCACTCAGATGCAATCTTCACAATGCAATGCTTAAAAACAGTGATTCCCAACCAGAGGTGTACATTCCTCAGCGGGTGCTTAAACATTGCCATTTTGCTGCTTTAAACTTGTAAGTCTTCAAGTTACAGCTTCTCATTTAAAAATGTACCAATGACGGTGTATTTGCTTTTGTGTGATATTTCCTACTTGAGCTTCAATGGCATTTCATTTTCACCACACAAAGAGTGCATATTACTTTAATTTTGTTAAATGTTCTACCTGAGTTTCACTGTAGCATTAGGGGCCCTATCATACACCCGGCGAGTGTTTTTTTTAAAACGACTGCACCATTGACCAACAAAAACCTGGTATTTTTTGTGTTATTTGAAGGCCGTGTTAGTAATATGCGCATATAGGCGGGTGCACAGCGCGAGTACACTCTGCTTATTACACATACAGGGACGCAGCAGCACACAAACTTTTTTAAATATTAAAAAGGATCCCTCTCCGGAGAAGCATTCAGTCTTTCCATTTGCTAATTATGCCATGTAAATAGTGAATCTGCCATGGTGCAACTGGCTTTTAAAGGGAATGGGAGATGAGACTCTGATTGGTTTATTGCACGTTACACCCAAAAAACACCCATTAAGAGACGGTACAACCCTTTTAGACCATGCGCCTGGCGTGCCGACCGTTTTTTTTCCGTTGTTAAACTAGCAAAAGTTGATTCGGACATGCCTTAAGTGCAGTAAGTGACTACTGTGGGACCCAATGCAATAGAGTTCGGCGCGGGACTAGATTTGATGGCCGAATGCGGACGCGGGCAGCAAGATACTCATGTGTGTATACGGATTGCGGGAGAATAAAGCTATTTGCGGGACTCCCGCAAAAAAATAAAAAATAAAACATCTAAAAACAAATAAATTGTTATTCATATATTGCACAAAAGCAACAAGAACAACTAAACAAAATAAAAATTATTTACAGCCGCAAGCATGGGCAGAGTTTCTGTTTATAACATGTTTTTACTGCGTTGTGCAATGTAGCCAATCACAGACATATATGTTGATTTCTAAAACGCAATGGCCAATCAGATGCATTTAAAGCCGCGTTTCCACCACAGGAACATTCCCCAGGAACTAGGAACTTTGGGGTGGTACTCTGTGTGTTTCGACTGCAGGAACCAGGGTCTAAATGAAGTTCCGGGTAAAAATGTCCCCCTCCGAAAGTCCCTGCTTGCGAGGTAGTACTTTTTCAAAGTTCAGGAACTTTCGGGGGTAGGACTTGGGCGCTGAACATGCTGATTGGTTCGGCGCAGCATTTTATTTCAACAGGCATTTTTAAAAGTCTTTTGCGAGGATCATTCTGCATTCAAGAAATATCGGTCTTTGTCTCGGTTTGTCTGAGCCATCTCACGTCAATGTCCGTAATAGCTGATAACATACGTTGTCTTATTTTAAATCTAGCTTTACGAGCTTTCAGAATACGCTTTAGTATCAGTGCTCGTCTCTTTCCCGCAGTTTTGTTAATTACCTCTTTAGTAAACCAATACATAACCAGCAGTCGCGCACAGTCCTACGTCACCAGACTAATTTGCCTAATCTTCACGGTACTTTAGACCGCAGTGGAAACGCAGACAGTAGCAGGTCTGGGGGAAAAAAAGTTCCTGTAAAAAAAGTTCCTGGTACAAATTGTTCCAGGTAATTTCGGTGGAAAAGGGGCTTATGATAGAATCCACTCAAAATCCATCCAATTCTGCATGCTGGCAAATCCTCTGATTAGAACAATGAAAGTGTAGATTCATTGTGCAGTCAGCTTCATAATGGAGCTTTGTGAGATCGCGATGAACTGAGATCTTTAGGAGTTATTAAGGGAGCGCACTTTGCGCACATTCTGCCACGCCAAACCATGCATGCGCTTACTTTCATGTTAAATTACTTGTTTCATGGACGTACAGAAAAAATCCATTAATACTTTTATGCAGGCTTTTGCGGGACAAAACATGAATGTTGCGGGCGGGAGCAGGAGAAGGTAATGTATATTTTTGTGGGAGCGGGCCAGAATCCTTCTGGAGCAGGTGGGAGCGGGACGGAAAAAGTCAGGTCTCTACTTCAGACCATTTGCTCAGATAGTTAAAATAGGGTCCTTTGTCTTTCTCAGATAAGCTTTTTCTTATCTTCTCAAACTTTTCTTCAAAAGTCATTGAAAAAAAGAGGGAGGAACTTGACTTAAAAGTGATAATTATGGCCATTTTAATAACATTAATGATGATATCCAGTATAATATGAGTTAAAAAGTTTGGTGTTGGTGAGAGGTATGATAGTACCTTAAGATCCTTATATCAAAAGTGGTTGGGAAACACTGTTTTAATATATTATAATGTCAATAGGCATGTGTCCAAATCTAATTTCCTATCATTCATCAATGTAAAAGTTAATGCGTTGACCTCAAAGATTCTGAATGACTTTACCATGCTGTTTGTAGATGGGGGGTTTTCTGTAGATGTTTACTCCTTGATCTGAAAGAAAGAAAAAAGGGGAATGTTCTTGATATCGGAGTTACTGGGTTTTAAAAACAAACAAACTAAAGCAATAACATACAAAATGCACCGATGATCAATCAAGTCAACTGCATCACGTACATAACATATAAGATCTTTATACACTGAACAAAAAAGTGAGTGCTGTTAGCTCGTGCAGAATATAATATAGCTGAACTGCCACTTTAAGACAGAGAGATAACCAGACATAGAGAATGTAATGAATTGTGAAAATGTGCTTAGACAGGGGCATGCTGGGATTGACACACAGAGGGCCGCTGAAAGACTCCCAACAGTACCTGGCAGGTGAAAATGTTTAGGGGTCAGAGATAGAGGAGGGGTGCTGGACCCTGGGGAATTCCGACCACTGGACGGCTCAGTGCCTCCAATCAGAAACAGGGTCAGAGGTCAATAGGGAGAATAGTTCAAATTAGGGCTGGGCGAAATAGCTAAAAACAATATTTTTCAGCCATTTGACAATAATAAATATTTAATGCGTGTGTGTATATAATACTCACACATATTATATACACCAATCAGGCATAACATTGACTAATATTGTGTTGATCCCCCTTTTGCTGCCAAAACAGCCCTGACTCGTTGAGGCATGGACTCCACTAGACCCCTGAAGGTGTGCTGTGGCATCTGGCACCAAGATGTTAGCAGCAAATCCTTTAAGTTCTGTAAGTTGCGAGGTGGGGGCTCCATGGATTGGACTGTTTGTTCAGCACATCCCACAGATGCTCGATTGGATTGAGATCTGGGGAATTTGGAGGTCAGGTCAACACTTCAAACTTTCGGCAGTGGACAGGGGTCAGCATGGACACCCTGACTGATCTGCGGCTATCCAGCCCCATACGCAACAAACTGTGATGCACTGTGTATTCTGACACCTTTCTATCAGAACCAGCATTAACTTCTTGAGCAATTTGAGCTACAGTAGCTCGTCTCTTTGATCGGACCACACGGGCCAGCCTTCGCTCCCCACGTGCATCAATGAGCCTTGGCCGTCCATGACCCTGTCGCCGGTTCACCATTGTTCCTTACTTGGGCCACTTTTGATAGAGACTGACCACTGCAGACCAGGAACAGCCCACAAGAGCTGCAGTTTTGGAGATGCTCTGACCCAGTCGTCTAGCCATCACAATTTGGCCCTTGTCAAACTCGCTCAAATCCTTACGCTTGCCCATTTTTCCTGCTTCTAACACATCAACTTTGAGGACAAAATGTTCACTTGCTGCCTGATATATCCCACCCATTAAAAGGTGCCGTGATGAAGAGATAATCAGTGTTATTCACTTCACTGGTCATAATGTTATGCCTGATCGGCGTATGTAGACTCAATCTGACATGTTTGATGTTTAACGCACAAAGTAAAATGCAGTATTTAAAAATAAATAAATAATTAAGTTAAACAATAAATTAATTGCATTTACTAAACTTTTTTAATAAATAAATAGAAGAAAGATGATTTAATCATTTATATGCACAATATATGCACTTGATCGTATATTACATGCACAAATGTAACAATGCCTGGTAATAAATAACAACATTTACCTACATTTACACTACTGGTCAAAAGTTTGGATTAATTAGTCCTTGCTGAATTAAAGTTTTTTTTCTTTTTTTTTTAAACCTTTCCCCAAATTTTTGAATGGTAGTGTATCGCGGTTTCCACAAGTCCTAGAGAGGATTTGGATAGGTTTTCTATATTCTAAAACTAAATTTGGACACTGGGGGAAAAGTGTAAATACAGCTTAGAAAGCTGTAAATAATCCATGAAAGAAATTTTGATTTGATGAAATATTAAATTGAGTCTTATGAAGACAGCACCAGACAGGGTTGATAGCTCACCGGGTCTGTGGAAGTGCTGTGGTGAGCGTGACATGGGTGTGTAACTGTGGCGGCTGTAAATGGGCGAGCCGATGGAGCCCTGACTCGTCGACCTGTGGAGGATTCGTTCTCTCATGTCATAGTAACCCTGAAAAAAACATGCCGGAAACAAACACAGTAAAAAAAAATGCAATTCTTAGAATTCTAGAATATTTAGAATAAAATATTGTAACATACAAATATTCAGAATTATTATGTAATATTTTTTATTTTTGCCTGCATTTGAAATAAAACTTTAAATCTGACTTACCTCAGCAGTCGGTGTGGGTGACCTGGTCTGAAAAACCAGAAGAAAAAATAAATAAATACATATACAAAGAAAGTTTTGCACAAAAATTCACATTGTAACATAGACACAATTAATATTATTGGGAGTGAATCTCAAAAAACCTAATCCATCCATCCATCCACCCATCCATCGGCTGCCTATCTATCTATCTATCTATCTATCTATCTATCTATCTATCTATCTATCTATCTATCTATCTATCTATCTATCTATCTATCTATCTATCTATCTATCTATCTATCTATCTATCTATCTATCTATCTATCTATCTATCTATCTATCTATCTATCTATCTATCTATCTATCTATCTATCTATCCATCCATCCATCCATCCATCCATCCATCCATCCATCCATCCATCCATCCATCCATCCATCCATCCATCCATCCATCCATCCATCCATCCATCCATCCATCCATCCATCCATCCATCCATCCATCCATCCATCCATCCATCCATCCATCGAAAATAATAGGACTTATAAAAAAGTAAAACATGGATTTACAGCAGAGAATTTATGCGACTTAGTGGCCACAAAGGTGCCTCTTAAGAAGCCATCTGAATCATTAAATCATAAATGGGACACAATATGGTCTCATGGACTGCTAATCCACATACAGTGTGCCATTTGAGACCGCACCAATAACATGAGAATGAGTGGAAGAGGTTGTGTGAATAACTTACTCTGTCGTCTGGCATGGGCGAACACTCTCTCCTGGAGCTCTGCAGCTGTCAACAGAGAGATGTTGTGCTGGGAATATAAACTCCAGGTGAATGAAGTATAACGTACTACTGTACGTGAATAAATCAGATGGTCCTCACTGCAGAACACAGATCCAGGGGACGGAGTTGGATCTGGATCTCCCTCTATGTACTTTGCTATATTACTTTGCTATATTATTGCAACAATGGAGCCGTGAACTTCACATACTTTTGAAAATCCAGCGTTTAGTTGATCCTGGTAAGCGCTCATGACCACGAGTTTGGAGTCACGGCATTGGTTTCCAGCCGGACTGTTAAAGAATGTGACACACACCTCTCCCGGACATACTGTAGAATTCAAACAACCAGTTGACGACTTCAAAAATCCTGAAGTGTCTCCAGATAAGTGTGCCGTATGCATCAGACGTTCAGCCAACGTCACGTCTGAGGCTGAGACTACACCTACCCCAACTCCACCCCCTGGATCCAACCCCGCCCTCTGAATCCAACTCCACCCCCTGGACCTGGATCCAACCCCGCCCTCTGAATCTAACTCCACCCCCTGGACCTGGATCCAACCTCACCCTCTGGATCCAACCCGGCCCTCTGAATCCAACTCCACCCCCTGGACCTGGATCCAACCTCACCCTCTGGATCCAACTCCACCCCCTGGATCCAACCCCGCCCTCTGAATCCAACTCCACCCCCTGGATCCAATCCCGCCCTCTGAATCCAACTCCACCCCCTGGACCTGGATCCAACTCCACCTCCTGGATCCAACCCCGCCCTCTGAATCCAACTCCCCCCCCCTGGACCTGGATCCAACCTCACCCTCTGGATCCAACCCGGCCCTCTGAATCCAACTCCACCCCCTGGACCTGGATCCAACCTCACCCTCTGGATCCAACTCCACCCCCTGGATCCAACCCCGCCCTCTGAATCCAACTCCACCCCCTGGACCTGGATCCAACCTCACCCTCTGGATCCAACTCCACCCCCTGGATCCAACTCCACCCCCTGGATCCAACCCCGCCCTCTGAATCCAACTCCACCCCCTGGACCTGGATCCAACCTCACCCTCTGGATCCAACTCCACCCCCTGGATCCAACCCCGCCCTCTGAATCCAACCCCCCCCCCCCCCCGGACCTGGATCCAACCTCACCCTCTGGATGCAACCCGGCCCTCTGAATCCAACTCCACCCCCTGGACCTGGATCCAACTCCACCCCCTGGATCCAACCTCACCCTCTGGATCCAACTCCATCCCCTGGATCCAACTCCACCCCCTGGATCCAACTCCACCCTCTGGATCCAACCCCGCCCTCTGAATCCAACTCCACCCCCTGGACCTGGATCCAACCTCACCCTCTGGATCCAACTCCACCCCCTGGATCTGGATCCAACCCCACCCTCTGGATCCAACCCCACCCCCTGGATCTCGTGTTCTGCAGTGAGCAGCTACTGGAATAAATATCACTTTTACACAAGCGGAAAAATTTATTAGTCTGTGTTCAATACCATACTCTGAGAGCTCCGTTTCAAACTCTAGTGAGCTGCATCCCTATTCACTACCTATGTACCTTGAACAACAGCATCACAATAGCCTATGATAACGTCATCTGCTGAATGAAGTTTAAAGGGGAATTTAGGCCTTTTACGCCTTTTTTCAATTTTTGTTTTGTTTTTGGGGTCTGCTAGAATATAAATATATATAAAAAAATATATTTTTCATTTTTGCAGCATTATTGTGTATGCCATATTTATGAGGAATATTGTGAAGTGTTCGTTCCCAGAAGACTACAATCGAGGTGTTTCAGTGCACACTGATATAGAGAATAACGCCCTTTGGAGTGACTTTGTAGAACTTTTTCATGCTCATACAGCAACATTCAAAGTTGAATATGTCAAAGAACATAATGGGACCCTTTTAAGTATATATATTTGCAATTCTGCTGTAGAATTTGCCTATAATTTTGCAGCTAACCTTTTGAACAGAGGTGGACAGTAACTAAGTACATTTACTTGAGTACTGTACTTAAGTACACTTTTTGAGTATCAGTACTTTCCTTGAGTAGTATTTTTTCTGGAAACTTATGACTTTTACTTCACTACATCTGAAAGACAAATATTGTACTTTTTACTCCATTACATTTCTGTCAAGGCTCTCGAAGTAGAAAGTCGTAGCCGCTTTTAAGGTCAGTGGATGATTTGTTTTCTTCTTTAAAACGTGATAGGCTTTCTGCAAAAAAAAAAAAAAAAAAAACCTATCAGTAATCACTCTTGTCGGATCACATGAAGTTCAATGATTTCCAAGTATTTTTTGAACACCAATCAATTGATGGCAAAATAGAAGACGGCAGTTCGCGCAACCATAGTCATACTTAAAAGTAAAAATTCAGAAGAGCAGACGTGGATAAGTCTGAAAAAGTGGGACGACACGAAAGTGCACACAGAAAGCTGCCTCTCAGACGCCAGACCACAAGTAGTGAATTTGAGTCTATTGAAAACTAAAATTTTATCATAGTCAATTAAAACCAAACTAAAACTAAAACAATTCAGATGCCTAAAAAGACTGACTAAAACTAAATCCAAATTTGCTGTCAAAATTAACACTGGTATGAAGTATGATGATTGGTCAAATAATTTTTTATAGATTTACCCGCCAAGTTGCCATAGCCTTGTGGATAGAGCGCTAACGCATAGGTAACGTTCGACAATGGTGTTAGTTAGCATGCAAAAGCATAGTTGGGCTAATAATGTTAACTGATGTCCTTTCAGAAATATGTTTTTACATAATCCTGTCAAATAAACACAATGTACAAACCTTTCTTTTCTAGTATGATTTTGACTTTGATAAGAGCTTTGTACCTTTTAAGCAAGTATTTAAATGAATTCAAGATATGCTAGCATGTCAGATGGAGCATGACTGGCTTAAACCACCATGATGGAACAGCGTGCATTCATACAACAATGCAATAATAATAAAATAATGCATTTACTTTTACTTTTGATACTTAAGTATTTTTAAAAGCAAGTACTTCTGTACTTTTACTTAAGTAAAAATCTATCTTTACAACTTTTACCTGTAATGGAGTAATATTTAACCAATAGTATTTTTACTTTTACTCAAGTAATGGAGTTTTGTACTTTGTCCACCTCTGCTTTTGAACCAGTCTTCACATCAGGAGCATGTCAACTATGATGCTGTCTAAATAGAAAGGTCTCTAGGGTTTGAACAGAACAGAGCTTCTTTTTGACTTATGTTTACCTCTCCCACACTCTCTCTCTCCTCTGACTCCTCCAGTGTGGTGGTGTAAAGTGGCTCATAGTGGATTAAATCTGGACGCTCAATGTCATAAATGGCTTTGACCTTGGGAATGGCTGCTAAATCTCTGTAATCAAGGATCTCATTGTCTACTTTTGCCTAAGAGGGAAACACAAACACAGACGGGAAGTCACACTCATCTGAATTTCTACATGACAGCAGTGAAAATATAAAATTCTATAAAAAGCCTGGTCAAAGGGTCTGATTATAATAATTTAAATAAAAAAGCAATAGAGTTTGTGTGTTATAGTGATTTAATCATGGTTATTGCTTTAATACGTTAACTGTTATTTATATTTAACACTGCTGTCAGAATTTACAATGACAGGAAAGAGAGCTACTGTATCTATCAGGACTTTGATCTATTTTAACATCCAGAAAACTACAGGACAACCCAGCTAAGCAATTTATAACATTGTAAAGTTCAATAAAATGCACAATAATTATAGATATTTGTTGAGTAATCAACATTAAAAACACTTACTCTATCATTCAAAAGTTTATTTGATCAAAAAACACAGTAATATTGTGATTTAATATTCTCTTTTGTAACATTATAACTGTTTTTACTGTCACTTTTGATATATAAATACTTTTGATTCAGAATTATTTATAATTACTTCAACAAATTTTTGGGGTCAATATAAATAGCTTTATATATATTAACAAATGGTAACACTTTACAGTAAGGTCTCATTTGTTAATGTATTAACTAACAATGTTAGCAATGTTAACAAAGCATGGACTTGAACAATGAGCAATACATTTGTTACAGTATTTATTCATCTTTAATGTTAATGTTAGTTAATAAAAATACAGTCCTTCATTTTTAATGTTAGTTTACAGTGCATTAAGTAAGGTTAACAAATAACACTTTTAATTTTAATAATGTATTTATTAAATGTTGAAATTAACATTTTTATTCAATTAACATGATCATTCAATTAGATTATTAAATGCTGCAGAAGTACTGTTCATTCTTAGTTCATGATAACTAAATTAGTTAACCAATGTTAACTAATAAAACCTTATTGTAAAGTGTTACCAAAAAATGATCTATGGTATCCTCCTGTAGACAGCTAAATGTGTGTGCATATATTTACTCGCACAATAATGAACTAATGCACTTACATATATGGTGTGACCCGGTGAGCTAGGTATGCTTGAACCAGGTCTGGAACATATACTCTCGGTCGACGAGCGCATCGGCTGTGGAACAAACACAACAACCTTTATTCAATATAAGCATTAAATAAAACATAATTCACTTGCATCTAAACAGCTAACCATCATTTTATAATGATTAGTATGATTCATGATTATTCAATAAACTTGCCTTTAGCAGAAGATTTGTTTTTGAGGTGTTACTTATATTTGCTTTACTGGACATAACCTTAGCCTAATGTATTCTTTCTGACTTTGACTTACTTACTCAAACACATCAATACATTTTGTGACTGCTTGCACAGAGATACAGCATTATAGCGTACACTAAAATATTAATGGCCAATCAGGGTGCAGAAAGTCAATCAGCTGATCAATGCTATGACTCATCTATTGTGAGACATCATAACCAACAAGGCATCCACAAAAAATATCAAATGAGTGCAACATAAATACATTATAAATGAATAAATATAAATCGAATTATCCAAATGTTCTGAAAACTTTGACCCTTAACTAAAACTATTAAAAACATTTCTGTTAGCTGAAATAAAGCTGAAAAAATAAATTCAATAATAATAATAATTAAAAAAAAAATATTGTATGAAAACTTAAATTATTAATATAGCACTAAAATTATTAACTGGAAATAAATAAAAAAATAAATCTAACTAAAACTGAAATACAAATCTAATAAACCTAAATAGCAATATTTGGAAAAAAAAAGAAGGAAAAAAAAGACAAAAGCATATAACGAAATTACTAAAAGTAAAAAAAAATCTTAAAAGAAAAGCTACCCCAAAATATTAATAAAAATATAATAATAAATAAGAACAACACTTTGACTTGTAAACAGATATATGGGTCAAAACTAGTGCTGTCAGATCGATTAATTAATCGCATCTAACGTAAACGTTTTTACATAATAATATATGCGTGTGTATATAATATTATATTTATAAACATTATATATACACACTATATTGCCAAAAGTATTGGGACACCCCTCCAAATCATTGAATTCAGGTGTTCCAATCACTTCCATGGCCACAGGTAAAATCAAGCACCTTAGGCATGCAGACGCTTCTACAAACATTTGTGAAAGAATGGGTCACTCTCAGGAGCTCAGTGAATTCAAGTGTGGTACCGTGATAGGTTGCCACCTGTGCAATAAGTGCATTTGTGAAATGTCCTCACTATTAAATATTCCACGGTCAACTGTTAGTGGTATTATAACAAAGTGGAAGCAATTGGGAACAACAGCCACTCAGCCACAAAGTGGTAGGCCATGTAAAATCACAGAGTGGGGTCAGCGCATGCTGAGGCACACAGTGCGCAGAAGTCGACAACTTTCTGCAGAGCCAATAGCTACAGACCTCCAAACTTCGTGTGGCCTTCAGATTAGCTGAAGAACAGTGTGTAGAGAGCTTCATGGAATGGGTTTCCATGGCCGAGCAGCTGCAACCAAGCCTTACATCACCAAGTGCAATGCAAAGCGTGGGATGCAGTGGGGTAAAGCACACCACACTGGACTCTAGAGCAGCGGAGACGTGTTCTCTGGAGTGATGAATCACGTTTCTCTGTCTGGCAATCCGATGGACGAGTCTGGGTTTGGCGGTTGCCAAGAGAACGGTACTTGCCTGACTGCATTGTGCCAAGTGTAAAGTTTGGTGGGGGGATTATGGTGTGGAGTTGTTTTTCAGGGGTTGGGCTTGGCCCCTTAGTTCCAGTGAAAGGAACTCTTAATGCTTCAGCACACCAATACATTTTGGACAATTTCATGCTCCCAACTTTGTGGGAACAGTTTGGGGATGGCCCCTTCCTCGTCCAACATGACTGCGCACCAGAGCACAAAACATGAGCGAGTTTGGTGTGGAGGAACTTGACTGGCCTGCACAGAGTCTTGGCCTCAACCCAATAGAACACCTTTGGGATGAATTAGAGCGGAGACTGTGAGCCAAGCCTTCCCGCCCAACATTATAGCTGCAAAGTGTGGGCCAACTCCATATTAAACCCTACGGATTAAGAATGGGATGTCATTAAAGTTTATGTGCATTTAAAGGCAGGCATCCCAAAACCTTTGGCAATATAGTGTATGTCTCTATGTGTGTATACGTTTATATACACAGACACACACACACACACACACGCATATTATATAAACGGAAACATTTAATGTGAGACGTGATTAAAAGAGGTCCTAGTTGTCCATGTTACCAACAAGCCATACAGTGTTGTATTTTGACCCATATATTATGAAGGCCAGAACTAAATGATGACAGAACCTTTAAAACAAGCCTAAAAACAAATGACATCATTCATTTGCCTTCCACACAATGAATGTCAATGGCATTTTCATGTTTCCAACAGTGGGAAATGTAAGTGTATCTGATATTACTCGAAATTCTGAAATGCGGAAATGCACCATGCGTGATTACAGCAGCTTGGCTTCATCTGAGGCCTATTTAGTAATACTATAACACAATAACCAAAGACCAAAGGAATGTGAGTCAGGGTTACACAAATAACTGACTTTTAACTTACTAATCAACTAAACATAATAACTGGGATGTTGATTAATATCTGTTCTGTGGCATCAGCATCTATGAGATGGAATAAACCAGATGTTAATGATGGTTTATGACTAAAACTGAGAGCAGGCGGTCCGAGCGCTACAGTCAGTGTACTGCCAGTGAGGGAGCACTGCAACCCGCCGCCTCCGGGGGGCAGCACATGGTCATGGGATGCCATGGCACGGCTGACAGCGAGTACAGTACCTGCCTTTCTGTTTTGCTGAGGAGAGCTAGAGATGCAGGCAATAGCTGTGGAGGAAGACACAGGGGTTTGGTTGGACATCATACAAGATTCTGAATCACCTAGTCAATAGTGGTGTTCCCGGAACGATTGTTTGAGCGACAAGTCTACTAGAAAACAGCCAGAAGGAGAAAGTACAACCTCAAAGCTAGCAATGAGATATCTGTTTACTTTGGAGTCAGCAGAGAAGAACACACAGACAACAACAATACAGGACAAACATGCAAAATCAATGATACAAAATGACATGGAAAGGACCGTACCCGCTGTCTCTCCTCGCCGCTATGTTTACAGCTTGGATGCCAAACTGTTGATCCTGCATAAACAATGAAACAGATAAATATAAGCCATCCAAGACAACCAGGGTAAGAGGCCACATTTAGAGTGAAGTCATGTGAATTGTGACAACGCATAGAGAAGAATTAAAATGAATATGTACATCATTTTCAGAGGTGACATTTACTATTGACTATTGATTTACTATTGACAGCTAGTCATTTTTTAATTCTCAATTTCTAGAGCATTGTGGACATATATTACATTCGTTTTAAAGAAGGTAAAGGAGTAGTTCACTCTAAAATGAAAATGACCCCATGATTTACTCACGCTCAAGCCATCCTAGGTGTAAATAGCCACTTTTTCCACTGGAGGAACTTTCCCCAGGAACTAGGGACCTTGGGTGGTACTCGGTGTGGCTTTACCGCAGAAACCAGGGTCTAAATGAAGTTCCGGGTAAATATTTCCCACTCAAAATGGCCCTGCTCGCGAGGTACTACTTTTTCAAAGTTCAGGAACTTTCGGGGGTGGGACTTGGGCGCTGAACAAACATGCTGATTGGTTGAGTTCACGCAGCATTTTGATTGGTCTACTCAATGCAGCATTTTATAAGTCTGTTGCAGATACGGTGCGTGCAGTAAGAGTTGTTTGCTATTCGAATCAACAATGGAGTTTAAAAAATACGACCGATGGGCCGACGATGAGGTTCAGGCTTTATTAAATTTATTTGCAAAGGACGAAATCTAGTGGGAACTGTAAAGTCGTGTGCAGTCCTACATCACCGGACTAATCTTCACGGTACTTTAGACCGCGATGAAAACGTAGATAGCAGCAGGTCTGGGGGAAAAAAAAGTTCCTGGGATGCTTATGAGGGGGCTTATGACTTTCTTCTTTCTGATGAACACAATCGGAGTGATATTAATAAATTGTGCCAGTCTGCTGAAAACTCATTTTACATTTTTAAGTTTAAAATATGGATAATTTCTTACAAAACCCCATCGCTTCACTTCAGAAGGCCATTATTAAGCACCCGGAGCCGTGTTTATGATGGATGGATGCACTTTTTTGAGCTTCACACTCAATGGACCCCGTCCATCTAGGCCTTTTGCAGAGCAAGCGCCGATCTAAACGGTGTCTAACATGCCACATTTCTGTGCAAATGCTGGTGTAAGCATGGCATGACAGAATCATGCCCTCTGTCTGCGCAGACCACTAAGCTGCCTGGTCTTCCACAAGGTGATGCCATCGGTCAGGGACAGGGTTGATGTTAAAGACATTCATGTCCCGCTTGACAACATCCTTAAAGCGGAGCTTGGGTCGGACCTGAGGGCGGTGTCCCACAGCTATATCCCCATGGAAGATGGACTTTGGAAGACGTGCATACGGCATACATGGCCAATCCATCTGAGACATCTCCTCCGGATCGCGGTGTACATGTCACTGCTGTTAGTGAGCTTCAGCACGTTGGTGTTCGGGACCTGATCCATGACAGGCCAAGGATCTGTCGTAGACAACGGAAGTGAAAAGCATCAAGCTTCTCAAGCTCCTGCTGCCGGTATGTAGGCCACGTTTCACTTCCATATAGCAGAACAGAGAGCACACAGGATTCATACGCACACCTTTACTTTGAGAGAAAGGTGGCTGTTGTTCCAGGCGCGAGACTGAATTCGCCCAAAGGCGAGGTTGTTGAGGCACGACCGATCCTGGTATTCAGTTCAGCATCAAGGCTGTTGTTTGCTTTCAGGGTTGAGCCGAGATAGACAAATTTCTCAACAACCGACAGCACTGTGCCATCGATGGTGACGTGAGGGGGAGCAGGAACGTTCTGAGCCATCACCACTGTCTGCATAGAGCAACTCTTGCACAAGGATGCCCTTCACCCTGGTTCTGGCCCTCAGACGAGCCAGGCTGAAGAAGTTTAACCCGTCACTGCCATTATAAAGCTTGGAAGAGCCAGGATATTTATTAATATAACTCAGATTGTGGTTATCAGAAAGAAGAATGTCATATACACCTAGGGTGACATGAGGGTGAGTAAATCATGGGGTCATTTTCATTTTAAAGTGAACTACTCCTTTAATACTTTAATTAAGCAAGGATGCATTAAATTGATCAAATGAGACAATAAAGACACGTATAATGTCACAAAAGCTTTGTATTTCAAATAAATGTTTATCATTTGAAATTTCTATCCATCAAAGAATCCTAAAAATCTGTTGTGATTCCACAAAAATATTAAGCAGCTCAACTGTTCTTAACATTGATGGTGATAGATGTTTCTTGAGCAGCAATCATGTGACACTGAAGACTGGAATAATGATGCTGAAAATTCAGCTTTGCATCACAGGGATAAATTATATTTTAAAATATATTCAAACATAAAACAGTTGTTTTAAATTGTAATAATATTTCATAATATTACAGATTTTATTGCATTTTTGACCAAATAAATGCAGCCTTGGTGACAAGAGAACATAAAAAAATATTTTAAATGGTATTGCATTTTGTAGTGTATCATTGTCTGCCACTATCCTCTAGATACTTTACATACGACTACAATATTAAAAAAACTAGTCCCAAGAGTCATTCAAGTCCGATTTATCCTTCAAACTCAATGTGCTCAGCAAAAATGAAAACAAAAGCATCATTGTACACCAAAATATACTATTTTAATTGATCTTGCTTTATATTATTTGAAGTATAATTATAATAAATACATTTGGTCAAACATTGTCCAGCAATTAAAAAGCCTTTAAAAAAAGCCATAAAATATACAATTCATGCTTCATTACTTTTTGGCCTTGTCCACACTAGTTCAAGTACAAGATCTTTTTGACAATGCATAGATTAATACTAATAACGCATCTTTTTCTCTTGTTTTGGCCATCCGTCCAAACGGAGACTGTATCATGCAGAACAAATATATATATGTGTGCTGTCTGCACAGGCTTAGACCCACCTTGCAGGTACATCTCCTCTCCTTCTGTAAACATCTGGTTACACCTGCTACAGCGAGCACAGCTGGGGTGGTAGTGCTTGTCCCCTGCCTGTGGAGAAACGAACACATCACAATATGTACTCACTCAAGTTAAACTGTATAATAACCATTGCAGTCAGATAACTCAAACAGCCTGTTACTAAGAAACTGATGATTTGCATGTGTATCATGTGAGACGACTTATATTTTATTCAAATGACCAGAATCAATGAGCTTATCAAATAGAATACAGAAATATTCTGTGTTCACAGTCTCTCTTTACAGCGCAGAAACGTTTGAGCTATCCTCATACACAAAAATCAGTCTTAAGAGAGACTTACAGGCCCTGTGTAGTTTTGTGATCTCAAACTACTCAAAGTCCTTCTGTTATACGCCAGAGCAGAGATGCACCAACACATCCCATTATAACGAACAGGAAAAGCTTAAAGTGTGAAAAGAAAGGGCAAGTGTCTCTCGAACAGCCAATCAGATTCAATTAGCCGGATGAAACTTCCTGTTGCAATATTGCGGAGTCTGCTGTGAGCCTGTTGTGAAACTCTAGACGGTTATCTGTGAGAGATAGGATGTGTGTAACATGCTTTTGTGCTGCAGGCCTGTGTCACAATCAGTGTCTTTTGGGTAACGCTTTATTTTGATGGTCCTTTTAGACATTCTGTTCACTATAAGGGTGTTCACACTTGTAGTTTGGTTCAGTTTGTTTGGAAGCAGACCAAGACCCATTTCAGCGGTCTCGGCCGGCTTGTTTGGTGCGCACCAGGGTTCAGATCGCAGCGTTCACACTTATTCAAATTAACCACACTAACAAAGCAATCGCACCAGGGTTCGTTTTAATTTAACCAAACATGTGAAGTGTGAACACGTAGCAACATGGCACCTTCATGTCAACTAAGGATGTGTTCACACACCAAAAAAAGAAAACGATACATTTAGTCCTGGTTCGCTTAGCATTTACATTGTCATTTTTAACACCGAACCTAAAGATATGGAAAAAAAGCTGTATATTTTGCAACAGAACTTACCAAAACAAGTGTGCTGGACTAAATGAGCTTGTACATATGATGGTGTTTGTTCAGCTAAGAACTCACAAAGAGCTTCTAAAATTTGTAAAGGAGTCAAAACTGCACCAGGAATTCCACAAACGAAGATCTGCTGCAAGACGACAGCGCTTTTGACGCATGTAACAAACTGTACTGGGCAACACATTGCAACTATAGCGAGAAGAACAAGGTACACTTAAGCATTCTGTCCTTTTTAGGGTCGCATCTTTTGATATCCCGTCCTGTTTTTGGTTAATTTAGATGTCAATTGAATTATGACACTTATTCAAATGAACTGCACTGGAGCAATTGCAAAGAATTTGTTTAAATCGAAACAAACTTCCCAAGTGTGAATACACCCTCATTCTCATTAGAGTATTAGTAGACTGTCTGCTTAAAGGAACACCTAGAGTTAAACAGTTGAGTTTTACCGTTTTCGAATCCATTCAGCCGATCTCCGGGTCTGGCGGTAGCACTTTTAGCATAGCTTATGTAACGGAGGCCAGCTAGTAGTTGCTGTGCGAGTAAACCTCACTCCTCTGATCTCAAGAGACGCTCCAGCGACTGACACTTGATGATACAGCCTTTAGCGTCCGACTCTCATGCCGGCGGACCCGGGTTCGAGTCCCGCTTGAAACGGGAGGGTCCGCTTGTTTGGTGCGCACCAGGGTTCAGATGGCAGCGTTCAGACTTATTCAAATGAATCACAAACAAAGCAAGCGCACCAGGGTTCGTTTTAATCGAACCACACCAAAAAAGAAAACGATACATTTAGTCCTGGTTCGCTTAGCATTTACATTGTCATTTGTAACACCGAACCTAAAGATATGGGAAAAAAGCTGCCGGCGGACCCGGGTTCAAGTCCCGCTTGACCCAGAGATCGGCTAAATGGATTCGAAAAAGGTACAACTCAACTGTTTAACTCTAGGGGAGTTGGAAAATGAGCCTATTTTCAAAAAAAGGGGAGTGTTCCTTTAACTATCTGCTAACACTTTATTTTGATGCTCCCCAACTGACATTCTACTGACCATAAGTAACTTTGCAACAGCATGCCAACTTATTCTACTAACCCTAACCATAACAGTCTACTAAAACTCTATTGAGAGTTATTTGACATGTAGGTGCAACGTTACTTATAGTCAACTATAATAGTCTAAAGGGGAACATCAAAATGAAGTCTAACCATCTTTTGTTGTGGGACATACAAATGTGTGCTGTCAAGTGATAAATATACTGTTCATGTTGCATGTGATTGAAAACAGTGATTCTCAAATGGTAGGTTCGGACACCAATATCTCAGGTCAGTTCTGAAAGATATGACCCAGACAATATTATAATACTTGCAACATAGATAAGGTTTGTGCTGATCAGAAAGTGTTTCATGCAGGGAATTATTGGCTTATGACTGCATGAAACAACAATATAAACAAAACAATTTTCGTAGTGTGTTGGGTTACCACTTGATGAACGCAATATTCTTTCCTGTGTTGACATATTTCCTATTCAAACAGGAAGTTGGACATATTCTGAGGGTGTTCATTGTTTGCTTAAGATTTAAAGCTGCTTACTGTTGAAGCATTAGATCGGTGGTAGGGAATCATAATTAACAGGACATTCTCATTCACTTTATTTTTATGGGCCTTTTAAAACATTCTGTTGACTATAAGAAACGTTACACCTACATGTCTTCTAACACTCATTAGAGTGTTAGTAAAGTATTAGTAGACTGGTAGGGTATATTTAATATACATATAATTGCAAAGTTACTTATAGTCAGTAGAATGTCTGTTGGGGAGCATCACAATAAAAAGTTAGCAGATATTAAGCAGACAGTCTACTAATACTCTAATGACTGCTAGTTGCAAAGTTACCAACAAAAGGGACCATCAAAATAAAGTGTTACTGAAAAATTGTATATGTCCCTACAAAGAATATATGTGAATTTTGATATATAAATCACCTCAAAGCCAGTGTTCTTTTAGTATTATTTATATATTATTAAATAATATTTTTAATCAGCTTTTATATTTATTTTAAACTAATTTTAGTTTAAGTTTGAGTCATTTTGTTATGTGCTTTTGTCATTTTTATTATACATTTTCTATATACTGTAGCTTTTTTTTGTAATTTTCAACTTGAGCTTTTCTTAGTTAGTAGTCAAGGCAACATTTCTAATTGTATTTTAAGTTTTATTTCAGCTTTACTTCAATTGATCAAAAATTACTTTTAGTTTTTTTTGCTCAAAGCTACACTGCTCAAAGCTATAGACATGGACTAAAAGCTACATACAAATTATTTCAAAAGGTCAGTTTGTAACCAGTCTAGAACCTTAAAACTGTGTGTGTGTTTTCCGTACCTCCAGGACCTTCCCCGTGATGAATTGCTGACACGCCTCACAGTGCACTCCAAACTGGACCTGATAATCTTGCTCACAGTAGGGGGCGCCGTCTCTGTGCACAGAGAACAAATCAATGCATGCAGTCACCCACCATATTGGATGGATTTTGTGTTGAATGTGTCTTACTTGCTGATGTATTCTCCAGTCAATACTTTGGTACAGGCCTTACATTTAAAACAGCCCAAATGCCACTGACTCTCGAGAGCCAACAGAGCCTGACCATTCTTAATATCTCTGCCACAGCCCGCACAACCTGAAACACACACACACACACACACACACACACACACACACACACACACACACACACACACACACACACACACACACACACACACACACACACACACACACACACACACACACACACACACACACACACACACACACACACACACACACACACACACACACACACACACACACACACACACACACACACACACACACACACACACACACACACACACACACACACACACACACACACACACACACACACACACACACACACAAGAAAAACTGATTTGCCTCTAAGACTTACTCATTTGTTTCTTTTTCCTTGATATATATTTGGGTACTAGCAATGGTCTTGTTCCACTACACATCAGAACACTGATGACTCAAACAATGGTTTTCATCATTGCTGTATTACACCCATTATCTTATCTGCCAGCTATTTTTTTCTTCTTCTTCACATTTTACTTGTTACTTTATAGATGAAAGAAGATCTTTGGCTTTAGTAGCCAAGCTTAAAGACTTAAGAGGAAATAAATATTAATTATTTATCATTGTAGCTGGATCCTGGCCAAAAAGCCCCCAAACATTCGGAAACAGTGAACAAAGATGGATGGAGTGTCTGAATAATTTACAGTTTCACGTGTAAATTCGTGCCAGTGCATCTCTAAGTGGTTTTACAGGATTTTATACAATCACTTAACGTTAACGGCTACTGTTGAGTTGTGGCAGTTACTCTTATTATAGTTAATGTACACTGATGGGATTTTTTTTCTTTCATAAGTTTAAATGTTTGACCATTAAGGAATTTAATAAGCTACTTTATAATGTTTATGCAAGTTACATAATGAGAAAATGTAGTATGATGAAAAGTGGAAACTTCTTCTTGATTCCTTCTGGCTAGAAACTTCTCTGGGCCCAGTTGCATAAACTGCTAAGACTCTTACAAGTTAGTCAATAATGTTCTTCTTTAAGACTTGTTTTTTGTTTTTTAAAATGTAGATATTGGTTTAATTTGATACTGAAGCCTGATTACCCCGAACTAACTGCTAGTTGGCCATACTAGTTCTTAAGAGACAGTCTTAACATAATGGCAACGGGCCCCTGGGTTTAAATTGAGTAAGATTTTAGCACAATACTTGAACTCAAAAGTTATAGCTATGAGAAATTTTAAATAGTATACAAGGTGTACACAAAGATATGTGTATAAAGAAAATGAAGCCTATTGCACTGTGATATTATTTTCATAATAATGAAACACAAATTTTTAATGAATCTAGATGCTTTACTTTTGATTTTACCCATTATTCTCTATAGTGATCTACTGATTTTTATGGATTTTTACTTAAATATAGCAGAATGTTGGAATAAATCTGACGGGTGTCGAACGACATGAGGGTAAGTAATTAATGACAGAATTTTTTTAATTTTTGGGTGAACTAACCCTTTAATACTTCTTTTTTTTTTTTTAAACGCCGTATTTTTCTTAGATTTTACCTTTATTCCACACCGCTGTCTCCACTGTCCTTTGAACGGCTCTTTTGCTTCCTGCTTCTATGAAGCCCATCCCTCCGAAAAACGCAATGGCCTTAGATTGGTTAGATGGCCAAATGTAGTTTGTAGTTCTGCAACAGCTCTCTCTCTTTCGCAATGACTGCGACGTGGCCTACCCACTTTGTTGCGTGTTCGCGGGGGCAGTGTTCATGTTAATAGCAAGGGTTTATGATGTCACCAACCCGGGAAGAAGCTTGTTGTGGTCCAAACCGGCCGTTTTTGTAGGCAATAAACTGCCATAACTTTAAAAGACAATATCTCCGTTTGCATTGAACTTTCAGCGCTGTAACTTTGCAGATACTGTTTATGCTCAAGCAGCAACATTACACACCAATTAAAGTTAAAAAAGTGAAATCGAATGCAACCACCCCTTTAACATTTGAAATAATTAATATTCCCCCCACAATGCACTAATGGGAATGAGTGGAGTGTCTAGGCAGAGGCTATTTACACTAACTCTGGACACTGATGTCTGATTGGGCCAGACAAAATTACGGAAGACCTTTTATTGTCAACAGCAGAAATAGTGTAGAGGTTAGACATGTGGCAGAAAGTTTTGACGCAAATCGACCCGAATCCGCCTTTTGCCGACCTCACTCTACTCCTTTTTCCCTTATCACATATCAGATCGGAAAGGCATTTATTTTCAATAAAAATGAAGAAAATATTCGAAAAGTGTAAATAAAGTGTCTAACGTGTGTTTAATATATATAAGTGTTTATCGTTTAGGGTTAGGGGCAGGTGTAGGGAGGACCTTATAGTCCCAATATGGTACCATCCATTTAATAATTTTAATAAATATAAGCATTTACACTCTATATTATTATTGTATAACGTTTAATGTACAACAACACTGAGGTGCAAATAGCATCTACCAATATTATAAGTATCTAACTACTTTTTGCAAAGAAAATAGGCCTGTTGCTCTTTTTACATAGTGTAAATAGATTTTATTGCTATTTTCACTTAGCGTAAATTAAAAACTATTGCTATTTGCACTTGACTTGAAATGTCATGAACAAAAATATTAATGTAACTTTTTCTAGCTTTTGGGTTGAAATATGACAAATCTTGACTGGTTTTGTGACATTGACTCGAGGTTTAGATGTGCTATGGCTTCAGGTCCCTGCACTCACTGCTGGGTCCGGCGACGTCTTTGGTGGGTCCTGGAGACATGGGCTCTGCACAGTACTGACACAGACAGTCTTTGCCATTGAATGTCACTCTGTCTCCAGCAGGAAATGGTCTCCTGTAGGTCATAAAATATACGATCCCTGTTAAAACTCCTCCCAGTGTCGGGCTTATACCATAAACCACAATGTCAGTGACTGTATAATGTTTAGTGTGTGCGGGTTTCCTTAGGCTCTTACTTGCAGACAGTGCACACAAAGCATGCTGGGTGGTAGGTCTTTCCGAGCGCAGTCACCACCTCCCCCTCCACGAACTCTCCGCAGATGTTACAGCGGGTGCCGTGGATGCGCTGGTAATCCACAGTGCACAGATATTCTCCATTCTTCATGAAGAATCCTCCCTGAGCCAGATCGCAGCCACATACTACAGCAAAACACACACAACCGTTCAAATGCTGCTTCTTATAATCAAATTCTTATGGTGTGTAATATACATGTACAGGACTGGCAGTGTGTGTGTTTTTGTGTACACACACACACACACACACTCTCACCAGCGACTTTATTAGGTACACCTGTTCAACTGCTCGTTAATACAAATATTTAATAAGCCAATCACATGTCAGCAACTCAATGCATTTAGACATGTAGACATGCAGTGTATCTCAATTTGCATACTATCTTTCCTAAATAGGCCTAGTACTCGAAAATATAATTAGTACATCCCAAATCTAGTTTTCGTAGTACGTTGAAAAGAGTATTCCAAAGACCGGATGGTCTACAATTTCCGGTTCGATTTTGAAGTGCAGATCGATGCACTCTAACGGCTAATATTGCCCACAACCCATTATGAGTTGGACGAGGATCCTGTTAGAACTACAAACACAAATAAAAAACTACAAACATGATGGCTGTGCGAGGTTCCGACAGTTAAGTAGAGAGGTTTAGAAAAAGGGGATCGAGTGAATAATTATAAGTATCTAACCTGATGAAAAAATATGTATTCAATGTTATCCACATTATATATCATCTTCAACAGCATTGAGAACTTTTGACATGATACGTTTGGCCATCTTTTAAACGCATCATCATATTCAAATTGCAAACACATGAGGGGAGTCTCCGCATAAAAGTCCCATGACTGGCAGATCAGCTTCCTACTAAGTTTATCTCCGTTACGGTAGGAAATTAAATGAAATTGAATGTGGAGGATTTAAATTGTGACAAGATGATTGACAGGGCAGTTTAAACGGTGACGGATGCATGTAACTAAGCAACAGAGCTGTCCATTAAAGATGACGAAGTAGTTTGTCCCAAAGCTTGTCTACTCTTCTGCTACACACTCAAAAGTATGTACTTTTTCTTCACAAAAAGAGTATATACTTTTAGGACGTAGTAGAAGTAGGCGAATTGGGACGCAACACTGGTCAAGACGACCCGCTGAAGTTCAAACTGAGCATCAGAATAGGGAAGAAAGGTGATTTAAGTGACTTTGAACGTGGCATGCGTGTTGGTGCCAGATGGGCTGGTCTGAGTATTTCAGAAACTGTTGATCTGCTGGGATTTTCACACACAACCATCTCTAAGGTTAACAGAGAATCAACCAAAAAAGAGAAAATATCCAGTGAGCGGCAGTTCTGTGGGCAAAAATGCCTTGTTGATACCAGAGGTCAGAGGAGAATGACCAGACTGGTTTGAGCTGATAGAGAGGCAACAGCAACTCATATAAGCACTCGTTACAACCAAGGTCTGCAGAAGAGAATCTCTGAACGCTCAACATGTCCAACCTTGAAGCAGAGGAAACCACTTCTGTCGGCTATGAACAGCATGCTACAATTCACACGGGCTCACCAAAACTGGACAACAGATGATTGGAAATATGTTGCCTGGTCTGATGAGTCTCGATTTCTGCTGCAAATTTGGCGTAAACAACATGAAAGCATGGATCAATCCTGCCCTGCCGGCTGCTGGTGGTGTAATAGTGTGGGTTTTTTTTTCTTGGCACATTTTGGGTCCCTTAGTACCAATTGAACATCGTTTAAACACCACAGCCTACCTGAGTACTGTTGCTGACCATGTCCATCCCTTTATGACCACAGTGTAGTAATCTTCTTATGGATATTTCCAGCAGGATAGCGCGCCATGTCACAAAGCACAAAAAATTTATACCGGTATATATTTGGAACAATAGTTGATGAGTGAAATTTTTAGGTTTAACCTTGATTTTTTTAAGGGTTATAATGACTCCTTTGTCATACATTCCTCTTCTTGTAACAGGATAGTGCAGCATAGTTGGTGCACTAGGAAAAGCAAGTGTAAAAATAAACCTCAGTGGAGGACAATGGCCAAAGAGAAAACATAACAGTCAGAAACCTTGAAATGCCTAATCTGAACCAACAGGCTCTCTGAAACACATTTAGAGCTCATTGTGTTTCATTTTAAGATCTTAAGAGCTCTATCAGCCACTTTCTGTTTTGGAGTCTTGTTGTCCAAACTATTTTTCATGGTTTTCCGCACCTCATCCTGGGTCCCCGCGGGCTGAACCGCGGCCGTGACTGATGCAGGATGTGCGATTTACTGAGAGAAAGAGCGAGTGGAAGTATAATAGATGTGTACAATGTGTACGTAGCGCACAGTAAGGCTCTGCAGTGCTGTTATGTAACAGACTTCAGTGATTCTCACAGCCTTCTACACAATCCGCTCCGATAAAAAGAAACTTCTGCAGGGCCGTATGAGGACAACACCACCCTAAGCTAGTCTCATGAATAAAGCGAGATACATTATCATTATAAATATGCAAATTATATGTATTTCTTTTAATAGTGAAAAATATTCATAAAAATAAGATTTTTACTGTAGAAAAAGTGGACCCACTTTATATTAGGTGGCCTTAACTATTATGTACTAACATTTAAATTATTAATTTGATACAATGCACTTATTGTGTACATACATGTTTTTACATTGTACTTACAGTTATAAAATTAACTGCATGTATTACATATGTAATTAATTTCTGTAGTTACATTTATAATTACGCTGTTTACACTTCTCTTACACCTAACCCTACCCTTAAACTTATCCATACCACCACACCTGTCCCTAACTTTACCCGTATCCCACCTCAATATCAGCAAGTGTTTTGTAATACAATATGAACACAATAAGTACATATTACTTATTTGTTGATGCAAGTACATAGTAGTTAAGGCCACCTAATATAAAGTGGGACTGCAAAAGTTTTTAAGGGCACCTTTAACCCATGTAAAACACATTTATTTTAAAAAAAATATTCATCCCAAACAGGTTTACAACAACATGAGGGTGAGTAAATGACAAAAACATTTTTGGGTGAACGATCCCTTTAAGTTAACCTGCAGTTACAACCAATATCAATCTGAATGGAATAAACGATATGACGAAAGCGTCTCCTGAATCATTTGATGTGATGAATAAATGAATAAATAATGGGCTTGGTAACAACGTCCTTTGACACATTTCCTACAGTCTGACTTTCATCTCTGGATGACCCAGACACAAAAGAATTCATTAACTCCAAGATTCAGATATTAAACTCTCATTCAATGTGATGAGCTGAGCTCTGTATGCTTTAGCATTAAAATTACATGCGTTTATATGCCTTTAAGAAGCAGAAGAATGATTATCTAGAAATTAGCTAAATATAAACTTAAAAAATAGATATGCAATTGGGAAACTCCAAAAATTTGAATGTATGAATTTAACTTTCTGTGATTTTATTTATTTTTACTGCATTAGTGTAGCCTGACGGGCCAGACCCAAATTAAAATGTTGGGTCTGGGAACACTCCATTGGCAGGGCTCAATCCGAGGGGCGGGATAAACGGTTGTCTTTCAAATTCCCTCTGCATGCAATAGGATAGCACTACAACCAACCAGAGCAACGAAGAAGGTGAAGCGGAGCTAATTGATAGATTAAACTTTCGCCATATCCAGTCGGCAAAACTCCGAACACATCTTCCTTTCTTACGAATGACTTCAGTGCCGTTCTTTGTTCTTTTCTCAAAGAAAAGCTTAACTCCAAGTCTTCCAGAGTCGCGGCCAAAGACGATTCGAAAGACCGCTGTTTGCCAGCTTCTTTGTTTACGAGTAGCACTCGGAACCGCGGCAACTCTGCCGTTAAGCCCGCCCAATGACTTTATACACGATGTGATTGGCCTGACCAGAGTTTGTTTTTTCCAGCTCACAAGCCAACAGAGAGTTGCTAGACGACCCTGGCTCCAAATTAGATATGCTGCCGCTAGGGTGCATCTAGATTTCTAGGCTAGCATTAGTTGACATACAAGTAAATTAAAACAATTAAAAATGCTCTAAAATATACATTTTATTTTCCAAAAAACACTTTTTTTTTTTTATACATGTTGGTCTTAATGTACATGATTCAATGGTAGATCACATTATGGAAGGTTGTGTACAAGTACATAAATGAAGAATAGAATGATATAGTCGTCTGTGTCCTGCTCTATGATTAGACTGATTAGATAGGCTGATTATTATTATACAGATTTACAGTAAGAATGACATAATCCCTGAGGGTGGTGAACACAAAGTAGACGCTTAGCTCTTACACTGATTATCTGCCCAGATTACTACGTCATGTTCAAATTCAATTCAAATAGCTGTGAGGGTCGATCCAGAGTTGTCTGAAAAGAGTTTATTATCTCATATTCATTATCACCTTGCATATTTAAAATTCATAAGCTGTTAAATCCCTAGTCTAAAATAGTCACTCTCCCTGAGACAGTGTCAGAGTCTCTGTCTGTGATGTATTAAGAGGTCAGTGAGGCCAGAGAGAATGACATGAACTCAGTCCTGTCAAGCGCATTTACATTGAAAAACAATGGAAAAGTAGTGCAGTGGAATGGAACAACGCATTCTGTGTGAACAGACTTATAGCCCTGTGACTGTTAGGAAAACAACAACTATAGGCCAATATACTTCCCAAATATACGTTTGGATGCACTTGACTGAATAATTTTTTTTCATTATCTTAAAAATATGAATCTTAAAAATGTTTATGCATATGCAGGCAATTAGTTTTGTAGAATTAAGTTGTTCAGCATACAACAATTGGTCCCACTTTAGTTAAGGGTCCAATTCTCACTATTAACTAACTATTTACTACAACTTTTGCCTCAATAAACTCATAATTACTTCTTATTAATAGTTAGTGAGGTAGGTATTGGGTAGGATTAAGGGATGTAGAATATGGAAAGAAGCCATCAATATGTGCTTTATAAGTATTAATAAACAGCCAATATCCTAGTAATATGCATGCTAATGAGCTACTAGTTAATAGTGAGAACTGGACCCTAAACTGAAGTGTTACCCAACATTTATATCACGTTTTGGTCACTACATAATTCCCATACTTCCATTTATTTCATAGTTTCGAATGTGACAAATAGTATTGATATAGAATAAGTATGTCCAAACCTTTGACTGGTAGTGTTTACATGGACAAGGCTACTTCCATTAATTAATCCATAAAGTTGTCATGTGCTACAGAGATGTAGCCTAGAAATCTAATTTGTAGCCAGGGTCGTCTAGCAACTCTCCATTGACTTGCGAGCTGGAAAAACCAAACTCTGGTCAGACCAATCACATCGTGTATAGAGTCGTTGGGCGGGCTTAACATAATGATGGCAGAGTTGTGACGGTTTCGCATGCGACTCGTAAACAAAGAAGCTGGCGAATAGCGGCCTTTCGAATCATCTTTGGCCGCGACTCTGGAGTTAAGCTTTTGTTTGAGAAAAGAACGGCACTGAAGTCATTCTTAAGAAAGGAAGATGTGTTCGGAGGTTTGCCGACCGCATACGGCGAAAGTTTAATTTATCAACTAGCTCCACTTCACCTTCTTCGTTGCAGCGCTATCTATTGTGTGCAGAGGGAATTTGAAAGACAACCGTTTATCCCGCCCCTCGGATTGAGCCCTGCCACTGGTGAGTTCCCAGACCCACATCTTGATGGCTAACAGCGATGTGCAAAAAAGAGCAGATCGTACATCATCATAATGCTGTTCTCTGTAATTGAAGTTGTACAGCGGGACAGAGAGAAAGTCTCTGGGTTAATTGGATCGCAGCTCAGGCATGACAGGATTTATTTTGTAATGTAGGATTATACCCAGGTCTGCATCAAGTGCTACTGACAAAATAGTCTGCATAATCTTGAGTGTTTTGCTAAAAGCAGATGGATTTGGTGGGCTTATTAAACCATGGCCCTGAAGTGACATTTAAGTACAAAAAAAAGCTGTAATATTGTGAAATATTATTAAAATGTAAAATAACTGTTTTCTATTTGAACATATTTTAAAATGTAATTTATTCCTGTGATGCAAAACTGAATTTTAAGCATCACTGCTCCAGTCTTCAGTGCCACATGATCCTTCAGAAATCATTCTAATATGATGATTTGCTGCTCAAGAAACATTTATGATTATTATCCATGTTGAAAGCAGTTGTGTAAAACTTTTTTAGGATTCTTTGATGAATAGAAAGTTCAAAAGAACAGTATTTATCTGAAATAGAAAGCTTTTGTAACATTGTACTACTTCTACATTCAAAAGTTTTGGGTCGGTAAGAATTAAAAAAAAAAGTTTGGAAGGGAACTTAAATAAATAAATACTTTTATTCAGCAAGGATGCATTAAATTGATCAAGTGACAGTATAGACATTTTTAATGTTGCAAAAGCTTTATATTTCAGATAAATGCTGTTCTTTTGAACTTTCTATTCATTAAATATGCAGCCTTGGTGAGCAGAAGAGACTTTTGACCGGTAGTGTATATACACATATATATATATATATATATATATATATATATATATATATATATATATATATATATATATATATATATATATATATATATATATGGATGGATAGATATTACAGTACATTATTATAAATACAGTTTTTATTACTCTTAATTGAGAAACAACATGAAAAATGTGTTCTTCTAGAATTATATATAAGGATTAATTAAATATATTAAATAATATAATAATAATAATCCAATGTCTAAATGAATTATAGCATGGCACACCACAGGGCACTACTGAAACCGCTTTAAATTTCATATTAACTCCTGCCATTTCACTGTTGTTGCTGACCTCACCTGTCCCTATAGAGTTAATTCTATATACAAACACTAGTGGGTAGGGTTTGTTCTTAAGACTTAGATCCTGAAACGTATGCTAAATAGGTCAAGCTGGAACCCATCTATAACACTCTTAACAATTACACAGTGATCCTGATTTTTGACTGGAGAGGTGAGTCATAGAAGACTCACACAAGACAAACATTCAGCAAACCAGAACTGCAGCATCTCAGACAGAGAGGATTGGACAATGAACATGCAACCAAAAGCTTGAAACCTGTCATTCACGTCAATCTCATATTTCACCCTAAAATCAAAACAAAACTAAAAAATATTTATGTTTGTATGAATTTATTAGGCCCTGTTTACTCTTGGTATTAAGATGCATTTTGGTTGATCAGATCACAAGTGGACGAAGATAAATACAGGTGTAAAAAGTTGTTTTGAGCTTGTCCACTTTCGACCACTACCAGAGGTAGTCGAAAACGCAATAGACTGGATTGCTTTCGTGTAAACGCTCATGTGGTCGAATGTGTTCGTACAGCCACAAAAGACCGCCTGCTCTCCGTCGACTGACCTAACATTTACATTTATGCATTTAGCAGACGCTTTTAACCAAAGCGACTTACAACTTATGGGTACACGAAGCGATTGGTCATGAAGAGTCGAGTAAGCGCAACAAGTGCCTGAAATACTGAGACCCTGTACATTGCTCAGTGTCGCACAGGCTAGAGTAGGGAGGGAAAAAAGGAGGAGAAAGAGGATTAAAAAAATTTTTTTATGAGGTTAAGTAGTGACGGAAGAGCTGAGTTTTTAGTTGACTTTTGAATGTTGTCAATGATTCTGCATTTCGAATGGCGTTGGGAAGATCGTTCCACCAGCTGTGAACGTTGAATGAAAATGCTCTGGAAAGGGATTTTTTGCCTCTCTGTGATGGTACCACAAGCTGTCACTCCTTAGCTGAGTGAAGGCTTCTGGTGGGGGTGTGGATTTGTAGAATCGAGTCAAAGTATGCAGGAGCTGAGCGCGTGGTGGCTCTGTAGGCAAGCGTCAGTGCCTTAAAGGGTTAGTTCACCCAAAAATGAAAATTCTGTCATTAATTACTTACCCTCATGTCGTTCGACACCCGTCAGACCTCTGTTCATCTTCGGAACAGAAATGAAGATATTTTAGTTGAAATCTGATGGCTCTGAAAGGCCTCCATTGGCTCAATGGCACGTTACACTCTCAAGACCCTTAAAAGGTACAAAAGACGTCGTTACAAAGTCCATCTCACTACAGTGGTTCTAAAATAACTTTATGAATCGGCGAGAATAGTTTTTGTGCGCAAAAAAACCCTAAATAACGACTTACATAGTGATGACGATTTCAAAACACGGCCTCATGAAGCTTCAAAGCGTTATGAATCAATGAGCCGAATGATGATTCGGATTGCGTGTCAAACCGCCAAACTGATGAAATTTGGCGATTCAAACTGCTGAATCGACTCGCTGATTCATAACGCTTTGAAGCTTCATGAGGCTGTGTTTTGAAATCGTCATCACTATATAAGTCGTTATTTAGGGTTTTTTTGCACACAAAAACTATTGTCGCCGATTCATAAAGTTATTTTAGAACCACTGTAGCGAGATGGACTTTGTAACGACGTCTTTAGTACCTTTTAAGGGTCTTGAGAGTGTAACGTGCCATTGAGCCAATGGAGGCCTTTCAGAGCCATCAGATTTCAACTAAAATATCTTCATGAACAGAGGTCTGACGGGTGTCGAACGACATGAGGGTAAGTAATTAATGACAGAATTTTCATTTTTGGGTGAACTAACCCTTTAAACTTGATGCAAGCAGCGAGTTGAAGCCAGTGGAAGCCATAAACATACGCATAAACATAATGCATAAACATTTTAGGAAGCGCGCCAGCCAGACAGGATTTAAACTTTGTCGGCTGAAGACCCAAGTTTGGTTTGAAGAGGAAAAACATACCAAGCACAATGATCTCTCACCATTCCTGATTTCTAACACACACTCACAGCGTAGACACAGCGTAAAGTAGACATCTATTCCTCATTCAGAACTGGACTTCATGGCACTGAAATGTAACATGTAAGTTGTATGTGTGCATAGGTGACATTCATTCACTCACCTTTGCATGTGAAGCACTTGATGTGGAAGTGTTTGGCCTGCACTCGTAACACCTCTCCCTTGCACACCTCTCCACATTTAGCACAGCGTATCAGAGGCTTCTCCGTCTGGTGGTGAGCTTCCTGTGTATGGGCCACTGTATAGAAAGAGAGAGAGAAAATAGTTTTGTCATGGTCTGTACCAGTACGTACAGGGTGACAGCGCAAGTACAGGTGGCATGTGAGAGGCTGGTATGGAGCTACTGCACGTCAAATACATTTAGTTCTACTATTCAGTTCAGTAACAGTCCATTTTGGTTTGCATTACGAAAGCAAGCTTAAGTTTGATTTTGGGGTCAGTAAATTAGACTTTTTGTTCAGCAAAGATGCATTAAATGGATCAAAAGTGACGGTAAAAAAACATTTATAATGTAACAAAAATATTCTATTTTAAAATAATGCAGAAATTTCCATTCATCAAAGAATCCTGAGAATCCCTGTTTCCACAAAAATATGAAGCAGCACAACTGTTTTCAACATCCGTAATGTAGCATATTAGAATGATTTCTGAAGGATCATGTGACACTGAAGACTGGAGTAATGATGCTGAAAATTCAGCTTTGATCACAGCAATTAAGTACATTTTAAAATATATTCAAATTGAAAACGGCTAATAATATTTCACAGTTTTACAGTTTTTTTTTTCTTCTGTATTTTTGATCAAATAAATGCAGCCTTGGTGAGCAATGTATCTGCTATGTATTTTCTCCTGCACAAGAGGCGTGATCAAAAGTGACTCTGTACCCAATTGGATAGTCCTTCAACAAATCAGACCACAAGAGGCGTGATCAACAGGAATCGATCCATCCCATCGCTATCCGTCATCGTGTTAAACCCGCCAATAGCGGGCCAGGTGGATAAGCCAGTCTGTGATTGGTTCCCGCAAAAGTGTAACAGACGCAGGATAAATTCATGTACAGGTTTCCAGACTGAGCTGCAGGGCGAAATCAAATACAAAAGTGGACTTCTTTCAAAAAAATAATTACATCTTCCTGACCCCAAACTTTTGAACGGTAGTGTACATCTAAAAACAACAACCACTGCACCTTAAATTCATCATGAAATGGCATATAATACTAGACTGGGTAAACCCAGCCCGATAGTCGCCCTGCAGCAAATTTGCGGGAACCAATCACAAACCGGCTTATCCACCTGGCACGCTATTGGCGGGTTTAACACAATGACGGATAGACAAGTGATGGATCGTTGGTCTGATTGGTTGAAGGACTATCCAATTGTGTACGGAGTCATTTGAACTATGCCCGTTGATCACGCCTCTTGTGCAGTAGAAAAGACAGAGCAGACTCCCCAGACTAATGTTCAATCTTAAAAGATTGAGCTTGGTCTGGTGAGAGCCAGACAAATACAATACAGGATATTCAGCAAGAAATCAAATTGTGATAAGTGCAGAAATGTGAAAGTCAGACTGTATACGTCTCTATTTCCTTTAGTATTCATACAGCAGATCATGTACCTTCAAATATTCCTTTCAAAAACACCCCCACTTCACTTCAGATTTCCTCGAAACCTGATTATAAATTCAGCCCTGAGAAATATGGCAAGAGCGAGCATTTCACATTCCCCCTGAGAAAGAGTTCAGCACAGACTGAAACACATAAAGCTTTTACTATTATTGATCTGCATTTGTTTTCCCTTTATTTTGCGTTAGTTCTGAGCTTCACTTCATCTAAAACAACCTTGACAATTATGAGTGTTATTAAAACATGACAGTGGGGCTTTAAAGGAAAAGTTCATGCATTATTTACTCACCCTCATGTCAATTTAAAGCCATATTTTAACTGGCAGGTCCTTTTGCTTATGACACACAAAAGTACACGCACTGCATCCGAATATGCCTACTTTCATATACGTGAAAAACTGTGAGCAGAGTAGTATGTCTGAATACAGTATTCATAAAACAGTAGGCGAAAAGTAAACCCGGATGACCTACTACTTCTGGTGAGATTCTGAAGTGTGCATTCGATGGACACTTTAATATCCCATGAGGCCACGGGAGAGGATTCGTAAATGGCAGTGAAGCAACACAACTGATGCTGGTAGGTCACATGACAGTGACAACATGGTGGATGTAGGACGTCCGAATTTCATTCATAACACCCGCATTCATACAATATAGAAATATGTTTCAAAGCAAATAGTATTTACTATAAAACATGCAATTTCGGATGCTGAGATGGTGCTTCACAACATGAGGGTGAGTAAATAATGCTTTAAATAATTCACCAGAAATAATTATTTTGTCATTATGTCATGACATTTTGATGAAAAATTACAAGGTAAAAACTATGATGACTGGATGAATTATTCACAATAAGAATAAAATCTGAAGTACTACAGAGTACTAGTCTGCAAATGAAGATCCAACTTGTTTTTGATTGTATGGTAATATCATATCCACTATAAAGCAGTGCACCCCAAAACCTTCTCAAAACCTTTTTGAATTAAGGAAGCATCTCTCAAGATACCTTCTTCATTCCAACCCTCCATTCCCTCTCTCCACGGTGTCTACACTAATCCAGACTCATTCTGTCTCAAAGTGTTGAACATCAAACACAGACAGTCCCTGCGCTATTGAATCACCATCACAGGGAAGGGAAGGGCTGGATGGGTGTGCATGCGTGTTGGATTGTACGAGTCTCGCGGGACATCCATTTCGCAGACGCAGACTTTTTTTCATACATATTTATGCGTCGACTTTCTTCCCCTGCCCCCTTTCCAAACCCTCTTCACCCTCACGTCCCAGGCTAAACAAAGCACTGGAAAGTGGGATCAGAGCCATATCTCTCACTGCCAGAGCTGAGGCATCGTTCTCCATCATAAACATATTCAGCATTCATGAAAATATCAGTGAAAGTACATTTAAAAAGAGGAATAAAATGTAAATGAAGCCGTCTCTAATGTTTCCTCGTGTTTATATGATTACAACCAGATTTGACAAGAAAAATACTTAAAGGGATGGTTCACCCAAAAATGAAAATTACCCCATAATTTACTCACCCTCTCAAGTCATCCTAGGTGTATGACATTCTTTTTTCAGACGAATAAAATCGAAGTTATATTACAAAAGTCCAGGCTAATCCAAGCTTTAGAATTTGATTTATAGTTGCTCTGTTTTTGAAGTCCATAAAAAGTGCATCTGTCCATCAAATAACATGCTCCACGCGGCTCCGGGCTGTTAATAAAGGCCTTCTGGAGCGAATCGATGCGTTTGTGTAAGAAAAATATCCATATTTAAAACTTTATCAAGTAAACTTACGGCCAACCGCCTTCCCTGTTCAATTCAGGCAGTCGGCCGAAAGTTTACTTGATTAGGTTTTAAATATGGATATTTTTCTTACACAAACGCATCGATTCGCTTCAAAAGGCCTTTATTAACACCCCAGAGCTGCGTGGAGCAGTTATTTGACGGACAGATGCCCTTTTTATGGACTTCAAAAACAGAGCAACTATAAATCAAATTCTAAAGCTTGGATTAGCCTGGACTTTTGTAATATAACTCCGATTTTATTCGTCTGAAAGAAGAATGTCATATACACCTAGGATGACTTGAGGGTGAGTAAATTATGGGCTAATTAAAATTTTTGGGTGAAATATCCCTTTAAAGGAGTTCACCCATAAAAGAAAATTCTGTCATCATTTACTCACCCTCAAATTGTTTGCATAAAAATCCAAAATATATTTTGTGTTCGGAAGAAGAAAGAAATTCATACAGGTTTGGAACTTGAGGGTGACTAAATGATGACAGAATTTTCATTTTTGGGTGAACTATCCCTTTAAGATATAATGTCTTGTTTTCTGAAACAATTATCAAAACTATGTAAGTTCATGCTTAAAACAAGAAAATATCAGGATTAAGAAAAATAAACTTAATTCAAAGAGAAAACAAGATTATTTGTCTTAAACCCACTGACAGATATATTTTCTTGTTTTAAGCATAAACTCACTTAATTTTGATATATTTTTCCAAAAACAAGACCGAATATATCAAGTCATTTTCCTTCTCAAGTAAATGTATCTTGATTTCAAGTCACCATGAAATGAAAATGGACAGTTTTTTTATTATTAAATATTGCAGTATTCATTATAAATGATTTATCCATGTACATATTTTTTAATATCTCTAATATAATAATCTTTAATCCAAATAACTTCCCTTCCCTCTTGCAGCAACATCTCTTCTCTGATTAAGTGCTTATGGCGCGAGGGCAGGACAACCTGTCACTCATGAGATCGACCAATAGCAAACCACACCCATCCAATCAATTCCTGATGGACAAAATCAAATCCCGCCCTACATTTTTCTTGTTCGAAAAGCTGTTTCGCTTTGATACACGTCACAATAGGCAAGAAAAGACTATCTATTTAGATATTTGTAACACTAGTAAACTACTAAATCTCCTACTTAACGTTAATCGTGCACAACCCCCCCCCCCCCCCCCCTGTTCACAGTATCCCCCAGAGTTAGATAAGTCCATACATACCATTCTCATCTCTGTGCATGCCATAACTCTGTCTGACGCACCCACCGTTAGCCTAGCTTAGCACAAAGACTGGAGGTAAACAAAGTGACAAAATAACGCCAACATTTTCCGATTTACATGTTGTGATGTGTATAGTTACATTGTGACATCACATCACAACACAACATGTAAATAGGAAAATGTTGGTGTTATTTTGTCACTTATTGAGCAGTAGGCTAGCTGGAGCTGTTTACCTCCAGTCTTTGTGCTAAGCTAGGCTAGCGGTGGGTGCGTCAGAGAGAGGTATGGCACGCACGGAGATGAGAATGGTATGAATGGACTTAACTAACTCTGGGGGATACGGTGAATAAGTCCAAAAAGTCGGCATGTTCCTTTAAATGTGTCTTTGAACTCATTTGTTTAATTTGAGTTGGCTCTACTCAAACCAATTAATTATTTTAAGTGTTTGGGTTTACAGTGTGGTCTCTAGATATGACACAGGTCCTTATGGAAGCATGTAAAAGATACATTAAAAAGGTAACAACAAGCTTATTTGTCTCATATAACAGTTCTCACAGTCTACAAGCCAAATAAATCACTCACTAATGTAAAAACTGTACTGAGAGATCACAGAAAAAGAGAATGAGAGTCGGGATTCGGGAGAGAAGTTGACAGCTACCGTACTTCACTCGCTGAGAAGCTTTATAAAAGACTTCCTCCAGGCATTTACGCTGATTAAGCTCTGAAGTGGCACAACAAGATTAAGTGGGCCGGTCAGAACAGTTAACCTCCAGCTCTGAGAGCCCAGCATTACTCATATTACTTCAGACTCACAGCTCGATGGACTTGCTCTCCACTGTCTATGCAGACAGCTGCCTTGACTTGGATGAAACTTGATTAGTGTATGATATGGAATTCATTTCAATAGAGTTTTGCATTAGGCATGTTGCACAGCGAATGGCACAATACTCTAATAAGCACAAATATATACAGAACACACAAAGACAGGGTAAAACTATTTTTACTAGTCCTCACAAAATTTGCTTGGATTCATCTATCATTGTGGATTTATATTTTCTCAATTGCATTATATGTTTGGCTTCTCTACGATGGGTACATGCAATGCCACCGTTGGACAAAAAATACCATGGTTCTAACATTAAATATAAGTTTTTTGGACACTAGCATTATGGTCACACCATGGTATTCTTTGATTATAATTTTTTTATGTTTTTGAAAAGTCTCTTATGGTCACCAAGGCTGCATTAATTTGATCAACAATACAGTAAAAACTGTATTTTTGTGAAATATTATTACAATTTTAAACAACTGTTTTCTATTTCGAATTAGTGCTATCAAATCGATTAATCACATCCAAAATAAAAGTTTGTGTTTAAATAATATATGTGTGTGTACTGTGTATAATTCTTATGTATATATAAATGCACTCCTTAATGTATATATTTAAGAAATATTTGCATGTATATACTGTATATATATTTATATAATTTATATTATATACAAATATAAATATTTTATATAAATAGCACTAATTAGAAAATGTTTTAAAATGTAATTTATTAATGTGATGCAAAGCTGAATTTTCAGCATCATGACTCCAGTCTTCAGTGTCACATGATCCTTCAGAAATCATTCTAATATGATGATTTGCTGCTCAAGAAGCATTTATGATTATTATTTTTTCAGGATTCTTTGATGAATAGAAAGTTCAAGAGAACAGCAATTATTTGAAATCGAAAGTTTTTTAATATTATAAATGTCTTTACGATTATTTTTGATGAGTTAAATACACCTTTGCTGAATAAAAGTATTAATCATTTTTTTTTAATCTTTGAATGGTAATGTATATGAATAATGTAATGAAAGAGTACCATCTGTTCTCACATTGCCGGCAATACGGGAGTGCAAGGAACAAATAAAATGCAACTAACCATATAATCCTGCATAGAAATTATAGCAAGATAAATGCTCTAATTCACTTTTATAAGTGTGTGTGTGTGTGTGTGTGTTGTTTTGCTGATTGTGTGTCAAATCAAACATTGGTGTAAACTCATCTGTTACTTTGTAGAAACTGGCCGTTTAGACAGATGCCACCATGAGCAAGTTGTGTAACATGAATCAAAAGTGCAGAAGGTAAACAAATTATGAATTGTTCCTTTGAAGGACATTTTTGTTTACATGACAAATTTATTTGACAATTTTAACAAAGTATTTGCTTGCCACTTGATGTGAAGTAAAATATGGGTCCTGAAACATAAGCAGTAGAGAAATACTAGTATAAAGGCACAGTAACATCACCATTTGACATGGTACTACAAAAGCACTGTAGTTTGTCAGAGCATGTACAGTGCAGGCATTTATCATTGAACATCCCAAGATAACACTTTATTTCGATTGTCCAGTATAGACATTCTACTAACTATAAGTAACATTGCAACTACATGGCAACTAGCAGTCATTAGAGTATCAGTACACTCTAAAAAATGCTAGGTTAAAAATAACCCAAGTTGGGTTGAAAATGGACTAACCCAGCAATTGGGTTGTTTTTACCCAGCGATTGGGTTGTTTTTACCCAGCGATTGGGTTGTTTTAAACAAACATTTAAACCAACCGCTGGGTTAAAACAACCCAATTGCTGGGTTAGTCCATTTTCAACCTAACTTGGGTTATTTTTAAGCCAGCATTTTTTTGAGTGTAGACTGTCTGCTTAATATCTGCTCTTTATTTTGATGCACCCCAACAGACATTCTACTGACTATAAGTAACTTCGCAACTACATGCCAACTTATTCTACTAACCCTAACCTAACAGTTTAAGAATACTCTAGTTAGTTGACATGTAGTTGCAAAGTTCCTTATAGTTAGTAGAATGTCTAAAGTGGACCATCGAAATAAAGTGTAACCGAACCCAATACTGTAGTATCATAATATTGCATACTCTCAAATTACCTTTAATGAGTAAAAGGGAAAGAGGAGCTGATTATATTCTGAAATAAATAAATACTGAAAGTCTATAATGTTTGCGCTGAGAAAGACGCATTTTACACTTGCAGTCTTCCCTCTGTAGTATAAAAAGACCTTATGTCCCATTCATAGTCATTATAGTTAAAGACACAATGCAGGAAATGAACAGCAACTCTGCATCTCTGCAGATGAACTGCAGCAGGAATGAGACATCTTTAAAGAGACACCCTAAAACCGAAAGGGGCCACTGCAGGCGAGACACAACAATGGACTCTACCTTCCTGTCAGCGTTGCTATGGCGACGGCTGCGGGCTGCGCGTGTGTACCTCACGGTTCTGCGTCCCATTTAAACTGCAACACAGCCGGAGCGACGTGCCGCAAACTCAATCCGACAATGCAATGACCGACAGCTCTGATCCAATAACCTGTGGACCTGAGAGGTACGACTGCAGCACAAAGGACGGTTCCTGTGATTCAAATAGCTCTCACACACACATAAACTAAGATTATCAACCCATGTTTAACAAATGAACCACAAGATACAGTGTCAGAATCACCTTAAAAAAGAGGTGAGATCCAGCCTGAATCTCTGCAGATAGAGCATTCTGGGACTGATAGCGATGAAAGAACAGCATGTGATGATTCACACTTACTATAAACCACTTGAAAGGTATAAAAGTGACTGTTTTCTGAGCTTGTAAAGGACCATTTACTCTAAAAAGTGTGCAATGTGACCACACTATGATACAAAGATGGTCAGTTATATATACACACACTCACCTTTCTTCTTGACCATGACCATCAGTGATAAGTGAAGATGAATCAATAATCAGCCCTGGTCGAGTCGTATCCAGTGAGATTCAACGCCACATTCAAAAAGCTAAGCGAAGTGAACTAATACAGATGAATAAAAGAGGGCAACGTGAGTAAGAGAAAGCTAAAAACGTCTCCCAAAACAACAGAGGCAGCCCGGCGCGTGCCTGCTCCCCTGTACCCCTCTGTCTCCTCCTCTTCTTGCCCCCACCCCATGTCCCATCCCCCTTTTCTGTCTCATTAATCCGAGGACTCGCCCATCTTCCTCTGCAGTCTGGAAGGTACCAGCTCTGCCAAGCAGAATTTATGATTGTAGCAGCCAATTTGGCTTGATTAAGCTAAAACAAGCATTAAAAAGATTATGTGGATCACATCAAATGGTGGTCATCATACTATAAAATATCCTGTTAGCAGTGTTGGGCACGTTACTTTAAAAAAGTAATTAGTTATAGTTACTTCTTACAAATAGTAACTGAGTTAGTAACTGAGTTACGTCATTATAAAAGTAACTAATTACCAGGGAAAGTAACTACTGTGTTACTTTTTTTTTTTTCCTTCAAATGTTCAAATATGTCAAATAACTTGGATGCCCCCAATTTTAAATATGTTAAATTAATGAATTGGACACTAAATAGAATAAATTGCTATTATAAAACATTGTACATTAAATGTACACTATTGTAATGTTGCTGTGGGACAATGTGAGAGACACCTATCAAATTCAATATATTATTGTAAATATTATCAGTAGTATCACTACTATAGTGTAAATATTGTGTAAATAGTATCAGTACTTCTTTACTACTCCTCTGGTAGTGGAGCTCACGTTATCACCTGGGTTTTTAGCCACTAATGTTGTGGCTGTGATGATGTGAGGCTTCATTAGATTAGAATTACCGACCACCGATGGGGAGAGACTCTTTCTTCCTGGGCATAAGCTGCACGTTACATAAACATTCTTACCTTTTACCTCAACGAGGGAAAAGTAGCGCTTATACTTCCAGTTTGCGAAAACTACCTTTGAAGTCGTTGGACTGCCATCGTTGACTGTGCATATGCGTGTGCGTCATAGGTGTGTGTGTGTGTGTGTGTGTGTGTGTGTGTGTGTGTGTGTGTGTGTGTGTGTGTGTGTGTGAACTCAACCTATCAACCTCAACCTTGTCTCCCACCCACCAATCATCATCAGTTATGTGTAGCAAAAACGCTTCAGTGAGCTCAATTATAGTAACGCCGCATTTTTTTCCCCCCAGTAACGCTAACGGCATATAACGGAAGAAACAGTAATTCGTTTGATTACTCGTTAATGAAAAAAGTAATTCCGTTAGTAACGCCGTTTATCTATAACGCCGTTATTCCCAACACTGCCTGTACGTTTCAGATCTGAAAACTTCCGTGTTAGTCCAAAAACGCTTTTATTGAAACCAAGCCCAGCGAAGACCGCCTCTGAAGAAGAAAATCAACGCCTACTTCATCATTGCAACTTTGGCCCCGCCCACTGGTGTGTTAGTGAGATGATGAGGAGAGAAGAGCAATACAGGATTACTGGACTAAAAATAACATTACCCTCCAAAGGATCCTAATGCTAGGAATTATGTTATTTATTTTCAACAATTTTAATGTCTCAATTGAGCATTATCTATTTGTATTCGGTACATTTCACTGATGATTCTTTGGTAAATCAGTCGCAATTTTGGTGCAGGCTTTGCAAACAGACTTTTATGATATGGACTCGACAGTAATGCCACAACATTTAAGTAACCGTGTTAATTCTAATGCCTGATCTGGGACCAATGATTTCTGATATGTAATGATTCATGTACAGTCAGATGTTCTTTATCCATGTGTCCATAAATCAAACCAGTGGATAAACAGTCAACTTCACGTTGATTCTCTTAGTAAAATGAAAATAATCTGTTATTTAAACTGATTAAATTATATATAGAAAGTGATCAAAGAACGCTCCCTTTACAAGCTGTCAATCAAACAGCATTCATGTCTGTGATTGGCTACAATGCTCATCACTGCAAGCTTTCATGTCACAATCTAAATATAATGCTATAGATCTACATATAATGCTATAATCAACACTTTTCATGATTAGTTAACCTTGAGAGCTGTAATAGTAAAAAAGGTCCACATGTAATACTTATTTCATATGCAAAGATGTTAGCCAATCACAGCAGTGGGCATTTACACTGAAGTCTCACAGCAGCCAATCACAGCAGTGGGCGTTTACACTGAAGTCTCACAGCAGCCAATCACAGCAGTGGGCGTTTACACTGAAGTCTCACAGCAGCCAATCACAGCAGTGGGCGTTTACACTAAAGTCTCACAGCAGCCAATCACAGCAGTGGGCGTTTACACGGAAGTCTCACAGCAGCCAATCACAGCAGTGGGCGTTTACACTGAAGTCTCACAGCAGCCAATCACAGCAGTGGGCGTTTACACTAAAGTCTCACAGCAGCCAATCACAGCAGTGGGCGTTTACACTGAAGTCTCACAGCAGCCAATCACAGCAGTGGGCGTTACACTGAAGTCTCACAGCAGACACGCCCCTTCAAACAAAGCATTCAAATCAGTGGGCTAAAACCAGGGTAGGAAAAATGCTTCTTATTTCTAAATTTTTGATGTAAAAATCATACTAACATTGTAAGTGCACCCCAGGAAACATTATATAAACAATAAAACAATGCAGTTCATGACCCTTTAAAATATATAAAAAAGAAATATTCAATAAAATACTAATATTAACTAAAAATATAGTAAAGTGTATAATTTCTTTGCCATTAACATCAGCAAATGGAATAAAAAAATGAATAAACAAAAAGCAGGTTTCCTAAACACTCGCTGCCTGCTGTTGGTTGAACAAACTCACATCAGGTTGAGCCAATGTTTCTGTCCCAGGCTGGTCGGGATGTTCAAACAAATAAAGCTGTCAAACAAAGAAAAACACTGCTTTCTGCTAAAAACCCTGGAATAAGCAGTTTTCTGAAATGCACGAAGACATAGCCAGAGTTATCACAGTGTTGACACTTTTCAGAGGATTCAACATGCAAATGGCTTCTGAATATAAAAATTGGATTTTTAGAAATCAATCAATCCTCACTCTTCCCCTTTAAATGCCATACATTTCACTGAAACGTCTAATAAAACTACAAAACAACTAAACCGCAATGTCAGCATCTTTGCTGAGAAAGACCAGCCGTGCCGTCTTCACCTGACATATCCTTAAGGATCACAGGTTTGCCTGGGATCACAACAGCAGACAGGACATGATCTGGCTTAATCCACTATAAAAATCCCTGTGTTTAAGCTTTGACTATCCAACAGCTGATGTCACTCTCAAACAACTACATCAGCACAGTATACTACTCCCAAAAAAAAAAAAGTTCACTCCATTCAAAAATAGCTGTGAATTCTGACAAAATATTTTTTGCAAGGACCATATAAATAACAAATACTACAATATTTCTGCAGGGCTCTTAAAAGACGTTTCTCTGTCTGCTTCCTTTCATTTTGTTTATTCATACATGCAGTTTTGAATGGGTTTATCAGAAATATCTGACAGCACAATAACAGAACAACAAGCCAAAGACCAGTCCAAACAACTACACAGCAGTGATTCACAAACGCATATACAGAAAATAAAGAAGAAATGAGCCAACGTGTGTGTAGACTTTGTGATCATAATTTTACAGTACAAGAATTAGCATGTACAAAATATTTCACAAGCATAAAAACAATAAGTTAAGTGTTATATAATGTTTTTTTTTTGTTCAAGATTAATGTTAAGTGGGAGATAGTAGTGCTTAATGCTTTGCTACACTGTAAACCCGAAATAAGTTGGCAAAACTCAAAAAAATTCAGTTAAGAAATGTTTAAGTAAGCAGAACTTGCAGATTTTTATTTTGTAATCATACATTTTAATTGTTCTGAACTTGAAATATTTGAGTAAGCTAATTCATACATTTAACTTAAAATTACCATGTAATGTCGAATTTTTAGTAGTGGAAACTTGACTAGCTTTAATTAGCTAATTCAATAAATGGCACCTCTCTAATTGGTTACACAATGCTTTAGTAGCATTATCATAGCCCTTGCTGAAAGAGGACAGCAATATAAAAAATTTAACATACTGCATATCTGTTCTCAAACTAAGCTCATGCTCCACTCGTCACCATGATGGAACCCTACAAAAAACCAGCATAACAGAAACTCGTCTAAAATAAAAACATAATATAACATGTTGGCATTTACGGTCCCTTGTTTTGAGTGTCATGGCAAAGCATGCTCGGAAACATAAATCCCAGCCCAGTTTCAGTTAAATTTAAGTTAGTCAAAATTAAAAGAAACAAGTTCATAAAACTCAAAACAATGAAACTATTCAGATTCCTTAAAATGTGTCAGTTTTGAGAACTGAAAAGAAAAAGAAAGTTCCAAATACTCATAAAAGTTCTTTTGATTGAACTATTTTGTTTAATTTGAGTTGGCTCTACTCAAACTAATTCATTATTTTGAGCGTTAGGGTTTACCGTGTATGCTAATTTAGAAGAGTTTCTGTTATGTTGGGTTCTTGGGGGTTCCATCATGGTGACGAGTGGAGCATAAGATGTTTGAGAACAGATACTGTATGTTAAATGTTCTATATTGCTGTACATATTCCGCAATTGCGGTGCTATCAAAGCATTATGTTGCCAATTAACAAGTTAGGGTTTACATGCAGCAATATACTCGCTGCTTAATATTTTGGATATAGTCTGGATCAGAAGGAACCTGGAGGATCATCAACCTGAGGTGGCAGCTTTGACATGCCTACAAGCATCAATGAAAACTTTTCCATAAGCCAAAAACATACTTTAGCTAATCATAGATTGGATAGTGGACACATTACTCTAGAGAACTAAATGTATGTGACTGCCACTTGGTCAAGTTTTGCATTAGTGTAACGTCCAGCTAGTAGTTGCTGTGCGAGTAAACCTCACTCCTCTGATATCAAGACATGCTCTAGCGTCACAGCTTTTAGCCTCCTTGTTAGAGCGTCCGACTCTCATGCCGGTGGACCCGGGTTCGAGTCCCGCTTGGAGCGGGCGGTTCGAACAGGAGGGGTTACATTAGAAATTAATGACATGGGTTTGATTCTCAGAGATCAGGAGGTCATGTTTTGGGATAAAAGCAAATGTAATGGAAATAGTTAATAGTTACATTAAAGGTGCACTATGTAACTTTTCTGTCCACTAGAGGTCACCTGTTCAAAACAAAGGCGTAGTTTGATCGCTCCAGCAAGGCCCCTGGAGCGATTGTTAATGAGAAGAGCGGCGGGACTTTTATTATGACAGTTTCCGGTGGGACTTTTATTATGACACAGTTGCCGGCACCACTTCCGGTTTTCCGGTCATGAGTATGAGGTAATGCAGCTCTGGTTATCATATTAGATACATCTGAGTGTGTTGAAAATGATGTTATGATGTTATGACGTTACTCTGTGTGTTCTCTCGGCAGCTGCTATGACACTTGTTGCACACTGCAGTGAGAGTAAAGCGTTTCTGCAAAATAAAACTGGAAACCGAGGGTAACACTGATATTGACAGGCGACTCCCTCACGCGTCCCGGTTCCTCGGTTAAAATAGCAATTTCTCACAATTTACAAATAGTTGGAAACATTTGGGATATTGTAAGTACTTAACTGAACAAAATAGATAACACTGGCCTAGTGGTTTTTGGATATTTTATTAAAAAAAATTACATAGTGCACCTTTAATAATCTCTACTGTAGATCCAACTTGCATGAAGTCAACATAGCATTCAGCATAAGATAGGATGGGCTAAAACACACTCAGCATACTATTTTCATTATATTTAGGGGTTCAAGCACGAAGTGCTGAAACCCTATTGTAATTGTAAGGGTTTTTATTATTATTATTCTCCGCTAAAACGCATCGTGCAGCCCAAACCGTAAGGGCTGGAGCGTTGAAACTTTGTCAGATGGTAGCCCAAAAATCGAGGAGAGGTTATCAAATTATGAGCCAAATTGGCCTATAGGTGGCGCTATAGCAATCAATTGTGCGAAACTGCTCATAACTCCTAAACCGTATGTCATAGACTCAAGTGTCTTATATCATTGGAAAGCTGAATACCTGACGTAAATAATGTATATCTCCGATTTCATTTCCGGTATGCAAATTTTTCCGTCATTTTGAATTTTGTTGAAAAACTACTTTTGCGAACTAGTCCCTGGATTTTAACCCGATCGGAACCAAACCAGTGCAGAAATGTTCTCTGGAGTCTGAATATCAATAATTATCGAAAAAAAGTTGAAATTTCGATTCACGGTTGCTAAGGTTCAGAAAACGAATGTTGTGGGAGGAGCCTATTTTACTAAAATGGCTATAACTCAAGAACAAAATGAGATATCTTTACCAACCTTGGTACACATATGTATGGGCTGAGTGTTTGGTCACGATAAAACAATCGCGACGATTGAACACTTGGTGGCGCTATAACACAAAAAAAACATGAAAATGGCTATAACCACCCGACCGCTAGTCCGATTGACTTGAAAATTGGTATGCAGTGTCTTGATCCAAGGTGCCATATATGTCTATGAGGACATTGGCGTATCTTAAAAAACATGGTCGCTATCGGCCAATGAATTTTGAGTACATCTAAGACAAGGTTAACGGAAGCTGATCGGAATGAAACTCGGTGGGCATGTTTGACTCATGGCCCTAGAGGTCTGTAAGAATTTTGAAAGAAATCGGCCACTAGTTGGCGCTAACAAGTTTTATGGCACTGTAATCACGTGGTGTTTAACACATCCACGAAATATGCATATCGTTTGATAGACCTCCTCATATTGAACAACTTTGCCTCTGGAACCATTGCTGTCAATCCAATTGTTCATTAAATATTTGCAATTATGTTAAAAACCTACTTTTGCGAACTAGTCCCTGGTTTTTTGCCCGATCAGAACCAAACCAGTCTAGGACAATTCTTTGGACTCTCTAGATCAATAATTATTAAAAAAAAGTCAAACTTTTGCATTTAAATGGCTATAACAGTGTCATTTAGAAGAGGGATGTAGCAAAATACACTCAATAGCCTATAAATCTTAATGGAAAACTCAAAACGTCACTAAAATTGTTATGTATATGTGACATAACATGCTGAAGAAGTGTGCAAAGTTTCATGGAGATTGGACCATAGGTGGCGCTATAACTGTTAAAAAGCTTTGAAAACCATGTATTCCCTATGATGAATTGCCTGTATTGGCTGTAAATGGTATTTTCCATCTCTGTAATCAGGTGGGGTTAAAAACATCCACATAATATGCATATATTATGATAGATCTCCTCATGCTAAACAACTTTGCCTCAAGAACCAATACTGTCAATCAAATCGTTCATTAAATATTAACGATTATGTTAAAAACCTCTTTTTGCAAACTAGTAATAGATTTTTCGACCTGATCAGAACCAAACCAGTGCAGTACAATTCTCTGGACTCTTTAGAGCAATAATTATAAAAAAAGTTAAACTTTTGCATCTGAATGGTTATAACAGGGTAATTTCAAGATGTGGCCTTGACCAAGTGTCTCCAAATGCCTATATCTATTCAATGAATGCTCAGATCTACTTAAAAACAAGTCAGTACATGTATCCTATGCCTCTTAACAAGCATGAAAAATTTCAGACAGATCGGACAATATTTGCCTCTATAACAGTTAAAAAGGTGAAAATTACAGAGTTCATATCAAAATAATGGTATATTAAGCCAATAAGTGGTCGTTTGCTGCCCCCCGCTGTTCATTTTATTGTACTACACACAAAATAATTGATCTCTAAGTCATATTTAACTGCTCATAACTCCTAAACCGTATGTCGTAGACTCAAGTGTCTTGTATCATTAGAAAGGTGAGTCCATGATGAACAAAACTAATATGTTAAACGAATGTTGTGGGAGGAGCCTATTTTACTAAAATGGCTATAACTCAAGAACAAAATGAGATATCTTAACCAAACTTGGTACACATGTGTATGGGCTTAGTCTTGGTTATAATAAGCCAATAAGTGGTCGTTTGCTGCCCCCCGCTGTTCATTTTATTGTACTACACACAAAAAAATTTATCTATAAGTCATATTTAGACTTTAAAAAAATCACTATTTAAACATTTACATCACATGTAGTCAAAATTAATCTATTAAGTATTACTACTGACAATTGTGTCACATTGAGAAATGTGAATCTTGAAGGAGACTTGCAGGAATTTTGTTATGTTTACTGCAACATCATATAGTTATAATGTCTGTATCTACAACATAATTTGTGTGTAGTCCAATGTTTCTGAATACACTTTTAATAATCTGATTAATAGTTACAAAGATCTATGTGAAATGATCATAGACCATAGCATTAAAAAAAATGTGTGTGTGTGTGTGTGTGTGTGTGTGTGTGTGTGTGTGTGTGTGTGTGTGTGTGTGTGTGTGTGTGTGTGTGTGTGTGTGTGTGTGTGTGTAAGCATGCATAATGGAACAACTGGTTTGAAGCCTATTTCAGAGCCTATTTTACTAAAAGGGCTATAACTCAAGAACGAAATGAGATATCTTCACCAAACTTTGTACACATGTGCATGGGCTCAGTCTTTGGTCACAGTAAAAATAATTGTGAGGATTGAACACTTGGTGGCGCTATAACATGAAGGAAACATGAAAAGGGCTATAACCACCCGACTGCTAGTCCGATTGACTTGAAAGTTGGTATGCAGTGTCTTGGTCCAAGGTACCATGCATGTCTATGAGGAATATGGTGTAACTCAAAAAACATGGCCGCTATTGGCCAATGAAATTTGAGAACCTATTAGACAAGGTTAACGGAGGCCGATCGGAACAAAACTTGATGGGCATGTTTGACTCATTGCCCTAGAGGTCAATAAGAATTTAAAGAAATTGGCCACTAGCAGGCGCTAACGAGTTTTATGGCTCTGTAATCACGTCATGTTTCACATATTCCCACAATATTGATATCATTTGATAGGTCTCCTCATACTAAACAACTTTGCCTCTAGAATCATTGCTGTCAATCAAATCGTTCATTAAATATTCACAATTTTCACAAATTTTGCAAACTAGTCCCTGTTTTTTTGCCCGATTGGAACCAAACCAGTCTAGGACAATTCTCTGGACTCTCTAGATCAATAATTATCAAAAGAAAGTTGAACTTTTGCATTTGGATGGCTATAAAAGGGTCATTTAGAAAAGAGACGTGGCAAAATACACTCAAAAGCCTATAAATTCTAAGGGACAACTCAAAACTTCACGAAAATTGGTGGGCATGTGTGACATTAGATCCTTAACAAGCATGCAAAGCTTTACAGAGATCGGACCATAGGTGGCGCTATAACTGTTAAAAACCATATGTTTCCTATGGTAAATTGCCTGTAATTTAAGTTTTCCATCTATTATTTCAGTGTTTAAAATCTTGCTAAATAAAACCTAATGTCTTTTGATGCTTGTGTGCTTAAAGGCCTTAAAGGCTTGAACCCCGCTAAATGCTGCTTGTTATTAGGGGTTCAAGCACGAAGTGCTGAAACCCTATTGTAATTGTAAGGGTTTTTAGGGGTTCAAGCATGAAATGCTGAAACCCTATTGTAATTGTAAGGATTCGTAAAACGCATCGTGCAGGCCAAACCGTAAGGCCTAGAGACATGAAACCTGGCCAGATGGTAGGCCTCAGTTTGGGGACAACCTATCAGAGTATGACCCCGAATGGCCCATAGGTGGCGCTACAGCAACCAAAAGTTCAAAATTGCTCATAACTCTTAGACTGTTTGTCCCAGGATCAAGTGTCTTATATCGTTGGAATCCTTGGCTCAAGGCAGACAAAATGGCTATCTCCGATTTGGATGTAGGCAGGGAACATTTTCTGCTATGTCGAATTTTGTCCAAAACCTACTTTTGCGAACTAGTCCCTGGTTTTTTGCCCGATCGGAACCAAACCAGTCTAGGACAATTCTCTGTACTCTCTAGATCAATAATTATCGAAAAAAAGTTGAACTTTTGCATTTGCGTGGCTGTAACAGGGTCATTTAGAAAAGGGGCGTGGCAAAATACACTAAAAAGCCTATAAATCCCAAATGAAAACTCAGAACTTCACCAAAATTGATTAGCATATGTGTCAGAACATGATGAGGAAGCATGCAGAGTTTCATGGAGATCGGAGAATAGGTGGCGCTATAACTGGCAAAAAGCCTTCATTCTTATTAGGGGTTCAAGCATGAAATGCTGAAACCCTATTGTAATTGTAAGGATTCGTAAAACGCATCGTGCAGGCCAAACCGTAAGGCCTAGAGACATGAAACCTGGCCAGATGGTAGGCCTCAGTTTGGGGACAACCTATCAGAGTATGACCCCGAATGGCCCATAGGTGGCGCTACAGCAACCAAAAGTCCAAAATTGCTCATAACTCTTAGACTGTTTGTCCCAGGATCAAGTGTTTTATATCGTTGGAATCCTTGGCTCAAGGCAGACAAAATGGCTATCTCCGATTTGGATGTAGGCAGGGAACATTTTCTGCTATGTCGAATTTTGTCCAAAACCTACTTTTGCGAACTAGTCCCTGGTTTTTTGCCCGATCGGAACCAAACCAGTCTAGGACAATTCTCTGGACTCTCTAGATCAATAATTATCGAAAAAAGTTCAAATTTTGCATTTGCGTGGCTGTAACAGGGTCATTTAGAAAAGGGGCGTGGCAAAATACACTAAAAAGCCTATAAATCCCAAATGAAAACTCAGAACTTCACCATAATTGATTAGCATATGTGTCAGAACATGATGAGGAAGCATGCAGAGTTTCATGGAGATCGGAGAATAGGTGGCGCTATAACTGGCAAAAAGCCTTCATTCTTATTAGGGGTTCAAGCATGAAATGCTGAAACCCTATTGTAATTGTAAGGATTCGTAAAACGCATCGTGCAGGCCAAACCGTAAGGCCTAGAGACATGAAACCTGGCCAGATGGTAGGCCTCAGTTTGGGGACAACCTATCAGAGTATGACCCCGAATGGCCCATAGGTGGCGCTACAGCAACCAAAAGTTCAAAATTGCTCATAACTCTTAGACTGTTTGTCCCAGGATCAAGTGTCTTATATCGTTGGAATCCTTGGCTCAAGGCAGACAAAATGGCTATCTCCGATTTGGATGTAGGCAGGGAACATTTTCTGCTATGTCGAATTTTGTCCAAAACCTACTTTTGCGAACTAGTCCCTGGTTTTTTGCTCGATCGGAACCAAACCAGTCTAGGACAATTCTCTGTACTCTCTAGATCAATAATTATCGAAAAAAGTTCAACTTTTGCATTTAGGTGGCTATAACAGGGTCATTTAGAAAAGGGGCGTGGCAAAATACACTAAAAAGCCTATAAATCCCAAATGAAAACGCAGAACTTCACCAAAATTGATGAGCATATGTGTCCGAACATGGTGAGGAAGCATGCAGAGTTTCATGGAGATCGGATCGTAGGTGGCGCTATAACTGGCAAAAAGCCTTCATTCTTATTAGGGGTTCAAGCATGAAATGCTGAAACCCTATTGTAATTGTAAGGATTCGTAAAACGCATCGTGCAGGCCAAACCGTAAGGCCTAGAGACATGAAACCTGGCCAGATGGTAGGCCTCAGTTTGGGGACAACCTATCAGAGTATGACCCCGAATGGCCCATAGGTGGCGCTACAGCAACCAAAAGTCCAAAATTGCTCATAACTCTTAGACTGTTTGTCCCAGGATCAAGTGTTTTATATCGTTGGAATCCTTGGCTCAAGGCAGACAAAATGGCTATCTCCGATTTGGATGTAGGCAGGGAACATTTTCTGCTATGTCGAATTTTGTCCAAAACCTACTTTTGCGAACTAGTCCCTGGTTTTTTGCCCGATCGGAACCAAACCAGTCTAGGACAATTCTCTGGACTCTCTAGATCAATAATTATCGAAAAAAGTTCAACTTTTGCATTTAGGTGGCTATAACAGGGTCATTTAGAAAAGGGGCGTGGCAAAATACACTAAAAAGCCTATAAATCCCAAATGAAAACGCAGAACTTCACCAAAATTGATGAGCATATGTGTCCGAACATGGTGAGGAAGCATGCAGAGTTTCATGGAGATCGGATCGTAGGTGGCGCTATAACTGGCAAAAAGCCTTCATTCTTATTAGGGGTTCAAGCATGAAATGCTGAAACCCTATTGTAATTGTAAGGATTCGTAAAACGCATCGTGCAGGCCAAACCGTAAGGCCTAGAGACATGAAACCTGGCCAGATGGTAGGCCTCAGTTTGGGGACAACCTATCAGAGTATGACCCCGAATGGCCCATAGGTGGCGCTACAGCAACCAAAAGTCCAAAATTGCTCATAACTCTTAGACTGTTTGTCCCAGGATCAAGTGTTTTATATCGTTGGAATCCTTGGCTCAAGGCAGACAAAATGGCTATCTCCGATTTGGATGTAGGCAGGGAACATTTTCTGCTATGTCGAATTTTGTCCAAAACCTACTTTTGCGAACTAGTCCCTGGTTTTTTGCCCGATCGGAACCAAACCAGTCTAGGACAATTCTCTGGACTCTCTAGATCAATAATTATCGAAAAAAGTTCAACTTTTGCATTTAGGTGGCTATAACAGGGTCATTTAGAAAAGGGGCGTGGCAAAATACACTAAAAAGCCTATAAATCCCAAATGAAAACGCAGAACTTCACCAAAATTGATGAGCATATGTGTCCGAACATGGTGAGGAAGCATGCAGAGTTTCATGGAGATCGGATCGTAGGTGGCGCTATAACTGGCAAAAAGCCTTCATTCTTATTAGGGGTTCAAGCATGAAATGCTGAAACCCTATTGTAATTGTAAGGATTCGTAAAACGCATCGTGCAGGCCAAACCGTAAGGCCTAGAGACATGAAACCTGGCCAGATGGTAGGCCTCAGTTTGGGGACAACCTATCAGAGTATGACCCCGAATGGCCCATAGGTGGCGCTACAGCAACCAAAAGTCCAAAATTGCTCATAACTCTTAGACTGTTTGTCCCAGGATCAAGTGTTTTATATCGTTGGAATCCTTGGCTCAAGGCAGACAAAATGGCTATCTCCGATTTGGATGTAGGCAGGGAACATTTTCTGCTATGTCGAATTTTGTCCAAAACCTACTTTTGCGAACTAGTCCCTGGTTTTTTGCCCGATCGGAACCAAACCAGTCTAGGACAATTCTCTGGACTCTCTAGATCAATAATTATTGAAAAAAGTTCAACTTTTGCATTTAGGTGGCTATAACAGGGTCATTTAGAAAAGGGGCGTGACAAAATACACTAAAAAGCCTATAAATCCCAAATGAAAACGCAGAACTTCACCAAAATTGATGAGCATATGTGTCCGAACATGGTGAGGAAGCATGCAGAGTTTCATGGAGATCGGAGAATAGGTGGCGCTATAACTGGCAAAAAGCCTTCATTCTTATTAGGGGTTCAAGCATGAAATGCTGAAACCCTATTGTAATTGTAAGGATTCGTAAAACGCATCGTGCAGGCCAAACCGTAAGGCCTAGAGACATGAAACCTGGCCAGATGGTAGGCCTCAGTTTGGGGACAACCTATCAGAGTATGACCCCGAATGGCCCATAGGTGGCGCTACAGCAACCAAAAGTTCAAAATTGCTCATAACTCTTAGACTGTTTGTCCCAGGATCAAGTGTCTTATATCGTTGGAATCCTTGGCTCAAGGCAGACAAAATGGCTATCTCCGATTTGGATGTAGGCAGGGAACATTTTCTGCTATGTCGAATTTTGTCCAAAACCTACTTTTGCCAACTAGTCCCTGGTTTTTTGCCCGATCGGAACCAAACCAGTCTAGGACAATTCTCTGTACTCTCTAGATCAATAATTATCGAAAAAAAGTTGAACTTTTGCATTTGCGTGGCTGTAACAGGGTCATTTAGAAAAGGGGCGTGGCAAAATACACTAAAAAGCCTATAAATCCCAAATGAAAACTCAGAACTTCACCAAAATTGATTAGCATATGTGTCAGAACATGATGAGGAAGCATGCAGAGTTTCATGGAGATCGGAGAATAGGTGGCGCTATAACTGGCAAAAAGCCTTCATTCTTATTAGGGGTTCAAGCATGAAATGCTGAAACCCTATTGTAATTGTAAGGATTCGTAAAACGCATCGTGCAGGCCAAACCGTAAGGCCTAGAGACATGAAACCTGGCCAGATGGTAGGCCTCAGTTTGGGGACAACCTATCAGAGTATGACCCCGAATGGCCCATAGGTGGCGCTACAGCAACCAAAAGTTCAAAATTGCTCATAACTCTTAGACTGTTTGTCCCAGGATCAAGTGTCTTATATCGTTGGAATCCTTGGCTCAAGGCAGACAAAATGGCTATCTCCGATTTGGATGTAGGCAGGGAACATTTTCTGCTATGTCGAATTTTGTCCAAAACCTACTTTTGCGAACTAGTCCCTGGTTTTTTGCCCGATCGGAACCAAACCAGTCTAGGACAATTCTCTGGACTCTCTAGATCAATAATTATCGAAAAAAGTTCAACTTTTGCATTTAGGTGGCTATAACAGGGTCATTTAGAAAAGGGGCGTGGCAAAATACACTAAAAAGCCTATAAATCCCAAATGAAAACGCAGAACTTCACCAAAATTGATGAGCATATGTGTCCGAACATGGTGAGGAAGCATGCAGAGTTTCATGGAGATCGGATCGTAGGTGGCGCTATAACTGGCAAAAAGCCTACTCAGTCTAGGACAATTCTCTGGACTCTCTAGATCAATAATTATCGAAAAAAGTTCAACTTTTGCATTTAGGTGGCTATAACAGGGTCATTTAGAAAAGGGGCGTGGCAAAATACACTAAAAAGCCTATAAATCCCAAATGAAAACGCAGAACTTCACCAAAATTGATGAGCATATGTGTCCGAACATGGTGAGGAAGCATGCAGAGTTTCATGGAGATCGGATCGTAGGTGGCGCTATAACTGGCAAAAAGCCTTCATTCTTATTAGGGGTTCAAGCATGAAATGCTGAAACCCTATTGTAATTGTAAGGATTCGTAAAACGCATCGTGCAGGCCAAACCGTAAGGCCTAGAGACATGAAACCTGGCCAGATGGTAGGCCTCAGTTTGGGGACAACCTATCAGAGTATGACCCCGAATGGCCCATAGGTGGCGCTACAGCAACCAAAAGTCCAAAATTGCTCATAACTCTTAGACTGTTTGTCCCAGGATCAAGTGTTTTATATCGTTGGAATCCTTGGCTCAAGGCAGACAAAATGGCTATCTCCGATTTGGATGTAGGCAGGGAACATTTTCTGCTATGTCGAATTTTGTCCAAAACCTACTTTTGCGAACTAGTCCCTGGTTTTTTGCCCGATCGGAACCAAACCAGTCTAGGACAATTCTCTGGACTCTCTAGATCAATAATTATCGAAAAAAGTTCAACTTTTGCATTTAGGTGGCTATAACAGGGTCATTTAGAAAAGGGGCGTGACAAAATACACTAAAAAGCCTATAAATCCCAAATGAAAACGCAGAACTTCACCAAAATTGATGAGCATATGTGTCCGAACATGGTGAGGAAGCATGCAGAGTTTCATGGAGATCGGAGAATAGGTGGCGCTATAACTGGCAAAAAGCCTTCATTCTTATTAGGGGTTCAAGCATGAAATGCTGAAACCCTATTGTAATTGTAAGGATTCGTAAAACGCATCGTGCAGGCCAAACCGTAAGGCCTAGAGACATGAAACCTGGCCAGATGGTAGGCCTCAGTTTGGGGACAACCTATCAGAGTATGACCCCGAATGGCCCATAGGTGGCGCTACAGCAACCAAAAGTTCAAAATTGCTCATAACTCTTAGACTGTTTGTCCCAGGATCAAGTGTCTTATATCGTTGGAATCCTTGGCTCAAGGCAGACAAAATGGCTATCTCCGATTTGGATGTAGGCAGGGAACATTTTCTGCTATGTCGAATTTTGTCCAAAACCTACTTTTGCCAACTAGTCCCTGGTTTTTTGCCCGATCGGAACCAAACCAGTCTAGGACAATTCTCTGTACTCTCTAGATCAATAATTATCGAAAAAAAGTTGAACTTTTGCATTTGCGTGGCTGTAACAGGGTCATTTAGAAAAGGGGCGTGGCAAAATACACTAAAAAGCCTATAAATCCCAAATGAAAACTCAGAACTTCACCAAAATTGATTAGCATATGTGTCAGAACATGATGAGGAAGCATGCAGAGTTTCATGGAGATCGGAGAATAGGTGGCGCTATAACTGGCAAAAAGCCTTCATTCTTATTAGGGGTTCAAGCATGAAATGCTGAAACCCTATTGTAATTGTAAGGATTCGTAAAACGCATCGTGCAGGCCAAACCGTAAGGCCTAGAGACATGAAACCTGGCCAGATGGTAGGCCTCAGTTTGGGGACAACCTATCAGAGTATGACCCCGAATGGCCCATAGGTGGCGCTACAGCAACCAAAAGTTCAAAATTGCTCATAACTCTTAGACTGTTTGTCCCAGGATCAAGTGTCTTATATCGTTGGAATCCTTGGCTCAAGGCAGACAAAATGGCTATCTCCGATTTGGATGTAGGCAGGGAACATTTTCTGCTATGTCGAATTTTGTCCAAAACCTACTTTTGCCAACTAGTCCCTGGTTTTTTGCCCGATCGGAACCAAACCAGTCTAGGACAATTCTCTGTACTCTCTAGATCAATAATTATCGAAAAAAAGTTGAACTTTTGCATTTGCGTGGCTGTAACAGGGTCATTTAGAAAAGGGGCGTGGCAAAATACACTAAAAAGCCTATAAATCCCAAATGAAAACTCAGAACTTCACCAAAATTGATTAGCATATGTGTCAGAACATGATGAGGAAGCATGCAGAGTTTCATGGAGATCGGAGAATAGGTGGCGCTATAACTGGCAAAAAGCCTTCATTCTTATTAGGGGTTCAAGCATGAAATGCTGAAACCCTATTGTAATTGTAAGGATTCGTAAAACGCATCGTGCAGGCCAAACCGTAAGGCCTAGAGACATGAAACCTGGCCAGATGGTAGGCCTCAGTTTGGGGACAACCTATCAGAGTATGACCCCGAATGGCCCATAGGTGGCGCTACAGCAACCAAAAGTTCAAAATTGCTCATAACTCTTAGACTGTTTGTCCCAGGATCAAGTGTCTTATATCGTTGGAATCCTTGGCTCAAGGCAGACAAAATGGCTATCTCCGATTTGGATGTAGGCAGGGAACATTTTCTGCTATGTCGAATTTTGTCCAAAACCTACTTTTGCCAACTAGTCCCTGGTTTTTTGCCCGATCGGAACCAAACCAGTCTAGGACAATTCTCTGTACTCTCTAGATCAATAATTATCGAAAAAAAGTTGAACTTTTGCATTTGCGTGGCTGTAACAGGGTCATTTAGAAAAGGGGCGTGGCAAAATACACTAAAAAGCCTATAAATCCCAAATGAAAACTCAGAACTTCACCAAAATTGATTAGCATATGTGTCAGAACATGATGAGGAAGCATGCAGAGTTTCATGGAGATCGGAGAATAGGTGGCGCTATAACTGGCAAAAAGCCTTCATTCTTATTAGGGGTTCAAGCATGAAATGCTGAAACCCTATTGTAATTGTAAGGATTCGTAAAACGCATCGTGCAGGCCAAACCGTAAGGCCTAGAGACATGAAACCTGGCCAGATGGTAGGCCTCAGTTTGGGGACAACCTATCAGAGTATGATCCCGAATGGCCCATAGGTGGCGCTACAGCAACCAAAAGTTCAAAATTGCTCATAACTCTTAGACTGTTTGTCCCAGGATCAAGTGTCTTATATCGTTGGAATCCTTGGCTCAAGGCAGACAAAATGGCTATCTCCGATTTGGATGTAGGCAGGGAACATTTTCTGCTATGTCGAATTTTGTCCAAAACCTACTTTTGCGAACTAGTCCCTGGTTTTTTGCTCGATCGGAACCAAACCAGTCTAGGACAATTCTCTGTACTCTCTAGATCAATAATTATCGAAAAAAAGTTGAACTTTTGCATTTGCGTGGCTGTAACAGGGTCATTTAGAAAAGGGGCGTGGCAAAATACACTAAAAAGCCTATAAATCCCAAATGAAAACTCAGAACTTCACCAAAATTGATTAGCATATGTGTCAGAACATGATGAGGAAGCATGCAGAGTTTCATGGAGATCGGAGAATAGGTGGCGCTATAACTGGCAAAAAGCCTTCATTCTTATTAGGGGTTCAAGCATGAAATGCTGAAACCCTATTGTAATTGTAAGGATTCGTAAAACGCATCGTGCAGGCCAAACCGTAAGGCCTAGAGACATGAAACCTGGCCAGATGGTAGGCCTCAGTTTGGGGACAACCTATCAGAGTATGACCCCGAATGGCCCATAGGTGGCGCTACAGCAACCAAAAGTTCAAAATTGCTCATAACTCTTAGACTGTTTGTCCCAGGATCAAGTGTCTTATATCGTTGGAATCCTTGGCTCAAGGCAGACAAAATGGCTATCTCCGATTTGGATGTAGGCAGGGAACATTTTCTGCTATGTCGAATTTTGTCCAAAACCTACTTTTGCGAACTAGTCCCTGGTTTTTTGCTCGATCGGAACCAAACCAGTCTAGGACAATTCTCTGTACTCTCTAGATCAATAATTATCGAAAAAAAGTTGAACTTTTGCATTTGCGTGGCTGTAACAGGGTCATTTAGAAAAGGGGCGTGGCAAAATACACTAAAAAGCCTATAAATCCCAAATGAAAACTCAGAACTTCACCAAAATTGATTAGCATATGTGTCAGAACATGATGAGGAAGCATGCAGAGTTTCATGGAGATCGGAGAATAGGTGGCGCTATAACTGGCAAAAAGCCTTCATTCTTATTAGGGGTTCAAGCATGAAATGCTGAAACCCTATTGTAATTGTAAGGATTCGTAAAACGCATCGTGCAGGCCAAACCGTAAGGCCTAGAGACATGAAACCTGGCCAGATGGTAGGCCTCAGTTTGGGGACAACCTATCAGAGTATGACCCCGAATGGCCCATAGGTGGCGCTACAGCAACCAAAAGTTCAAAATTGCTCATAACTCTTAGACTGTTTGTCCCAGGATCAAGTGTCTTATATCGTTGGAATCCTTGGCTCAAGGCAGACAAAATGGCTATCTCCGATTTGGATGTAGGCAGGGAACATTTTCTGCTATGTCGAATTTTGTCCAAAACCTACTTTTGCGAACTAGTCCCTGGTTTTTTGCCCGATCGGAACCAAACCAGTCTAGGACAATTCTCTGTACTCTCTAGATCAATAATTATCGAAAAAAAGTTGAACTTTTGCATTTGCGTGGCTGTAACAGGGTCATTTAGAAAAGGGGCGTGGCAAAATACACTAAAAAGCCTATAAATCCCAAATGAAAACTCAGAACTTCACCAAAATTGATTAGCATATGTGTCAGAACATGATGAGGAAGCATGCAGAGTTTCATGGAGATCGGAGAATAGGTGGCGCTATAACTGGCAAAAAGCCTTCATTCTTATTAGGGGTTCAAGCATGAAATGCTGAAACCCTATTGTAATTGTAAGGATTCGTAAAACGCATCGTGCAGGCCAAACCGTAAGGCCTAGAGACATGAAACCTGGCCAGATGGTAGGCCTCAGTTTGGGGACAACCTATCAGAGTATGACCCCGAATGGCCCATAGGTGGCGCTACAGCAACCAAAAGTCCAAAATTGCTCATAACTCTTAGACTGTTTGTCCCAGGATCAAGTGTTTTATATCGTTGGAATCCTTGGCTCAAGGCAGACAAAATGGCTATCTCCGATTTGGATGTAGGCAGGGAACATTTTCTGCTATGTCGAATTTTGTCCAAAACCTACTTTTGCGAACTAGTCCCTGGTTTTTTGCCCGATCGGAACCAAACCAGTCTAGGACAATTCTCTGGACTCTCTAGATCAATAATTATCGAAAAAAGTTCAAATTTTGCATTTGCGTGGCTGTAACAGGGTCATTTAGAAAAGGGGCGTGGCAAAATACACTAAAAAGCCTATAAATCCCAAATGAAAACTCAGAACTTCACCATAATTGATTAGCATATGTGTCAGAACATGATGAGGAAGCATGCAGAGTTTCATGGAGATCGGAGAATAGGTGGCGCTATAACTGGCAAAAAGCCTTCATTCTTATTAGGGGTTCAAGCATGAAATGCTGAAACCCTATTGTAATTGTAAGGATTCGTAAAACGCATCGTGCAGGCCAAACCGTAAGGCCTAGAGACATGAAACCTGGCCAGATGGTAGGCCTCAGTTTGGGGACAACCTATCAGAGTATGACCCCGAATGGCCCATAGGTGGCGCTACAGCAACCAAAAGTTCAAAATTGCTCATAACTCTTAGACTGTTTGTCCCAGGATCAAGTGTCTTATATCGTTGGAATCCTTGGCTCAAGGCAGACAAAATGGCTATCTCCGATTTGGATGTAGGCAGGGAACATTTTCTGCTATGTCGAATTTTGTCCAAAACCTACTTTTGCGAACTAGTCCCTGGTTTTTTGCTCGATCGGAACCAAACCAGTCTAGGACAATTCTCTGTACTCTCTAGATCAATAATTATCGAAAAAAGTTCAACTTTTGCATTTAGGTGGCTATAACAGGGTCATTTAGAAAAGGGGCGTGGCAAAATACACTAAAAAGCCTATAAATCCCAAATGAAAACGCAGAACTTCACCAAAATTGATGAGCATATGTGTCCGAACATGGTGAGGAAGCATGCAGAGTTTCATGGAGATCGGATCGTAGGTGGCGCTATAACTGGCAAAAAGCCTTCATTCTTATTAGGGGTTCAAGCATGAAATGCTGAAACCCTATTGTAATTGTAAGGATTCGTAAAACGCATCGTGCAGGCCAAACCGTAAGGCCTAGAGACATGAAACCTGGCCAGATGGTAGGCCTCAGTTTGGGGACAACCTATCAGAGTATGACCCCGAATGGCCCATAGGTGGCGCTACAGCAACCAAAAGTCCAAAATTGCTCATAACTCTTAGACTGTTTGTCCCAGGATCAAGTGTTTTATATCGTTGGAATCCTTGGCTCAAGGCAGACAAAATGGCTATCTCCGATTTGGATGTAGGCAGGGAACATTTTCTGCTATGTCGAATTTTGTCCAAAACCTACTTTTGCGAACTAGTCCCTGGTTTTTTGCCCGATCGGAACCAAACCAGTCTAGGACAATTCTCTGGACTCTCTAGATCAATAATTATCGAAAAAAGTTCAACTTTTGCATTTAGGTGGCTATAACAGGGTCATTTAGAAAAGGGGCGTGGCAAAATACACTAAAAAGCCTATAAATCCCAAATGAAAACGCAGAACTTCACCAAAATTGATGAGCATATGTGTCCGAACATGGTGAGGAAGCATGCAGAGTTTCATGGAGATCGGATCGTAGGTGGCGCTATAACTGGCAAAAAGCCTTCATTCTTATTAGGGGTTCAAGCATGAAATGCTGAAACCCTATTGTAATTGTAAGGATTCGTAAAACGCATCGTGCAGGCCAAACCGTAAGGCCTAGAGACATGAAACCTGGCCAGATGGTAGGCCTCAGTTTGGGGACAACCTATCAGAGTATGACCCCGAATGGCCCATAGGTGGCGCTACAGCAACCAAAAGTCCAAAATTGCTCATAACTCTTAGACTGTTTGTCCCAGGATCAAGTGTTTTATATCGTTGGAATCCTTGGCTCAAGGCAGACAAAATGGCTATCTCCGATTTGGATGTAGGCAGGGAACATTTTCTGCTATGTCGAATTTTGTCCAAAACCTACTTTTGCGAACTAGTCCCTGGTTTTTTGCCCGATCGGAACCAAACCAGTCTAGGACAATTCTCTGGACTCTCTAGATCAATAATTATCGAAAAAAGTTCAACTTTTGCATTTAGGTGGCTATAACAGGGTCATTTAGAAAAGGGGCGTGGCAAAATACACTAAAAAGCCTATAAATCCCAAATGAAAACGCAGAACTTCACCAAAATTGATGAGCATATGTGTCCGAACATGGTGAGGAAGCATGCAGAGTTTCATGGAGATCGGATCGTAGGTGGCGCTATAACTGGCAAAAAGCCTTCATTCTTATTAGGGGTTCAAGCATGAAATGCTGAAACCCTATTGTAATTGTAAGGATTCGTAAAACGCATCGTGCAGGCCAAACCGTAAGGCCTAGAGACATGAAACCTGGCCAGATGGTAGGCCTCAGTTTGGGGACAACCTATCAGAGTATGACCCCGAATGGCCCATAGGTGGCGCTACAGCAACCAAAAGTCCAAAATTGCTCATAACTCTTAGACTGTTTGTCCCAGGATCAAGTGTCTTATATCGTTGGAATCCTTGGCTCAAGGCAGACAAAATGGCTATCTCCGATTTGGATGTAGGCAGGGAACATTTTCTGCTATGTCGAATTTTGTCCAAAACCTACTTTTGCCAACTAGTCCCTGGTTTTTTGCCCGATCGGAACCAAACCAGTCTAGGACAATTCTCTGTACTCTCTAGATCAATAATTATCGAAAAAAAGTTGAACTTTTGCATTTGCGTGGCTGTAACAGGGTCATTTAGAAAAGGGGCGTGGCAAAATACACTAAAAAGCCTATAAATCCCAAATGAAAACTCAGAACTTCACCAAAATTGATTAGCATATGTGTCAGAACATGATGAGGAAGCATGCAGAGTTTCATGGAGATCGGAGAATAGGTGGCGCTATAACTGGCAAAAAGCCTTCATTCTTATTAGGGGTTCAAGCATGAAATGCTGAAACCCTATTGTAATTGTAAGGATTCGTAAAACGCATCGTGCAGGCCAAACCGTAAGGCCTAGAGACATGAAACCTGGCCAGATGGTAGGCCTCAGTTTGGGGACAACCTATCAGAGTATGACCCCGAATGGCCCATAGGTGGCGCTACAGCAACCAAAAGTTCAAAATTGCTCATAACTCTTAGACTGTTTGTCCCAGGATCAAGTGTCTTATATCGTTGGAATCCTTGGCTCAAGGCAGACAAAATGGCTATCTCCGATTTGGATGTAGGCAGGGAACATTTTCTGCTATGTCGAATTTTGTCCAAAACCTACTTTTGCGAACTAGTCCCTGGTTTTTTGCCCGATCGGAACCAAACCAGTCTAGGACAATTCTCTGGACTCTCTAGATCAATAATTATCGAAAAAAGTTCAACTTTTGCATTTAGGTGGCTATAACAGGGTCATTTAGAAAAGGGGCGTGGCAAAATACACTAAAAAGCCTATAAATCCCAAATGAAAACGCAGAACTTCACCAAAATTGATGAGCATATGTGTCCGAACATGGTGAGGAAGCATGCAGAGTTTCATGGAGATCGGATCGTAGGTGGCGCTATAACTGGCAAAAAGCCTACTCAGTCTAGGACAATTCTCTGGACTCTCTAGATCAATAATTATCGAAAAAAGTTCAACTTTTGCATTTAGGTGGCTATAACAGGGTCATTTAGAAAAGGGGCGTGGCAAAATACACTAAAAAGCCTATAAATCCCAAATGAAAACGCAGAACTTCACCAAAATTGATGAGCATATGTGTCCGAACATGGTGAGGAAGCATGCAGAGTTTCATGGAGATCGGATCGTAGGTGGCGCTATAACTGGCAAAAAGCCTTCATTCTTATTAGGGGTTCAAGCATGAAATGCTGAAACCCTATTGTAATTGTAAGGATTCGTAAAACGCATCGTGCAGGCCAAACCGTAAGGCCTAGAGACATGAAACCTGGCCAGATGGTAGGCCTCAGTTTGGGGACAACCTATCAGAGTATGACCCCGAATGGCCCATAGGTGGCGCTACAGCAACCAAAAGTCCAAAATTGCTCATAACTCTTAGACTGTTTGTCCCAGGATCAAGTGTTTTATATCGTTGGAATCCTTGGCTCAAGGCAGACAAAATGGCTATCTCCGATTTGGATGTAGGCAGGGAACATTTTCTGCTATGTCGAATTTTGTCCAAAACCTACTTTTGCGAACTAGTCCCTGGTTTTTTGCCCGATCGGAACCAAACCAGTCTAGGACAATTCTCTGGACTCTCTAGATCAATAATTATCGAAAAAAGTTCAACTTTTGCATTTAGGTGGCTATAACAGGGTCATTTAGAAAAGGGGCGTGACAAAATACACTAAAAAGCCTATAAATCCCAAATGAAAACGCAGAACTTCACCAAAATTGATGAGCATATGTGTCCGAACATGGTGAGGAAGCATGCAGAGTTTCATGGAGATCGGAGAATAGGTGGCGCTATAACTGGCAAAAAGCCTTCATTCTTATTAGGGGTTCAAGCATGAAATGCTGAAACCCTATTGTAATTGTAAGGATTCGTAAAACGCATCGTGCAGGCCAAACCGTAAGGCCTAGAGACATGAAACCTGGCCAGATGGTAGGCCTCAGTTTGGGGACAACCTATCAGAGTATGACCCCGAATGGCCCATAGGTGGCGCTACAGCAACCAAAAGTTCAAAATTGCTCATAACTCTTAGACTGTTTGTCCCAGGATCAAGTGTCTTATATCGTTGGAATCCTTGGCTCAAGGCAGACAAAATGGCTATCTCCGATTTGGATGTAGGCAGGGAACATTTTCTGCTATGTCGAATTTTGTCCAAAACCTACTTTTGCCAACTAGTCCCTGGTTTTTTGCCCGATCGGAACCAAACCAGTCTAGGACAATTCTCTGTACTCTCTAGATCAATAATTATCGAAAAAAAGTTGAACTTTTGCATTTGCGTGGCTGTAACAGGGTCATTTAGAAAAGGGGCGTGGCAAAATACACTAAAAAGCCTATAAATCCCAAATGAAAACTCAGAACTTCACCAAAATTGATTAGCATATGTGTCAGAACATGATGAGGAAGCATGCAGAGTTTCATGGAGATCGGAGAATAGGTGGCGCTATAACTGGCAAAAAGCCTTCATTCTTATTAGGGGTTCAAGCATGAAATGCTGAAACCCTATTGTAATTGTAAGGATTCGTAAAACGCATCGTGCAGGCCAAACCGTAAGGCCTAGAGACATGAAACCTGGCCAGATGGTAGGCCTCAGTTTGGGGACAACCTATCAGAGTATGACCCCGAATGGCCCATAGGTGGCGCTACAGCAACCAAAAGTTCAAAATTGCTCATAACTCTTAGACTGTTTGTCCCAGGATCAAGTGTCTTATATCGTTGGAATCCTTGGCTCAAGGCAGACAAAATGGCTATCTCCGATTTGGATGTAGGCAGGGAACATTTTCTGCTATGTCGAATTTTGTCCAAAACCTACTTTTGCGAACTAGTCCCTGGTTTTTTGCCCGATCGGAACCAAACCAGTCTAGGACAATTCTCTGGACTCTCTAGATCAATAATTATCGAAAAAAGTTCAACTTTTGCATTTAGGTGGCTATAACAGGGTCATTTAGAAAAGGGGCGTGGCAAAATACACTAAAAAGCCTATAAATCCCAAATGAAAACGCAGAACTTCACCAAAATTGATGAGCATATGTGTCCGAACATGGTGAGGAAGCATGCAGAGTTTCATGGAGATCGGATCGTAGGTGGCGCTATAACTGGCAAAAAGCCTACTCAGTCTAGGACAATTCTCTGGACTCTCTAGATCAATAATTATCGAAAAAAGTTCAACTTTTGCATTTAGGTGGCTATAACAGGGTCATTTAGAAAAGGGGCGTGGCAAAATACACTAAAAAGCCTATAAATCCCAAATGAAAACGCAGAACTTCACCAAAATTGATGAGCATATGTGTCCGAACATGGTGAGGAAGCATGCAGAGTTTCATGGAGATCGGATCGTAGGTGGCGCTATAACTGGCAAAAAGCCTTCATTCTTATTAGGGGTTCAAGCATGAAATGCTGAAACCCTATTGTAATTGTAAGGATTCGTAAAACGCATCGTGCAGGCCAAACCGTAAGGCCTAGAGACATGAAACCTGGCCAGATGGTAGGCCTCAGTTTGGGGACAACCTATCAGAGTATGACCCCGAATGGCCCATAGGTGGCGCTACAGCAACCAAAAGTCCAAAATTGCTCATAACTCTTAGACTGTTTGTCCCAGGATCAAGTGTTTTATATCGTTGGAATCCTTGGCTCAAGGCAGACAAAATGGCTATCTCCGATTTGGATGTAGGCAGGGAACATTTTCTGCTATGTCGAATTTTGTCCAAAACCTACTTTTGCGAACTAGTCCCTGGTTTTTTGCCCGATCGGAACCAAACCAGTCTAGGACAATTCTCTGGACTCTCTAGATCAATAATTATCGAAAAAAGTTCAACTTTTGCATTTAGGTGGCTATAACAGGGTCATTTAGAAAAGGGGCGTGGCAAAATACACTAAAAAGCCTATAAATCCCAAATGAAAACGCAGAACTTCACCAAAATTGATGAGCATATGTGTCCGAACATGGTGAGGAAGCATGCAGAGTTTCATGGAGATCGGATCGTAGGTGGCGCTATAACTGGCAAAAAGCCTTCCTTCTTATTAGGGGTTCAAGCATGAAATGCTGAAACCCTATTGTAATTGTAAGGATTTGTAAAACGCATCGTGCAGGCCAAACCGTAAGGCCTAGAGACATGAAACCTGGCCAGATGGTAGGCCTCAGTTTGGGGACAACCTATCAGAGTATGACCCCGAATGGCCCATAGGTGGCGCTACAGCAACCAAAAGTCCAAAATTGCTCATAACTCTTAGACTGTTTGTCCCAGGATCAAGTGTTTTATATCGTTGGAATCCTTGGCTCAAGGCAGACAAAATGGCTATCTCCGATTTGGATGTAGGCAGGGAACATTTTCTGCTATGTCGAATTTTGTCCAAAACCTACTTTTGCGAACTAGTCCCTGGTTTTTTGCCCGATCGGAACCAAACCAGTCTAGGACAATTCTCTGGACTCTCTAGATCAATAATTATCGAAAAAAGTTCAACTTTTGCATTTAGGTGGCTATAACAGGGTCATTTAGAAAAGGGGCGTGGCAAAATACACTAAAAAGCCTATAAATCCCAAATGAAAACGCAGAACTTCACCAAAATTGATGAGCATATGTGTCCGAACATGGTGAGGAAGCATGCAGAGTTTCATGGAGATCGGATCGTAGGTGGCGCTATAACTGGCAAAAAGCCTTCATTCTTATTAGGGGTTCAAGCATGAAATGCTGAAACCCTATTGTAATTGTAAGGATTCGTAAAACGCATCGTGCAGGCCAAACCGTAAGGCCTAGAGACATGAAACCTGGCCAGATGGTAGGCCTCAGTTTGGGGACAACCTATCAGAGTATGACCCCGAATGGCCCATAGGTGGCGCTACAGCAACCAAAAGTCCAAAATTGCTCATAACTCTTAGACTGTTTGTCCCAGGATCAAGTGTTTTATATCGTTGGAATCCTTGGCTCAAGGCAGACAAAATGGCTATCTCCGATTTGGATGTAGGCAGGGAACATTTTCTGCTATGTCGAATTTTGTCCAAAACCTACTTTTGCGAACTAGTCCCTGGTTTTTTGCCCGATCGGAACCAAACCAGTCTAGGACAATTCTCTGGACTCTCTAGATCAATAATTATCGAAAAAAGTTCAACTTTTGCATTTAGGTGGCTATAACAGGGTCATTTAGAAAAGGGGCGTGACAAAATACACTAAAAAGCCTATAAATCCCAAATGAAAACGCAGAACTTCACCAAAATTGATGAGCATATGTGTCCGAACATGGTGAGGAAGCATGCAGAGTTTCATGGAGATCGGATCGTAGGTGGCGCTATAACTGGCAAAAAGCCTTCATTCTTATTAGGGGTTCAAGCATGAAATGCTGAAACCCTATTGTAATTGTAAGGATTCGTAAAACGCATCGTGCAGGCCAAACCGTAAGGCCTAGAGACATGAAACCTGGCCAGATGGTAGGCCTCAGTTTGGGGACAACCTATCAGAGTATGACCCCGAATGGCCCATAGGTGGCGCTACAGCAACCAAAAGTCCAAAATTGCTCATAACTCTTAGACTGTTTGTCCCAGGATCAAGTGTCTTATATCCTAGGAATCCTTGGCTCAGGGCGGACAAAATGGCTATCTCCGATTTGGATGTAGGCAGGGAACATTTTCTGCTATGTCGAATTTTGTCCAAAACCTACTTTTGCGAACTAGTCCCTGGTTTTTTGCCCGATCGGAACCAAACCAGTCTAGGACAATTCTCTGGACTCTCTAGATCAATAATTATCGAAAAAAGTTCAACTTTTGCATTTAGGTGGCTATAACAGGGTCATTTAGAAAAGGGGCGTGGCAAAATACACTAAAAAGCCTATAAATCCCAAATGAAAACGCAGAACTTCACCAAAATTGATGAGCATATGTGTCCGAACATGGTGAGGAAGCATGCAGAGTTTCATGGAGATCGGATCGTAGGTGGCGCTATAACTGGCAAAAAGCCTTCATTCTTATTAGGGGTTCAAGCATGAAATGCTGAAACCCTATTGTAATTGTAAGGATTCGTAAAACGCATCGTGCAGGCCAAACCGTAAGGCCTAGAGACATGAAACCTGGCCAGATGGTAGGCCTCAGTTTGGGGACAACCTATCAGAGTATGACCCCGAATGGCCCATAGGTGGCGCTACAGCAACCAAAAGTCCAAAATTGCTCATAACTCTTAGACTGTTTGTCCCAGGATCAAGTGTTTTATATCGTTGGAATCCTTGGCTCAAGGCAGACAAAATGGCTATCTCCGATTTGGATGTAGGCAGGGAACATTTTCTGCTATGTCGAATTTTGTCCAAAACCTACTTTTGCGAACTAGTCCCTGGTTTTTTGCCCGATCGGAACCAAACCAGTCTAGGACAATTCTCTGGACTCTCTAGATCAATAATTATCGAAAAAAGTTCAACTTTTGCATTTAGGTGGCTATAACAGGGTCATTTAGAAAAGGGGCGTGACAAAATACACTAAAAAGCCTATAAATCCCAAATGAAAACGCAGAACTTCACCAAAATTGATGAGCATATGTGTCCGAACATGGTGAGGAAGCATGCAGAGTTTCATGGAGATCGGATCGTAGGTGGCGCTATAACTGGCAAAAAGCCTTCATTCTTATTAGGGGTTCAAGCATGAAATGCTGAAACCCTATTGTAATTGTAAGGATTCGTAAAACGCATCGTGCAGGCCAAACCGTAAGGCCTAGAGACATGAAACCTGGCCAGATGGTAGGCCTCAGTTTGGGGACAACCTATCAGAGTATGACCCCGAATGGCCCATAGGTGGCGCTACAGCAACCAAAAGTCCAAAATTGCTCATAACTCTTAGACTGTTTGTCCCAGGATCAAGTGTCTTATATCCTAGGAATCCTTGGCTCAGGGCGGACAAAATGGCTATCTCCGATTTGCTCGTCCTTCAGGCGCCAATTTCGAGTAAATTGCATTTATTTGAAAAACCTATTTTTGCTGTCTTCTCCTAGATTTTTGGCCCGATTGGAACCAAACCACAGCAAGACTATTCTCTGGGGTCTGTCAATCAATAATCATCCAAAAAATTTAAAATTTCAATTAACGGTCGATAAGGGGAACCAAAATCTTTGATGGCACTAGGGCCATTTTTACTAAAATGGTTATAAATTGTGAACGGAAAGAGATTTTTTTGCTACACTTGGGATACATGTTCATGAGCTCATTTTGTGGTCACGTGAAAAAAATCGCAACAATTGGCCACTAGGTGGCACTTTAAAACGGTTATAACTTGTGAACGGAAAGAGATATTTTCGCAAAACTTGGGACACATGTTCATGAGCTCATTTTGTGGTCACGTGAAAAAAATCATGACAATTGGCCACTTGGTGGCGCTTTAAAATGGTTATAAATTGTGAACGGAAAGAGATATTTTCGCTAAACTTGGGACACATGTTTATAAACTCAATCTGAGTGACATGAAAAATATTGTGACAAATAGCCACTTGGTGACGCTATAACTGCAAAAAATCATGAAAATAGATACAAGCGCACCCAACTGTTAGTCTACTGAAAATTGGCATGCAGTGTCTTTGTCCAGGGTGCCATGATAGTCTATGAGAACATCGGTGTATCTAAAAAAACTGAGAATACGTCAATGGCACAATGCCTTGAAGGAGCCTTAGAAGTTTCAAGCCCGTGTTTTTTTCACAGGAGTGTTCTCCTAAGAATCCTTGCCGAGTCCAACAATACCAAACATGCCAGGTTTCGCTTTATGGTTTTTGTAAGTGTCATTTAGAGCTTTAAAAAATGTTGGTTATCTTCAAAGCCGTTAGTCTGTTCGAGACAACAACAAAAAAACAAAGTAAATTTGAAAACATAGGTAAATAGCTAAACAATAACGCCAAAATGTTAAAATTATGATAGGAACTGACAAAAAAATTTATTAAATCCAATCAATTTCACCCATGGATCATTTTGATGCTCTCACATGTTTGAAACGAACAATGATGGGACTGGCGAATCCCCGTCCATACTGTCAATGACCGTTCGCAAAGACCCGCCCACTTTAGTTACTGTTGCTATGTCTGACAAGCGACGCCACTCTCACACCACACCAAGTTCTCACGCAGTGAAAAATAAATAGCGGATCAGAGAAAAGACTGCGCGCTGACAGACAAGTACTTTTGATATGAAACAAAGTCTCACCTATCAAATGTAGTCATTTTTTAGAGACATTTAAACAATAAATACCATTTTGTGACTCTTTAATGTGTCTGATAGATCGCTGTAGACTCGAGACTCAGTTAAAGCTGCTTGTGAACCGATCATCTCTTCCTTCTAGTTAATTTATATCATTAAAATAAACATGAATGAACATAAAACAAATGTTGTTTTAAAGTGCTAAGACGTCAGTACACTTTGTTTTTCAAATTTAAATCCTCCTATGTTAATCTACTAACTTTCCTGACTGCTTTGTTGGACAAAATGGCGGATTATGATTAGTCAGATCGCCTGTCAATCAAACTCCCTGCGAAGTGTCAATTGAGAATAGGCTTGTTTGAGATGAGCAAAATCTGTGCAGAACCGATCACCGGTGATCAGCGCGAGATGCATGCTGGTTACAAATCTGTCCGAGTGCGGTCCGCCTTGCTCTGATGTCATGCTGATGTATGTCAAAAATATCTTGCGAGCGCAAGGCGCACGTGTCAGATTCTGCAGTCGCGCGCAGTTGCTCTCCACCGACTGCGCTGATCAAAAGCATGATGGGAAACGACTTGCTGACGACAGCTTAATGCTCATTGGTTTAAACAACTGTGATGTATTGTTCTCTTTTAAAATGTTTGATTTTAAAACTCTAATATCATGTTTTATGTGTAAATGTTGTTTGTGAATATTCCCAAACTATCTGACAGTGCGATCTCTTTGGGTAATGCAATTTATTTTTTATAAAAAAATAAAAAAAATAAAAAAAACATGTATGTATTAAAGAAATATTGATAAACATGTATTTGGAATGGAATTAAATAACAAGTACTTTGGGTGTCTTGTTCATTTTATTTATTTTCATATAAAAGCAACATAACTTGAATTACATCCAGTTTATTAGCAAAACTGTGCACGAGCATGAATCGCGTGAATCCCGCGATATCCATCTTTGATTTCGCAGGTGTCAGATCCACTGTGAGTAGAGAGAACTGTCCGGCTTGCCTGCGCTTTTTTCACTCCTCCCCTCACTGCAGCCGCCTACTCTCGCATACATTTCAGGCGAGGCAAGGCGCATCTCAAACAAGCCTATTGCCTGTGCGCACAATCCTGATCTAATCAACACATAGGAAAGCCCGGAAAATCCCACTATAATGTAAGAGAGCATCTTTTTTTATGTATTTGGACCTAGGCCTAACAATGTTTTATAGTGCGCTGTCCCCATTGTTTTTTTGTTGTTTTTTTTGTTTTGTTTTTGGTGAGCGTAGGCTACTGCTGATTTTGTTAGTCATCTAATGTCTTATATGCTGTGTATGATCATATCCTGCCCTATTCATGGTAGCCTACTCGCGAACATTGCGTCATCAATTGCGTCATCAAGGGGCCCGCCTTGATAATCCTACTTAAGGGTCCGGTGTTGGCTCGTTCGTTACGCCACTGAATATAATTGTCTAAACTCCTTATTAAAATTACATATTTACAACAAATCTGACACATATATACAGTATGGGCACACTTTGAGTACTACTAATAAAAGTGGTGGAGATCAGGCAAGACTATAAGAAGACTCAGGCAAAAGGTGCTATAACTGTAAAAACGCTTTAAAACCATATATTTCCTATGGTAAACTGCCTGTATAGGCTGTAAATCGACTTTTTCATCTATGATGGCAGTTGTTAAATGCTTGCTAAATAAAACTTAATGTCTTTTGATGCTTGTGTGTTTAAAGGCCTTAAAGGCCTTAACTGCTTGAACCCCGATAAATGCTGCTTGCAGCTTTAATTAGGGGTTCAAGCACGAAGTGCTGAAACCCTATTGTAATTGTAAGGGTTTTTATTATTATTATTCTCCGCTAAAACGCAATGTGCAGCCCAAACCGTAAAGGCTGGAGCATTGAAACTTTGTCAGATGGTAGCCCAAAAATCGAGGAGAGGTTATCAAATTATGAGCCAAATTGGCCTATAGGTGGCGCTATAGCAATCAATTGCGCGAAACTGCTCATAACTCCTAAACCGTAAGTCATAGACTCAAGTGTCTTATATCATTGGAAAGCTGAATACCTGACGTAAATAATGTATATCTCCGATTTCATTTCCGGTAGGCAAATTTTTCCGTCATTTTGAATTTTGTTGAAAAACTACTTTTGCGAACTAGTCCCTGGATTTTAACCCGATCGGAACCAAACCAGTGCAGAAATGTTCTCTGGAGTCTGAATATCAATAATTATCGAAAAAAAGTTGAAATTTCGATTCACGGTTGCTAAGGTGCGGAAAACGAATGTTGTGGGAGGAGCCTATTTTACTAAAATGGCTATAACTCAAGAACAAAATGAGATATCTTTACCAAACTTGGTACACATGTGTATGGGCTGAGTCTTTGGTCACGATAAAACAATCGCGACGATTGAACACTTGGTGGCGCTATAACACAAAAAAAACATGAAAATGGCTATAACCACCCGACCGCTAGTCCAATTGACTTGAAAATTGGTATGCAGTGTCTTGGTCCAAGGTACCATATATGTCTATGAGGACATTGGCGTATCTCAAAAAACATGGCCGCTATCGGCTAATGAAGTTTGAGCACCTCTAAGACAAGGTTAACGGAGGCCGATCGGAATGAAACTCGGTGGGCATGTTTGACTCATGGCCCTAGAGGTCTGTAAGAATTTTGAAAGAAATCGGCCTCTAGTTGGCGCTAACGAGTTTTATGGCCCTGTAATCACGTGGTGTTGCACACATAAACCAAATATACATATCATATGATAGGTCTCCTCATGCTGAATAACTTTGCCTCTAGAAGCATTGCTGTCAATCAAAGCGTTCATTAAATATTTGCAATTATGTTTAAAACCTACTTTTGCGAACTAGTCCCTGGATTTTTGCCTGATCGGAACCAAACCAGTCTAGGACAATTCTCTGGACTCTCTAGATTAATAATTATTGAAAAAAAATTGAACTTTTGCATTTGGATGGCTATAACAGGGTCATTTAGAAGAGGGGCGTAGCAAAATACACTATACAGTCCTTCCAGAAAAATGCGGCTTTTTTTTGTGATTGTTGCGGGCAAAAATCCTTGATTATGCGGCACGTTTTCTTAAAAAATGCGATGAAAAATGCGGGATATTTATGCAATTTTATGCGATAAAATTGCGGGAACTTGCAAAAACTGCGGTTTGATGAGAAAGAGAAAAAAAGCACTACATCACAGAAAGTGCTGGAATATTTAAGTTCTCATCTTGTTTTATTGAAGACCTTAATAATGGCTCAAATTTACAAAACATTGAGTCAATCAAGTTCTGTAGCTTTACAAAAGGAATATGCTACAACTTCTGAAAAAATTAATAAATAACTTCCTGTTTTACAGATGTCGCTATACAAAACAGACATTTGAGTGCTTCCAATGCACAAAGTGCAATCTCTTAAAGGGTTAGTTCACCTAAAAATGAAAATTCTGTCATTAATGACTTCCCTTTATGTTGTTGGACACAAATTAAGATATTTTAGTTGAATTCCGATGGCTCAGAAAGGCCTCCATTGGCACAATGTACACTCTCAAGACCCATAAAAGGTAGCCTACTAAAGACGTCGTTACAAAGTCCATCTCACTACAGTGGTTCTACAATAACTTTATGAAGCGACGATAATAGTTATTATGCAAAAAAAACTAAATAACGACTTATATAGTGATGACTGATTTCAAAACACAGCATCATGATGCTATGAATCATCGAGTCGATTCATGATTCGGAACGCGTGTCAAACTGCTGAAATACGTGACTTTGGCGATCCAACCCGCTGAATCGACTCATTGATTCATAACGCTTCAAACCGCTGAATCAACTCATTGATTCATAACGCTTCAAACCGCTGAATCGACTCATTGATTCATAACGCTTCAAAGCTTCATGATGCTGTGTTTTGAAATCAGTCAGCACACAGGGAAACTGCTTTGCTCTTTTGCTGTTATTTTTGTTGGCCAATGGGAGTTTGTGCTTCATCATGGTTTCACCGGTATCTATGGTTTCTCCACGGGGTTTGAAGCTTTTCGATGACGTTCGCGTCGGGTAATCACGTCACTTCAAAACGTTCCCATGGCAATAGGCGGAAATGGCGGCTCTTGTGTGAAGTAAACGCAAATTTTTCAACTTTCTGCTAATATATATGACTTTTTTTGCAACGAAAATGCGGGGATTATGAAATCATGATAGCCCCGCATATTTTGCACGCGGAAATAGGCAATTTATGCGGCGAAAGTGCGGCGTATTTGAAAAAATGCGGCCCCCGCATGAATATGCGGACTTTGGCTGATTATGCGTTAAATCACGCGATCGCATAATCGCGTTTTTCTGGAGGGACTGACTATACAGCTTATAAATCCTAAAGGAAAACTCAAAACTTCACGAAAATTGTTATGTATATGTGACATAACATGCTGAAGAAGCATGCAAAGTTTTATGGAGATCGGACCATAGGTTGCGCTATAACTGTTAAAAAGCTTTGAAAACCATGTATTCCCTATGGTGAATTGCCTGTATTGGCTGTAAATGGTATTTTCTATCTCTGTAATCAGGTGGGGTAAAAAACATCCACATAATGTGCAGAAATTATGATAGATCTCTTCATACTGAACAACTTTGCCTCAAGAACCAATACTGTCAATCAAATTGTTATTTATTTATTCACAATTATGTTAAAAACGTATTACCTAAAATTGCCACCAGATGGCAGCAGAAGACCACTCATTGGTTCATTCTGCTTACTAAGCATATTTAAACTTTATAAAATCATTATAATAAATGTTGCAAATGACATTTTGTCAATGTTTATCAATTAATTTGTTCATTTGATTAATGTTTTTACAATAATTATTAAATTACAATTAAAATAATGCCTGAAAATATGTTTTAAAGGGGAAAACCTGGAATAAGCTATTTGTTACCCATCATTTATTTCAAATATCTATATCTCCAACAAAATGTGCATGTGAGTTAAGCACGTCTGAAGACATTAACTTGGAAAATGTGCCAATTAAATGAAAAACAGACATTTAAAATGAAAATGAGCCAATGAGTGGTTCTCTGCTGCCACCTGCTGGGCTTAAATGGTCATTTTGTCATTCTATTTACTTATCATGTTCTATAATTCCTATTTAGACATTATAAAGTCACTATTACAATATTTACAATTACATTTTGTCAAATTAATTTATTTCAAATATATTATGGCGTATTACCTAAAATTGCCACCAGATGGCAGCAGAAGACCACTCATTGGCTTATCCTCTAAACTAATATTGTTCAATCATATTTAAACTGTGATCGTGCAGACCAAAGCGTAAATGCTAGAGACTTGAAACTTTATCAGATGGTAGTACAAAAATCGAGGCTAATGTTGTCAGAGTATGAACTTGATTGGCCAATAGGTGGCGCTACAGCAATCAAAAGGGCGAAATGGCTCATAACTCCTAAACCGTATGTCGTAGACTCAAGTGTCTTATATCATTGGAAAGGTGAGTCCATGACGAATAAAACGTATATCTCCGATTTCATTTCCGCCATGATAGATTTTCCGCCATTTTGCATTTTGTCAAACAACTACTTTTGCAAACTAGTCCTAGGTTTTTTGCCGGATCGGAACCAAACCAGTGTCAAAATGTTCTCTGGAGTCAGATTATCAATAATTATCAAAAAAAGTCGAAATTTATATTCACGGTTGTTAAGGAGCGTAAAAATAATCGTTCAGGGGGGAGCCTATTTACTAAAAGGGCTATAACTCAGGAACAAAATGAGATATCTTCACCAAACTTGGTACACATGTGTATAGGCTGAGTCTTTGGTCACGATAAAAAAATCGCGACGATTTAACACTTGGTGGCACAATAACGTGAAAAAACATCAAAATGGCTTTAACCACCTGACCGCTGGTCCGATTGACTTGAAAATTGGTATGCAGTGTCTTGGTCCAAGGTACCAAGTATGTCTATGAGGACATTGGCGTATCTTAAAAAACATGGCTGCCACAGCCAATTAAATTTGAGCACCTATTAGACAAGTCTCATGGCCCTAGAGGTCTGTAAGAATTTTGAAAGAAATCGGCCACTAGTTGGCGCTAACGAGTTTTACGGCTCTGTAATCACGTGGTGTTGCACACATCCACGAAATATGCATATCATTTGATAGATCTCCTCATACCAAACAACTTTTTCTCTAGAACTGTTGCTGTCAATTAATATGTTCATTAAATATTCCTGAGTATGTTCAAAACCTACTTTTGCGAACTAGTCCCTGGTTTTTTGCCCGATTGGAACCAAACTAGTCTAGGATAATTCTCTGGACTCTCTAGATCAATAATTATTGAAAAAAAGTTGAACTTTTGCATTTGAATGGCTATTACAGGGTCATTTAGAAAAGAGGTGTGGCAACATACACTCAAAAGCCTATAAATTCTAAGGGAAAACTCAAAACTTCACGAAAATTGTTTTTGCATATGTAAGATAACATCTTTAACAAGCATGCAAAGTTTTATGGAAATCGGACCATAGGTGACGCTATAACTGTTAAAAGCCTTTTAAAACCACGTATTTCCTATTGTAAATTGCCTGTATTGACTGTAAATGGTATTTTCCATCTATTATTTCAGTGTTTAAAATCTTGCTAAATAAAAATTAATGTCTTTTGATGTTTGTGTGCTTAAAGGCCTTAAAGGCTTGAACCCCGCTAAATGCTGCTTGCAGCTTTAATTAGGGGTTCAAGCACGAAGTGCTGAAACCCTATTGTAATTGTAAGGGTTTTTATTATTATTATTCTCCGCTAAAACGCATCGTGCAGCCCAAACCGTAAAGGCTGGAGCATTGAAACTTTGTCAGATGGTAGCCCAAAAATCGAGGAGAGGTTATCAAATTATGAGCCAAATTGGCCTATAGGTGGCGCTATAGCAATCAATTGCGCGAAACTGCTCATAACTCCTAAACCGTAAGTCATAGACTCAAGTGTCTTATATCATTGGAAAGCTGAATACCTGACGTAAATAATGTATATCTCCGATTTCATTTCCGGTAGGCAAATTTTTCCGTCATTTTGAATTTTGTTGAAAAACTACTTTTGCGAACTAGTCCCTGGATTTTAACCCGATCGGAACCAAACCAGTGCAGAAATGTTCTCTGGAGTCTGAATATCAATAATTATCGAAAAAAAGTTGAAATTTCGATTCACGGTTGCTAAGGTGCGGAAAACGAATGTTGTGGGAGGAGCCTATTTTACTAAAATGGCTATAACTCAAGAACAAAATGAGATATCTTTACCAAACTTGGTACACATGTGTATGGGCTGAGTCTTTGGTCACGATAAAACAATCGCGACGATTGAACACTTGGTCGCGCTATAACACAAAAAAAACATGAAAATGGCTATAACCACCCGACCGCTAGTCCAATTGACTTGAAAATTGGTATGCAGTGTCTTGGTCCAAGGTACCATATATGTCTATGAGGACATTGGCGTATCTCAAAAAACATGGCCGCTATCGGCTAATGAAGTTTGAGCACCTCTAAGACAAGGTTAACGGAGGCCGATCGGAATGAAACTCGGTGGGCATGTTTGACTCATGGCCCTAGAGGTCTGTAAGAATTTTGAAAGAAATCGGCCTCTAGTTGGCGCTAACGAGTTTTATGGCCCTGTAATCACGTGGTGTTGCACACATAAACCAAATATACATATCATATGATAGGTCTCCTCATGCTGAATAACTTTGCCTCTAGAAGCATTGCTGTCAATCAAAGCGTTCATTAAATATTTGCAATTATGTTTAAAACCTACTTTTGCGAACTAGTCCCTGGATTTTTGCCTGATCGGAACCAAACCAGTCTAGGACAATTCTCTGGACTCTCTAGATTAATAATTATTGAAAAAAAATTGAACTTTTGCATTTGGATGGCTTTAACAGGGTCATTTAGAAGAGGGGCGTAGCAAAATACACTATACAGCTTATAAATCCTAAAGGAAAACTCAAAACTTCACGAAAATTGTTATGTATATGTGACATAACATGCTGAAGAAGCATGCAAAGTTTTATGGAGATCGGACCATAGGTTGCGCTATAACTGTTAAAAAGCTTTGAAAACCATGTATTCCCTATGGTGAATTGCCTGTATTGGCTGTAAATGGTATTTTCTATCTCTGTAATCAGGTGGGGTAAAAAACATCCACATAATGTGCAGAAATTATGATAGATCTCTTCATACTGAACAACTTTGCCTCAAGAACCAATACTGTCAATCAAATTGTTATTTATTTATTCACAATTATGTTAAAAACGTATTACCTAAAATTGCCACCAGATGGCAGCAGAAGACCACTCATTGGTTCATTCTGCTTACTAAGCATATTTAAACTTTATAAAATCATTATAATAAATGTTGCAAATGACATTTTGTCAATGTTTATCAATTAATTTGTTCATTTGATTAATGTTTTTACAATAATTATTAAATTACAATTAAAATAATGCCTGAAAATATGTTTTAAAGGGGAAAACCTGGAATAAGCTATTTGTTACCCATCATTTATTTCAAATATCTATATCTCCAACAAAATGTGCATGTGAGTTAAGCACGTCTGAAGACATTAACTTGGAAAATGTGCCAATTAAATGAAAAACAGACATTTAAAATGAAAATGAGCCAATGAGTGGTTCTCTGCTGCCACCTGCTGGGCTTAAATGGTCATTTTGTCATTCTATTTACTTATCATGTTCTATAATTCCTATTTAGACATTATAAAGTCACTATTACAATATTTACAATTACATTTTGTCAAATTAATTTATTTCAAATATATTATGGCGTATTACCTAAAATTGCCACCAGATGGCAGCAGAAGACCACTCATTGGCTTATCCTCTAAACTAATATTGTTCAATCATATTTAAACTGTGATCGTGCAGACCAAAGCGTAAATGCTAGAGACTTGAAACTTTATCAGATGGTAGTACAAAAATCGAGGCTAATGTTGTCAGAGTATGAACTTGATTGGCCAATAGGTGGCGCTACAGCAATCAAAAGGGCGAAATGGCTCATAACTCCTAAACCGTATGTCGTAGACTCAAGTGTCTTATATCATTGGAAAGGTGAGTCCATGACGAATAAAACGTATATCTCCGATTTCATTTCCGCCATGATAGATTTTCCGCCATTTTGCATTTTGTCAAACAACTACTTTTGCAAACTAGTCCTAGGTTTTTTGCCGGATCGGAACCAAACCAGTGTCAAAATGTTCTCTGGAGTCAGATTATCAATAATTATCAAAAAAAGTCGAAATTTATATTCACGGTTGTTAAGGAGCGTAAAAATAATCGTTCAGGGGGGAGCCTATTTACTAAAAGGGCTATAACTCAGGAACAAAATGAGATATCTTCACCAAACTTGGTACACATGTGTATAGGCTGAGTCTTTGGTCACGATAAAAAAATCGCGACGATTTAACACTTGGTGGCACAATAACGTGAAAAAACATCAAAATGGCTTTAACCACCTGACCGCTGGTCCGATTGACTTGAAAATTGGTATGCAGTGTCTTGGTCCAAGGTACCAAGTATGTCTATGAGGACATTGGCGTATCTTAAAAAACATGGCTGCCACAGCCAATTAAATTTGAGCACCTATTAGACAAGTCTCATGGCCCTAGAGGTCTGTAAGAATTTTGAAAGAAATCGGCCACTAGTTGGCGCTAACGAGTTTTACGGCTCTGTAATCACGTGGTGTTGCACACATCCACGAAATATGCATATCATTTGATAGATCTCCTCATACCAAACAACTTTTTCTCTAGAACTGTTGCTGTCAATTAATATGTTCATTAAAGCTACACTGTGTAACTTTTTTAGTCTATTCTTAGCTAAAAACACTTAGTTCTTTCAAAAATATATGTGCTCATTAATGTATATTTACTTCTTTCAAGTAATAAAGTATTCTCGTAAGTTTATAATATGCCATTGAAAATACATAAGGTAATGGGATCTAACGGTGGTCGCCATGTTGCCCCTCCATCTTGAAAGTACATTAGCCAAAGAGGGACATACCCGTAAATTCAAGCTTCGCCTTTGGCGTTTTAACCGGTTTTAACACTGTGAGCGTCAACTTGTTCAGACTTGTCTGGTGCATGCGCAGAGAGTTTTCATCTCAGCAGCTCCAGTAACAGAGTTATACGGAGTTTTCCTGGCTTGTTTATTCCTCAAAAGTCTGTTTTTCCTTGTGTGGTATTTCTGTGCGTTAATAACTCCGTAAGTAATAATAGTTATTGTCATTGTGGATGTGTTTCAGAGTGTGTCATCATGTAATTCAGTTGATGTTACCTCAGAAGTATTTTTGTGTCAACATACAATAGCGTAATGCTCACCTATATTTGAATAGTCATTCAGTTATTAACAATGTTTATTCGTTTATAGAAAATATTTGCTTGTAATGTATGTTGATGGAAATATGTATCAGGTCTGATCAGCATATTAACACTTGTTATACAGAGCTAAACCTGCGCACACACTTTTGTAACCGGACACCGCTTGTTAGCAGCGGCAGCTCCGCTTCTTTTAATGCAGCTGCATTTAGCGCCCATATGTGGTACAATAAGCTCTGGTTTACGGTTACATTATACAAATGTAACTTATAAGTATAGTTATACAGTTCTTAACTTTGTATATTCTGTCATGTCAATATCATGTATATTTACCATCCTAATTTGTTCTCTCACAGAAACCACATTTATGTACATATCCATGCAAACCTGTTTATGCCTTGCAATTGGATGACTGAATAAACATTACTATCATCAAAGTTCACTCTGGATTAGCTGCAGTTCTTTCTAGCCGAATAATTAGGCCAGTTGAGTTCCAACCATCCCACTGCGCACAGAATATCAGGCACCGTGTCGAATGTGGACGAGGTCGAACTGGAAGCCATATTAATCTTGGACTAAATCGGCCACCGTAGGAGTTAAAACGAAATCGGAATTGAACAGAACAGAAACTAAAATTCACTGGATGGTCATATACAAGTTCACCACTAGATGGGGGAAAATATCACACAGTGTAGCTTTAAATATTCCTGAGTATGTTCAAAACCTACTTTTGCGAACTAGTCCCTGGTTTTTTGCCCGATTGGAACCAAACTAGTCTAGGATAATTCTCTGGACTCTCTAGATCAATAATTATTGAAAAAAAGTTGAACTTTTGCATTTGAATGGCTATTACAGGGTCATTTAGAAAAGAGGTGTGGCAACATACACTCAAAAGCCTATAAATTCTAAGGGAAAACTCAAAACTTCACGAAAATTGTTTTTGCATATGTAAGATAACATCTTTAACAAGCATGCAAAGTTTTATGGAAATCGGACCATAGGTGACGCTATAACTGTTAAAAGCCTTTTAAAACCACGTATTTCCTATTGTAAATTGCCTGTATTGACTGTAAATGGTATTTTCCATCTATTATTTCAGTGTTTAAAATCTTGCTAAATAAAAATTAATGTCTTTTGATGTTTGTGTGCTTAAAGGCCTTAAAGGCTTGAACCCCGCTAAATGCTGCTTGTTAGGGGTTCAAGCATGAAATGCTGAAACCCTATTGTAATTGTAAGGATTCGTAAAACGCATCGTGCAGGCCAAACCGTAAGGCCTAGAGACTTGAAACCTGGCCAGATGGTAGGCCTCAGTTTGGGGACAACCTATCAGAGTATGACCCCGAATGGCCCATAGGTGGCGCTACAGCAACCAAAAGTTCAAAATTGCTCATAACTCTTAGACTGTTTGTCTCAGGATCAAGTGTCTTATATCGTTGGAATCCTTGGCTCAAGGCAGACAAAATGGCTATCTCCGATTTTGATGTAGGCAGGGAAAGTTTTCTGCTATGTCGAATTTTGTCCAAAACCTACTTTTGCGAACTAGTCCCTGGTTTTTCGCCCGATCGGAACCGAACCAGTCTAGGACAATTCTCTGGACTCTCTAAATCAATAATTATCAAAAAAAAAGTTGAACTTTGGCCTTTGGGTGGCTGTAACAGGGTCATTTACAAAAGGGGCGTGGCAAAATACACTCAAAAGCCTATTAATCCCAAATGAAAGCTCAGAACTTCACCAAAATTGATGAGCATATGTGTCAGAACATGGTGAGGAAGCATGCAGAGTTTCATGGAGATCAGACCATAGGTGGCGCTATAACTGGCAAAAAGCCTTCCTTCTTATTAGGGGTTCAAGCATGAAATGCTGAAACCCTATTGTAATTGTAAGGATTCGTAAAACGCATCGTGCAGGCCAAACCGTAAGGCCTAGAGACTTGAAACCTGGCCAGATGGTAGGCCTCAGTTTGGGGACAACCTATCAGAGTATGACCCCGAATGGCCCATAGGTGGCGCTACAGCAACCAAAAGTTCAAAATTGCTCATAACTCTTAGACTGTTTGTCTCAGGATCAAGTGTCTTATATCGTTGGAATCTTTGGCTCAAGGCAGACAAAATGGCTATCTCCGATTTTGATGTAGGCAGGGAAAGTTTTCTGCTATGTCGAATTTTGTCCAAAACCTACTTTTGCGAACTAGTCCCTGGTTTTTCGCCCGATCGGAACCGAACCAGTCTAGGACAATTCTCTGGACTCTCTAAATCAATAATTATCAAAAAAAAGTTGAACTTTGGCCTTTGGGTGGCTGTAACAGGGTCATTTACAAAAGGGGCGTGGCAAAATACACTCAAAAGCCTATTAATCCCAAATGAAAGCTCAGAACTTCACCAAAATTGATGAGCATATGTGTCAGAACATGGTGAGGAAGCATGCAGAGTTTCATGGAGATCGGACCATAGGTGGCGCTATAACTGGCAAAAAGCCTTCCTTCTTATTAGGGGTTCAAGCATGAAATGCTGAAACCCTATTGTAATTGTAAGGATTCGTAAAACGCATCGTGCAGGCCAAACCGTAAGGCCTAGAGACTTGAAACCTGGCCAGATGGTAGGCCTCAGTTTGGGGACAACCTATCAGAGTATGACCCCGAATGGCCCATAGGTGGCGCTACAGCAACCAAAAGTTCAAAATTGCTCATAACTCTTAGACTGTTTGTCTCAGGATCAAGTGTCTTATATCGTTGGAATCCTTGGCTCAAGGCAGACAAAATGGCTATCTCCGATTTTGATGTAGGCAGGGAAAGTTTTCTGCTATGTCGAATTTTGTCCAAAACCTACTTTTGCGAACTAGTCCCTGGTTTTTCGCCCGATCGGAACCGAACCAGTCTAGGACAATTCTCTGGACTCTCTAAATCAATAATTATCAAAAAAAAGTTGAACTTTGGCCTTTGGGTGGCTGTAACAGGGTCATTTACAAAAGGGGCGTGGCAAAATACACTCAAAAGCCTATTAATCCCAAATGAAAGCTCAGAACTTCACCAAAATAGATGAGCATATGTGTCAGAACATGGTGAGGAAGCATGCAGAGTTTCATGGAGATCGGACCATAGGTGGCGCTATAACTGGCAAAAAGCCTTCCTTCTTATTAGGGGTTCAAGCATGAAATGCTGAAACCCTATTGTAATTGTAAGGATTCGTAAAACGCATCGTGCAGGCCAAACCGTAAGGCCTAGAGACTTGAAACCTGGCCAGATGGTAGGCCTCAGTTTGGGGACAACCTATCAGAGTATGACCCCGATTGGCCACTTGGTGGCGCTATAACATGAAAATAACATGAAAAAGGCTATGACCACCTGACCATTAGTCCAATTGACTTGAAAATTGGTATGCAGTGTCTTGGTCCAAGGTAGCATATATGTCTGTGAGGAAATTGGCGTATCTCAAAAAACATGGCCGCCACAGCCAATTAAATTTGAGCACCTATTAGACAAGGTTAACAGAGGCCGATCGGAACGAAACTCAATGGGCATGTTTGACTCATGGTCTTAGAGGTCTGTAAGAATTTTGAAAGAAATCGGCCACTAGTTGGCGCTAACGAGTTTTGAGGCTCTGTAATCACGTGGTGTTGTACACATCCCCGAAATATGCATATCTTTTGATAGATCTCCTCATACTGAACAACTTTGCCTCTTGAACTATTGCTGTCAATCAAATCGTTCATTAAATATTTTTGATTATGTTTAAAACCTACTTTTGCGAACTAGTCCCTGGATTTTTGCCCGATCAGAATCAAACCAGTCTAGGACAATATTCTGGATTCTCTAAATCAATAATTATTGAAAAAAAGTTGAACTTTTGCATTTGGATGGCTATAACAGGGTCATTTAGAAGAGGGGCGTAGCAAAATACACTCAAAAGCCTATAAATCCTAAAGGAAAACTCAAAACTTCACGAAAATTGTTATGTATATGTGACATAACATGTTGAAGAAGCATGCAAAGTTTCATGGAGATCGGACCATAGGTGGCGCTATAACTGTTAAAAAGCTTTGAAAACCATGTATTCCCTATGGTGAATTGCCTGTATTGGCTGTAAATGGTATTTTCCATCTCTGTAATCAGGTGGGGTAAAAAACATCCACATAGTATGCAGAAATTATGGTAGATCTCCTCATACTGAACAACTTTGCCTCAAGAACCAATACTGTCCATCAAATTGTTATTTATTTATTTATTCACAATTATGTTAAAAACGTATTACCTAAAATTGCTACCAGATGGCAGCAGAAGACCACACATTGGTTCATTCTGCTTACTAAGCATATTTAAACTTTATAAAATCATTATAATAAATGTTGCAAATGACATTTTGTCAATGTTTATCAATTAATTTGTTCATTTGATTAATGTTTTTACAATAATAATTAAAATAATGCCTGAAAATATGTTTTAAAGGGGAAAACCTGGAATAAGCTATTTGTTACCCATCATTTATTTCAAATATCTATATCTCCAACAAAATGTGCATGTGAGTTAAGCACGTTTGAAGACATTAACTTGGAAAATATGCCCATTAAATGAAAAACAGACATTTAAAATGAAAATGAGCCAATGAGTGGTTCTCTGCTGCCACCTGCTGGGCTTAAATGGTCATTTTGTCATACTATTTACTTATCATGTTCTATAATTCCTATTTAGACATTATAAAGTCACTATTACAATATTTACAATCACATTTTGTCAAATTAATTTATTTCAAATATATTATGGCGTATTACCTAAAATTGCCACCAGATGGCAGCAGAAGACCACTCATTGGCTTATCCTCTAAACTAATATTGTTCAATCATATTTAAACTGTGATCGTGCAGACCAAAGCGTAAATGCTAGAGACTTGAAACTTTATCAGATGGTGGTACAAAAATCGAGGCTAATGTTGTCAGAGAATGAACCCGATTGGCCAATAGGTGGCGCTACAGCAATCAAAAGCGCGAAATGGCTCATAACTCCTAAACCCTATGTCGTAGACTCAAGTGTCTTATATCATTGGAAAGGTGAGTCTATGACGAACACAACGTATATCTCCGATTTCATTTCCGCCATGATAGATTTTCCGCCATTTTGAATTTTGTCAAAAAACTACTTTTTCAAACTAGTCCTAGGTTTTTTTATTGATCGGAACCAAACCAGTGCAGAAATGTTCTCTGGAGTCTGATTATCAATAATTATTGAAAAAAAGTTGAAATTTCTATTCACGGTCGCTAAGGGGCGGAAAACAATTGTTGTGGGAGGAGCCTATTTGACTAAAATGGCTATAACTCAAGAACAAAATGAGATATCATCATCAAACTTGGTACACATGTGTAAAACCTCAATTTGTGGTCATGATAAAGAAATCGCGACGATTGAACACTTGGTGGCGCTATAACACGAAAAAAACATGAAAATGGCTATAACCACCCGACCGCTAGTCCGATTGACTTGAAAATTGGTATGCAGTGTCTTGGTCCAAGGTACCATCTATGTCTATGAGGACATTGGCGTATCTCAAAAAACATGGCCGCCACAGCCAATTAAATATGAGCACCTATTAGACAAGGTTAACGGAGGCCGATCAGAACGAAACTCAATGGGTATGTTTGACTCATGGCCCTAGAGGTCTGTAAGAATTTTGAAAGAAATCGGCCACTAGTTGGCGCTAACGAGTTTTATGGCTCTGTAATCACGTGGTGTTGCACACATCCACAAAATATGCATATCAATTGATAGATCTCCTCATATTGAACAACTTTGCCTCTAGAACCATTGCTGTCAATCAAATTGTTCATTAAATATTTGCAATAATGTTAAAAACCTACTTTTGCAAACTAGTCCCTGGTTTTTTGCCCGATCGGAACCAAACCAGTCTAGGACAATTCTCTGGACTCTCTAGATCAATAATTATCAAAAAAAGTTCAACTTTTACATTTAGATGACTATAACAGGGTGATTTAGAAGAGGGACGTAGCAAAACACACTCAATAGCCTATAAATTCTAAGGGAAAACTCAAAACTTCCCGAAAATTGGTGGGCATGTGTGACATTAGATCCTTAACAAGCATACAAAGCTTTATAGAGATCGGACCATAGATGGCGCTATAACTGTTAAAAACCATATGTTTCCTATGGTAAATTGCCTATATTGCCTGTAATTTGAGTTTTCCATCTATTATTTCAGTGTTTAAAATCTTGCTAAATAAAACTTAATGTCTTTTGATGCTTGTGTGCTTAAAGGCCTTAAAGGCTTGAACCCCGCTAAATGCTGCTTGCAGCTTTAATTAGGGGTTCAAGCATGAAATGCTGAAACCCTATTGTAATTGTAAGGATTCGTAAAACGCATCGTGCAGGCCAAACCGTAAGGCCTAGAGACATGAAACCTGGCCAGATGGTAGGCCTCAGTTTGGGGACAACCTATCAGAGTATGACCCCGAATGGCCCATAGGTGGCGCTACAGCAACCAAAAGTCCAAAATTGCTCATAACTCTTAGACTGTTTGTCCCAGGATCAAGTCTCTTATATCGTTGGAATCCTTGGCTCAAGGCAGACAAAATGGCTATCTCCGATTTGGATGTAGGCAGGGAAAATTTTCTGCTATGTCGAATTTTGTCCAAAACCTACTTTTGCGAACTAGTCCCTGGTTTTTCGCCCGATCGGAACCGAACCAGTCTAGGACAATTCTCTGGACTCTCTCGATCTATAATTATCAAAAAAAAGTTGAACTTTGGCATGTGGGTGGCTGTAACAGGGTCATTTAGAAAAGGGGCGTGGCAAAATACACTAAAAAGCCTATACATCCCAAATGAAAACTCAGAACTTCACCAAAATTGATGAGCATATGTGTCAGAACATGGCGAGGAAGCATGCTGAGTTTCATGGAGATCGGACCATAGGTGGCGCTATAACTGGCAAAAAGCCTTCATTCTTATTAGGGGTTCAAGCATGAAATGCTGAAACCCTATTGTAATTGTAAGGATTCGTAAAACGCATCGTGCAGGCCAAACCGTAAGGCCTAGAGACATGAAACCTGGCCAGATGGTAGGCCTCAGTTTGGGGACAACCTATCAGAGTATGACCCCGAATGGCCCATAGGTGGCGCTACAGCAACCAAAAGTCCAAAATTGCTCATAACTCTTAGACTGTTTGTCCCAGGATCAAGTCTCTTATATCGTTGGAATCCTTGGCTCAAGGCAGACAAAATGGCTATCTCCGATTTGGATGTAGGCAGGGAAAATTTTCTGCTATGTCGAATTTTGTCCAAAACCTACTTTTGCGAACTAGTCCCTGGTTTTTCGCCCGATCGGAACCGAACCAGTCTAGGACAATTCTCTGGACTCTCTCGATCTATAATTATCAAAAAAAAGTTGAACTTTGGCATGTGGGTGGCTGTAACAGGGTCATTTAGAAAAGGGGCGTGGCAAAATACACTAAAAAGCCTATACATCCCAAATGAAAACTCAGAACTTCACCAAAATTGATGAGCATATGTGTCAGAACATGGCGAGGAAGCATGCTGAGTTTCATGGAGATCGGACCATAGGTGGCGCTATAACTGGCAAAAAGCCTTCATTCTTATTAGGGGTTCAAGCATGAAATGCTGAAACCCTATTGTAATTGTAAGGATTCGTAAAACGCATCGTGCAGGCCAAACCGTAAGGCCTAGAGACATGAAACCTGGCCAGATGGTAGGCCTCAGTTTGGGGACAACCTATCAGAGTATGACCCCGAATGGCCCATAGGTGGCGCTACAGCAACCAAAAGTCCAAAATTGCTCATAACTCTTAGACTGTTTGTCCCAGGATCAAGTCTCTTATATCGTTGGAATCCTTGGCTCAAGGCAGACAAAATGGCTATCTCCGATTTGGATGTAGGCAGGGAAAATTTTCTGCTATGTCGAATTTTGTCCAAAACCTACTTTTGCGAACTAGTCCCTGGTTTTTCGCCCGATCGGAACCGAACCAGTCTAGGACAATTCTCTGGACTCTCTCGATCTATAATTATCAAAAAAAAGTTGAACTTTGGCATGTGGGTGGCTGTAACAGGGTCATTTAGAAAAGGGGCGTGGCAAAATACACTAAAAAGCCTATACATCCCAAATGAAAACTCAGAACTTCACCAAAATTGATGAGCATATGTGTCAGAACATGGCGAGGAAGCATGCTGAGTTTCATGGAGATCGGACCATAGGTGGCGCTATAACTGGCAAAAAGCCTTCATTCTTATTAGGGGTTCAAGCATGAAATGCTGAAACCCTATTGTAATTGTAAGGATTCGTAAAACGCATCGTGCAGGCCAAACCGTAAGGCCTAGAGACATGAAACCTGGCCAGATGGTAGGCCTCAGTTTGGGGACAACCTATCAGAGTATGACCCCGAATGGCCCATAGGTGGCGCTACAGCAACCAAAAGTCCAAAATTGCTCATAACTCTTAGACTGTTTGTCCCAGGATCAAGTCTCTTATATCGTTGGAATCCTTGGCTCAAGGCAGACAAAATGGCTATCTCCGATTTGGATGTAGGCAGGGAAAATTTTCTGCTATGTCGAATTTTGTCCAAAACCTACTTTTGCGAACTAGTCCCTGGTTTTTCGCCCGATCGGAACCGAACCAGTCTAGGACAATTCTCTGGACTCTCTCGATCTATAATTATCAAAAAAAAGTTGAACTTTGGCATGTGGGTGGCTGTAACAGGGTCATTTAGAAAAGGGGCGTGGCAAAATACACTAAAAAGCCTATACATCCCAAATGAAAACTCAGAACTTCACCAAAATTGATGAGCATATGTGTCAGAACATGGCGAGGAAGCATGCTGAGTTTCATGGAGATCGGACCATAGGTGGCGCTATAACTGGCAAAAAGCCTTCATTCTTATTAGGGGTTCAAGCATGAAATGCTGAAACCCTATTGTAATTGTAAGGATTCGTAAAACGCATCGTGCAGGCCAAACCGTAAGGCCTAGAGACATGAAACCTGGCCAGATGGTAGGCCTCAGTTTGGGGACAACCTATCAGAGTATGACCCCGAATGGCCCATAGGTGGCGCTACAGCAACCAAAAGTCCAAAATTGCTCATAACTCTTAGACTGTTTGTCCCAGGATCAAGTCTCTTATATCGTTGGAATCCTTGGCTCAAGGCAGACAAAATGGCTATCTCCGATTTGGATGTAGGCAGGGAAAATTTTCTGCTATGTCGAATTTTGTCCAAAACCTACTTTTGCGAACTAGTCCCTGGTTTTTCGCCCGATCGGAACCGAACCAGTCTAGGACAATTCTCTGGACTCTCTCGATCTATAATTATCAAAAAAAAGTTGAACTTTGGCATGTGGGTGGCTGTAACAGGGTCATTTAGAAAAGGGGCGTGGCAAAATACACTAAAAAGCCTATACATCCCAAATGAAAACTCAGAACTTCACCAAAATTGATGAGCATATGTGTCAGAACATGGCGAGGAAGCATGCTGAGTTTCATGGAGATCGGACCATAGGTGGCGCTATAACTGGCAAAAAGCCTTCATTCTTATTAGGGGTTCAAGCATGAAATGCTGAAACCCTATTGTAATTGTAAGGATTCGTAAAACGCATCGTGCAGGCCAAACCGTAAGGCCTAGAGACATGAAACCTGGCCAGATGGTAGGCCTCAGTTTGGGGACAACCTATCAGAGTATGACCCCGAATGGCCCATAGGTGGCGCTACAGCAACCAAAAGTCCAAAATTGCTCATAACTCTTAGACTGTTTGTCCCAGGATCAAGTCTCTTATATCGTTGGAATCCTTGGCTCAAGGCAGACAAAATGGCTATCTCCGATTTGGATGTAGGCAGGGAAAATTTTCTGCTATGTCGAATTTTGTCCAAAACCTACTTTTGCGAACTAGTCCCTGGTTTTTCGCCCGATCAGAACCGAACCAGTCTAGGACAATTCTCTGGACTCTCTCGATCTATAATTATCAAAAAAAAGTTGAACTTTGGCATGTGGGTGGCTGTAACAGGGTCATTTAGAAAAGGGGCGTGGCAAAATACACTAAAAAGCCTATACATCCCAAATGAAAACTCAGAACTTCACCAAAATTGATGAGCATATGTGTCAGAACATGGCGAGGAAGCATGCTGAGTTTCATGGAGATCGGACCATAGGTGGCGCTATAACTGGCAAAAAGCCTTCATTCTTATTAGGGGTTCAAGCATGAAATGCTGAAACCCTATTGTAATTGTAAGGATTCGTAAAACGCATCGTGCAGGCCAAACCGTAAGGCCTAGAGACATGAAACCTGGCCAGATGGTAGGCCTCAGTTTGGGGACAACCTATCAGAGTATGACCCCGAATGGCCCATAGGTGGCGCTACAGCAACCAAAAGTCCAAAATTGCTCATAACTCTTAGACTGTTTGTCCCAGGATCAAGTCTCTTATATCGTTGGAATCCTTGGCTCAAGGCAGACAAAATGGCTATCTCCGATTTGGATGTAGGCAGGGAAAATTTTCTGCTATGTCGAATTTTGTCCAAAACCTACTTTTGCGAACTAGTCCCTGGTTTTTCGCCCGATCGGAACCGAACCAGTCTAGGACAATTCTCTGGACTCTCTCGATCTATAATTATCAAAAAAAAGTTGAACTTTGGCATGTGGGTGGCTGTAACAGGGTCATTTAGAAAAGGGGCGTGGCAAAATACACTAAAAAGCCTATACATCCCAAATGAAAACTCAGAACTTCACCAAAATTGATGAGCATATGTGTCAGAACATGGCGAGGAAGCATGCTGAGTTTCATGGAGATCGGACCATAGGTGGCGCTATAACTGGCAAAAAGCCTTCATTCTTATTAGGGGTTCAAGCATGAAATGCTGAAACCCTATTGTAATTGTAAGGATTCGTAAAACGCATCGTGCAGGCCAAACCGTAAGGCCTAGAGACATGAAACCTGGCCAGATGGTAGGCCTCAGTTTGGGGACAACCTATCAGAGTATGACCCCGAATGGCCCATAGGTGGCGCTACAGCAACCAAAAGTCCAAAATTGCTCATAACTCTTAGACTGTTTGTCCCAGGATCAAGTCTCTTATATCGTTGGAATCCTTGGCTCAAGGCAGACAAAATGGCTATCTCCGATTTGGATGTAGGCAGGGAAAATTTTCTGCTATGTCGAATTTTGTCCAAAACCTACTTTTGCGAACTAGTCCCTGGTTTTTCGCCCGATCGGAACCGAACCAGTCTAGGACAATTCTCTGGACTCTCTCGATCTATAATTATCAAAAAAAAGTTGAACTTTGGCATGTGGGTGGCTGTAACAGGGTCATTTAGAAAAGGGGCGTGGCAAAATACACTAAAAAGCCTATACATCCCAAATGAAAACTCAGAACTTCACCAAAATTGATGAGCATATGTGTCAGAACATGGCGAGGAAGCATGCTGAGTTTCATGGAGATCGGACCATAGGTGGCGCTATAACTGGCAAAAAGCCTTCATTCTTATTAGGGGTTCAAGCATGAAATGCTGAAACCCTATTGTAATTGTAAGGATTCGTAAAACGCATCGTGCAGGCCAAACCGTAAGGCCTAGAGACATGAAACCTGGCCAGATGGTAGGCCTCAGTTTGGGGACAACCTATCAGAGTATGACCCCGAATGGCCCATAGGTGGCGCTACAGCAACCAAAAGTCCAAAATTGCTCATAACTCTTAGACTGTTTGTCCCAGGATCAAGTCTCTTATATCGTTGGAATCCTTGGCTCAAGGCAGACAAAATGGCTATCTCCGATTTGGATGTAGGCAGGGAAAATTTTCTGCTATGTCGAATTTTGTCCAAAACCTACTTTTGCGAACTAGTCCCTGGTTTTTCGCCCGATCGGAACCGAACCAGTCTAGGACAATTCTCTGGACTCTCTCGATCTATAATTATCAAAAAAAAGTTGAACTTTGGCATGTGGGTGGCTGTAACAGGGTCATTTAGAAAAGGGGCGTGGCAAAATACACTAAAAAGCCTATACATCCCAAATGAAAACTCAGAACTTCACCAAAATTGATGAGCATATGTGTCAGAACATGGCGAGGAAGCATGCTGAGTTTCATGGAGATCGGACCATAGGTGGCGCTATAACTGGCAAAAAGCCTTCATTCTTATTAGGGGTTCAAGCATGAAATGCTGAAACCCTATTGTAATTGTAAGGATTCGTAAAACGCATCGTGCAGGCCAAACCGTAAGGCCTAGAGACATGAAACCTGGCCAGATGGTAGGCCTCAGTTTGGGGACAACCTATCAGAGTATGACCCCGAATGGCCCATAGGTGGCGCTACAGCAACCAAAAGTCCAAAATTGCTCATAACTCTTAGACTGTTTGTCCCAGGATCAAGTCTCTTATATCGTTGGAATCCTTGGCTCAAGGCAGACAAAATGGCTATCTCCGATTTGGATGTAGGCAGGGAAAATTTTCTGCTATGTCGAATTTTGTCCAAAACCTACTTTTGCGAACTAGTCCCTGGTTTTTCGCCCGATCGGAACCGAACCAGTCTAGGACAATTCTCTGGACTCTCTCGATCTATAATTATCAAAAAAAAGTTGAACTTTGGCATGTGGGTGGCTGTAACAGGGTCATTTAGAAAAGGGGCGTGGCAAAATACACTAAAAAGCCTATACATCCCAAATGAAAACTCAGAACTTCACCAAAATTGATGAGCATATGTGTCAGAACATGGCGAGGAAGCATGCTGAGTTTCATGGAGATCGGACCATAGGTGGCGCTATAACTGGCAAAAAGCCTTCATTCTTATTAGGGGTTCAAGCATGAAATGCTGAAACCCTATTGTAATTGTAAGGATTCGTAAAACGCATCGTGCAGGCCAAACCGTAAGGCCTAGAGACATGAAACCTGGCCAGATGGTAGGCCTCAGTTTGGGGACAACCTATCAGAGTATGACCCCGAATGGCCCATAGGTGGCGCTACAGCAACCAAAAGTCCAAAATTGCTCATAACTCTTAGACTGTTTGTCCCAGGATCAAGTGTCTTATATCGTTGGAATCCTTGGCTCAAGGCAGACAAAATGGCTATCTCCGATTTGGATGTAGGCAGGGAAAATTTTCTGCTATGTCGAATTTTGTCCAAAACCTACTTTTGCGAACTAGTCCCTGGTTTTTCGCCCGATCGGAACCGAACCAGTCTAGGACAATTCTCTGGACTCTCTCGATCTATAATTATCAAAAAAAAGTTGAACTTTGGCATGTGGGTGGCTGTAACAGGGTCATTTAGAAAAGGGGCGTGGCAAAATACACTAAAAAGCCTATACATCCCAAATGAAAACTCAGAACTTCACCAAAATTGATGAGCATATGTGTCAGAACATGGCGAGGAAGCATGCTGAGTTTCATGGAGATCGGACCATAGGTGGCGCTATAACTGGCAAAAAGCCTTCATTCTTATTAGGGGTTCAAGCATGAAATGCTGAAACCCTATTGTAATTGTAAGGATTCGTAAAACGCATCGTGCAGGCCAAACCGTAAGGCCTAGAGACATGAAACCTGGCCAGATGGTAGGCCTCAGTTTGGGGACAACCTATCAGAGTATGACCCCGAATGGCCCATAGGTGGCGCTACAGCAACCAAAAGTCCAAAATTGCTCATAACTCTTAGACTGTTTGTCCCAGGATCAAGTCTCTTATATCGTTGGAATCCTTGGCTCAAGGCAGACAAAATGGCTATCTCCGATTTGGATGTAGGCAGGGAAAATTTTCTGCTATGTCGAATTTTGTCCAAAACCTACTTTTGCGAACTAGTCCCTGGTTTTTCGCCCGATCGGAACCGAACCAGTCTAGGACAATTCTCTGGACTCTCTCGATCTATAATTATCAAAAAAAAGTTGAACTTTGGCATGTGGGTGGCTGTAACAGGGTCATTTAGAAAAGGGGCGTGGCAAAATACACTAAAAAGCCTATACATCCCAAATGAAAACTCAGAACTTCACCAAAATTGATGAGCATATGTGTCAGAACATGGCGAGGAAGCATGCTGAGTTTCATGGAGATCGGACCATAGGTGGCGCTATAACTGGCAAAAAGCCTTCATTCTTATTAGGGGTTCAAGCATGAAATGCTGAAACCCTATTGTAATTGTAAGGATTCGTAAAACGCATCGTGCAGGCCAAACCGTAAGGCCTAGAGACATGAAACCTGGCCAGATGGTAGGCCTCAGTTTGGGGACAACCTATCAGAGTATGACCCCGAATGGCCCATAGGTGGCGCTACAGCAACCAAAAGTCCAAAATTGCTCATAACTCTTAGACTGTTTGTCCCAGGATCAAGTCTCTTATATCGTTGGAATCCTTGGCTCAAGGCAGACAAAATGGCTATCTCCGATTTGGATGTAGGCAGGGAAAATTTTCTGCTATGTCGAATTTTGTCCAAAACCTACTTTTGCGAACTAGTCCCTGGTTTTTCGCCCGATCGGAACCGAACCAGTCTAGGACAATTCTCTGGACTCTCTCGATCTATAATTATCAAAAAAAAGTTGAACTTTGGCATGTGGGTGGCTGTAACAGGGTCATTTAGAAAAGGGGCGTGGCAAAATACACTAAAAAGCCTATACATCCCAAATGAAAACTCAGAACTTCACCAAAATTGATGAGCATATGTGTCAGAACATGGCGAGGAAGCATGCTGAGTTTCATGGAGATCGGACCATAGGTGGCGCTATAACTGGCAAAAAGCCTTCATTCTTATTAGGGGTTCAAGCATGAAATGCTGAAACCCTATTGTAATTGTAAGGATTCGTAAAACGCATCGTGCAGGCCAAACCGTAAGGCCTAGAGACATGAAACCTGGCCAGATGGTAGGCCTCAGTTTGGGGACAACCTATCAGAGTATGACCCCGAATGGCCCATAGGTGGCGCTACAGCAACCAAAAGTCCAAAATTGCTCATAACTCTTAGACTGTTTGTCCCAGGATCAAGTCTCTTATATCGTTGGAATCCTTGGCTCAAGGCAGACAAAATGGCTATCTCCGATTTGGATGTAGGCAGGGAAAATTTTCTGCTATGTCGAATTTTGTCCAAAACCTACTTTTGCGAACTAGTCCCTGGTTTTTCGCCCGATCGGAACCGAACCAGTCTAGGACAATTCTCTGGACTCTCTCGATCTATAATTATCAAAAAAAAGTTGAACTTTGGCATGTGGGTGGCTGTAACAGGGTCATTTAGAAAAGGGGCGTGGCAAAATACACTAAAAAGCCTATACATCCCAAATGAAAACTCAGAACTTCACCAAAATTGATGAGCATATGTGTCAGAACATGGCGAGGAAGCATGCTGAGTTTCATGGAGATCGGACCATAGGTGGCGCTATAACTGGCAAAAAGCCTTCATTCTTATTAGGGGTTCAAGCATGAAATGCTGAAACCCTATTGTAATTGTAAGGATTCGTAAAACGCATCGTGCAGGCCAAACCGTAAGGCCTAGAGACATGAAACCTGGCCAGATGGTAGGCCTCAGTTTGGGGACAACCTATCAGAGTATGACCCCGAATGGCCCATAGGTGGCGCTACAGCAACCAAAAGTCCAAAATTGCTCATAACTCTTAGACTGTTTGTCCCAGGATCAAGTCTCTTATATCGTTGGAATCCTTGGCTCAAGGCAGACAAAATGGCTATCTCCGATTTGGATGTAGGCAGGGAAAATTTTCTGCTATGTCGAATTTTGTCCAAAACCTACTTTTGCGAACTAGTCCCTGGTTTTTCGCCCGATCGGAACCGAACCAGTCTAGGACAATTCTCTGGACTCTCTCGATCTATAATTATCAAAAAAAAGTTGAACTTTGGCATGTGGGTGGCTGTAACAGGGTCATTTAGAAAAGGGGCGTGGCAAAATACACTAAAAAGCCTATACATCCCAAATGAAAACTCAGAACTTCACCAAAATTGATGAGCATATGTGTCAGAACATGGCGAGGAAGCATGCTGAGTTTCATGGAGATCGGACCATAGGTGGCGCTATAACTGGCAAAAAGCCTTCATTCTTATTAGGGGTTCAAGCATGAAATGCTGAAACCCTATTGTAATTGTAAGGATTCGTAAAACGCATCGTGCAGGCCAAACCGTAAGGCCTAGAGACATGAAACCTGGCCAGATGGTAGGCCTCAGTTTGGGGACAACCTATCAGAGTATGACCCCGAATGGCCCATAGGTGGCGCTACAGCAACCAAAAGTCCAAAATTGCTCATAACTCTTAGACTGTTTGTCCCAGGATCAAGTGTCTTATATCGTTGGAATCCTTGGCTCAAGGCAGACAAAATGGCTATCTCCGATTTGGATGTAGGCAGGGAAAATTTTCTGCTATGTCGAATTTTGTCCAAAACCTACTTTTGCGAACTAGTCCCTGGTTTTTCGCCCGATCGGAACCGAACCAGTCTAGGACAATTCTCTGGACTCTCTCGATCTATAATTATCAAAAAAAAGTTGAACTTTGGCATGTGGGTGGCTGTAACAGGGTCATTTAGAAAAGGGGCGTGGCAAAATACACTAAAAAGCCTATACATCCCAAATGAAAACTCAGAACTTCACCAAAATTGATGAGCATATGTGTCAGAACATGGCGAGGAAGCATGCTGAGTTTCATGGAGATCGGACCATAGGTGGCGCTATAACTGGCAAAAAGCCTTCATTCTTATTAGGGGTTCAAGCATGAAATGCTGAAACCCTATTGTAATTGTAAGGATTCGTAAAACGCATCGTGCAGGCCAAACCGTAAGGCCTAGAGACATGAAACCTGGCCAGATGGTAGGCCTCAGTTTGGGGACAACCTATCAGAGTATGACCCCGAATGGCCCATAGGTGGCGCTACAGCAACCAAAAGTCCAAAATTGCTCATAACTCTTAGACTGTTTGTCCCAGGATCAAGTGTCTTATATCGTTGGAATCCTTGGCTCAAGGCAGACAAAATGGCTATCTCCGATTTGGATGTAGGCAGGGAAAATTTTCTGCTATGTCGAATTTTGTCCAAAACCTACTTTTGCGAACTAGTCCCTGGTTTTTCGCCCGATCAGAACCGAACCAGTCTAGGACAATTCTCTGGACTCTCTCGATCTATAATTATCAAAAAAAAGTTGAACTTTGGCATGTGGGTGGCTGTAACAGGGTCATTTAGAAAAGGGGCGTGGCAAAATACACTAAAAAGCCTATACATCCCAAATGAAAACTCAGAACTTCACCAAAATTGATGAGCATATGTGTCAGAACATGGCGAGGAAGCATGCTGAGTTTCATGGAGATCGGACCATAGGTGGCGCTATAACTGGCAAAAAGCCTTCATTCTTATTAGGGGTTCAAGCATGAAATGCTGAAACCCTATTGTAATTGTAAGGATTCGTAAAACGCATCGTGCAGGCCAAACCGTAAGGCCTAGAGACATGAAACCTGGCCAGATGGTAGGCCTCAGTTTGGGGACAACCTATCAGAGTATGACCCCGAATGGCCCATAGGTGGCGCTACAGCAACCAAAAGTCCAAAATTGCTCATAACTCTTAGACTGTTTGTCCCAGGATCAAGTGTCTTATATCGTTGGAATCCTTGGCTCAAGGCAGACAAAATGGCTATCTCCGATTTGCCCGCCCTTCAGGCGCCAATTTTGAGTAAATTGCATTTTTTTGAAAAACCTATTTTTGCTGACTTCTCCTAGGTTTTTGGCCTGATTGGAACCAAACCACTGCAAGACTATTCTCTGGAGTCGGTCAATCAATAATCATCCAAAAAACTCAAAATTTCAATTAACGGTCGATAAGGGGAACCAAAATCTTTGATGGCACAAGGGCCATTTTTACTAAAATGGTTATAAATTGTGAACGGAAAGAGATTTGTTTGCTAAACTTGGGATACATCTTCGTGAGCTCATTCGGAGATCACTTGAAAAAAATCGCAACAATTGGCCTCTAGGTGGCACTATAAAACGGTTATAACTTGTGAAAAGAAAGGGAAATTTTCGCAAAACTTGGGACACATGTTCATGAGCTCATTTTGAGGTCACGTGAAAAAAAATCATGACAATTGGCCACTTGGTGGCACTATAAAATGGTTATAACTTGTGAACGGAAAGAGATATTTTCGCTAAACTTGGGACACATGTTCATAAGCTCAATTTGAGTTGACATGAAAAGAATCGTGACAATTGGCCACTTGGTGGCGCTATAACAGTGAAAGAAATCATGAAAATAGCTATAAGCGCACCCAACCGTTACGCCTGTTTCACACATACTCCGTTTGCAGTGCGTATGCGGTGCATATTTTTTTCCCGACCCATGTTAACGGATTACAGCTTTCACACTGCGCGCGGATGCTGTCCGTCAGTCCGTTCCAGGTGCGGTGCGTCTGCAGCAGTCCGGCGATCGTTTCCGTACCGAGTCTATTTTTTGCTGTGCTGCACTGCGGAATTAAAGTGACAGCACATTGTTCGCTTTAAAATAAACATGTACTGACACGAAAATCTAGTAATTTTACCACAGATGTATGTAATTTAAAATATACTCTGTTTCAAAGTCAACACATGGCTTTTTTTTCTCGGGTAAAGCAAGGAAACGACACCTTACCTGGCATTTAGGTTAAAAAAATTTAAATAAGGAAGAGCACGTACATTCCTGGAGGTGGAAAAACAAAGGTCTTTATGACCTGCTTTTAAAAGGGTTTAAAAACGAAAGAGAAGACGAGAGTCGGCTGTTTCTATTGTAAGTTTCTAATTTAAAATGTTTATAGGCTATAAGTTATATTTCAATGTTTTGCCACTTGTGTGAGCTAAAGTATAGGCTATATAAAGTTATATAGGCTATATAAATATAAAGTAATGAATTGAATAAAACGTTGTTTAAATGTACTACGTTAAAACGTGACATCTATGAAAGTGTAAACAAAGAGAATTTTAATTCTGACAAGCCATGTTCAGTAACAACTTTTGGATTTGAAATGAAAATAATAATGAATAAATGCTGTGTTTGTGGTATATAACCGCGGATCAGTTGCGCGCTGCAAACACAGCATATATGAAAGCACAACAGCGCGTGCTGCTCCTGCACCGCATACGCACCGCAACACGCACCGCATACGCACTGCAGACGGAGTATGTGTGAAACGGGCGTTAGTTTACTGAAAATTGGCATGCAGTGTCTTTGTCAAATCACTTTATTGTCACTCTACCATATGCACAAGTGCAACAGTAGGTGAAATTCTTAGGTGCAGTTCCGAGCAAGTATACGTCATTGGCACAATGCCTTGAAGGAGCCTTAGAAGTTTCAAGCCCGTGTTTTTTTCACAGGAGAGACCTCCTAAGAATCCTTGCCGAGTCCAACAATACCAAACATGCCAGGTTTCGCCTTATGGTTTTTGTGTGTCATTTAGAGCTTTAAAAAATTGTGGTTATCTTCAAAGCTGTTAGTCTGATCGAGACAACAACAAAAAAACAAATGAAATTTGTAAACATAGGTAAATAGCTAAACAATAACGCCAAAATGTTAAAATTATGATAGGAACTGACAAAAAAATAAATTAAATCCAATCAATTTCACCCATGGATCATTTTGATGCTCTCACATGTTTGAAACAAACAATGATGGATTGTGATGAAATTTGTTTTGAATTGGGACTGGCGAATCCCCGTCCATACTGTCAATGACCGTTCGCAAAGACCAGCCCACTTTAGTTACTGTTGCTATGTCTGACAAGCGACGCCACTCTCAAACCACACCAAGTTCTCACGCAGTGAAAAATACATTGCGGATCAGAGAAAAGACTGCGTGCTGACAGACAAGTACTTTTGATATGAAACAAAGTATCACCTTTCAAATGTAGTCAATTTTTAGAGACATTTAAAAAATAAATGCCATTTTGTGACTCTTTAATGTGTCTGATAGATTGCTGTAGACTCGAGGCTCAGTTAAAGCTGCTTGTGAACCGATCATCTCTTCCTTCTAGTTAATTTATATCATTAAAATAAACATGAATGAACATAAAAGGAATGTTTTAAAGTGCTAAGACGTCAGTACACTTTGTTTTTCAAATTTAATTCCTCCTATGTTAATCTACTAACTTTCCTGACTGCTTTGTTGGACAAAATGGCGGATTATGATTAGTCAGATCGCCTGTCAATCAAACTCCCTCCACATATATACAGTATGGGCACACTTTGAGTACTACTAATAAAAGTGGTGGAGATCAGGCAAGACTATAAGAAGACTCAGGCAAAAGGTGCTATAACTGTAAAAACGCTTTAAAACCATATATTTCCTATGGTAAACTGCCTGTATAGGCTGTAAATTGACTTTTTCATCTATGATGGCAGTTGTTAAATGCTTGCTAAATAAAACTGAATGTCTTTTGATGCTTTTGTGCTTAAAGGCCTTAACTGCTTGAACCCCGATAAATGCTGCTTGCAGCTTTAATTAGGGGTTCAAGCACGAAGTGCTGAAACCCTATTGTAATTGTAAGGGTTTTTATTATTATTATTCTCCGCTAAAACGCATCGTGCAGCCCAAACCGTAAAGGCTGGAGCATTGAAACTTTGTCAGATGGTAGCCCAAAAATCGAGGAGAGGTTATCAAATTATGAGCCAAATTGGCCTATAGGTGGCGCTATAGCAATCAATTGCGCGAAACTGCTCATAACTCCTAAACCGTAAGTCATAGACTCAAGTGTCTTATATCATTGGAAAGCTGAATACCTGACGTAAATAATGTATATCTCCGATTTCATTTCCGGTAGGCAAATTTTTCCGTCATTTTGAATTTTGTTGAAAAACTACTTTTGCGAACTAGTCCCTGGATTTTAACCCGATCGGAACCAAACCAGTGCAGAAATGTTCTCTGGAGTCTGAATATCAATAATTATCGAAAAAAAGTTGAAATTTCGATTCACGGTTGCTAAGGTGCGGAAAACGAATGTTGTGGGAGGAGCCTATTTTACTAAAATGGCTATAACTCAAGAACAAAATGAGATATCTTTACCAAACTTGGTACACATGTGTATGGGCTGAGTCTTTGGTCACGATAAAACAATCGCGACGATTGAACACTTGGTGGCGCTATAACACAAAAAAAACATGAAAATGGCTATAACCACCCGACCGCTAGTCCAATTGACTTGAAAATTGGTATGCAGTGTCTTGGTCCAAGGTACCATATATGTCTATGAGGACATTGGCGTATCTCAAAAAACATGGCCGCTATCGGCTAATGAAGTTTGAGCACCTCTAAGACAAGGTTAACGGAGGCCGATCGGAATGAAACTCGGTGGGCATGTTTGACTCATGGCCCTAGAGGTCTGTAAGAATTTTGAAAGAAATCGGCCTCTAGTTGGCGCTAACGAGTTTTATGGCCCTGTAATCACGTGGTGTTGCACACATAAACCAAATATACATATCATATGATAGGTCTCCTCATGCTGAATAACTTTGCCTCTAGAAGCATTGCTGTCAATCAAAGCGTTCATTAAATATTTGCAATTATGTTTAAAACCTACTTTTGCGAACTAGTCCCTGGATTTTTGCCTGATCGGAACCAAACCAGTCTAGGACAATTCTCTGGACTCTCTAGATTAATAATTATTGAAAAAAAATTGAACTTTTGCATTTGGATGGCTATAACAGGGTCATTTAGAAGAGGGGCGTAGCAAAATACACTATACAGCTTATAAATCCTAAAGGAAAACTCAAAACTTCACGAAAATTGTTATGTATATGTGACATAACATGCTGAAGAAGCATGCAAAGTTTTATGGAGATCGGACCATAGGTTGCGCTATAACTGTTAAAAAGCTTTGAAAACCATGTATTCCCTATGGTGAATTGCCTGTATTGGCTGTAAATGGTATTTTCTATCTCTGTAATCAGGTGGGGTAAAAAACATCCACATAATGTGCAGAAATTATGATAGATCTCTTCATACTGAACAACTTTGCCTCAAGAACCAATACTGTCAATCAAATTGTTATTTATTTATTCACAATTATGTTAAAAACGTATTACCTAAAATTGCCACCAGATGGCAGCAGAAGACCACTCATTGGTTCATTCTGCTTACTAAGCATATTTAAACTTTATAAAATCATTATAATAAATGTTGCAAATGACATTTTGTCAATGTTTATCAATTAATTTGTTCATTTGATTAATGTTTTTACAATAATTATTAAATTACAATTAAAATAATGCCTGAAAATATGTTTTAAAGGGGAAAACCTGGAATAAGCTATTTGTTACCCATCATTTATTTCAAATATCTATATCTCCAACAAAATGTGCATGTGAGTTAAGCACGTCTGAAGACATTAACTTGGAAAATGTGCCAATTAAATGAAAAACAGACATTTAAAATGAAAATGAGCCAATGAGTGGTTCTCTGCTGCCACCTGCTGGGCTTAAATGGTCATTTTGTCATTCTATTTACTTATCATGTTCTATAATTCCTATTTAGACATTATAAAGTCACTATTACAATATTTACAATTACATTTTGTCAAATTAATTTATTTCAAATATATTATGGCGTATTACCTAAAATTGCCACCAGATGGCAGCAGAAGACCACTCATTGGCTTATCCTCTAAACTAATATTGTTCAATCATATTTAAACTGTGATCGTGCAGACCAAAGCGTAAATGCTAGAGACTTGAAACTTTATCAGATGGTAGTACAAAAATCGAGGCTAATGTTGTCAGAGTATGAACTTGATTGGCCAATAGGTGGCGCTACAGCAATCAAAAGGGCGAAATGGCTCATAACTCCTAAACCGTATGTCGTAGACTCAAGTGTCTTATATCATTGGAAAGGTGAGTCCATGACGAATAAAACGTATATCTCCGATTTCATTTCCGCCATGATAGATTTTCCGCCATTTTGCATTTTGTCAAACAACTACTTTTGCAAACTAGTCCTAGGTTTTTTGCCGGATCGGAACCAAACCAGTGTCAAAATGTTCTCTGGAGTCAGATTATCAATAATTATCAAAAAAAGTCGAAATTTATATTCACGGTTGTTAAGGAGCGTAAAAATAATCGTTCAGGGGGGAGCCTATTTACTAAAAGGGCTATAACTCAGGAACAAAATGAGATATCTTCACCAAACTTGGTACACATGTGTATAGGCTGAGTCTTTGGTCACGATAAAAAAATCGCGACGATTTAACACTTGGTGGCACAATAACGTGAAAAAACATCAAAATGGCTTTAACCACCTGACCGCTGGTCCGATTGACTTGAAAATTGGTATGCAGTGTCTTGGTCCAAGGTACCAAGTATGTCTATGAGGACATTGGCGTATCTTAAAAAACATGGCTGCCACAGCCAATTAAATTTGAGCACCTATTAGACAAGTCTCATGGCCCTAGAGGTCTGTAAGAATTTTGAAAGAAATCGGCCACTAGTTGGCGCTAACGAGTTTTACGGCTCTGTAATCACGTGGTGTTGCACACATCCACGAAATATGCATATCATTTGATAGATCTCCTCATACCAAACAACTTTTTCTCTAGAACTGTTGCTGTCAATTAATATGTTCATTAAATATTCCTGAGTATGTTCAAAACCTACTTTTGCGAACTAGTCCCTGGTTTTTTGCCCGATTGGAACCAAACTAGTCTAGGATAATTCTCTGGACTCTCTAGATCAATAATTATTGAAAAAAAGTTGAACTTTTGCATTTGAATGGCTATTACAGGGTCATTTAGAAAAGAGGTGTGGCAACATACACTCAAAAGCCTATAAATTCTAAGGGAAAACTCAAAACTTCACGAAAATTGTTTTTGCATATGTAAGATAACATCTTTAACAAGCATGCAAAGTTTTATGGAAATCGGACCATAGGTGACGCTATAACTGTTAAAAGCCTTTTAAAACCACGTATTTCCTATTGTAAATTGCCTGTATTGACTGTAAATGGTATTTTCCATCTATTATTTCAGTGTTTAAAATCTTGCTAAATAAAAATTAATGTCTTTTGATGTTTGTGTGCTTAAAGGCCTTAAAGGCTTGAACCCCGCTAAATGCTGCTTGCAGCTTTAATTATATTTAAATTTGTGCAAAAATCAGGAAACATTTGTTTTGGTAGACTAACAATAATAGATAGTAGCCAGGGGCCCTAGTCTGAGGTCCTGGGGCATCTGCCCCATTCATAATCCAGTCCTGCGTCCAATTTGGAGTTTAAAACTGTTTCGCATGCATAAAACTCTGTGCAATTTGTTTGAATCACTGTGCAAAAGCACTGCACAGTTAAATAATTATGACTCATTGTTATTTACATAAGAGCATTTTCATTGATTTGTCGTGCCATTATCCTTTTTCAATAACATCGCTCTACAATTACTGCGTCTCTCTGCCCTTCTCAGATGACCCTGTAAAAGCTCTTAGTTCTCCACAGTAATGTCAGGAAGTAACCTCTTCTTCCAAGCGGATCTATATGGTACATTCTGGAATGCCAGGATGGGCAAATGCACATTGAAAATAAATCGACAAATATGCTGTTAAACAGAACACAGACATCTCGTGTTGCTTTCCTTTTACATTGATACAGTGTCCTAAAACATTCAAAGAAATGTACATTTAGCTGTGCACCTGTTGTGTCATTGTCACTTTTGTCTACAAGCGACATAAACACAATGGCAATTCTGGGGTTGGTAAGAAGTCTCTTATGCTCACCGAGACAGTGACGTGAAATATTATAACTACTTAAAATAATTGTTTTCTATTTAAATATATATTAACATGTAATTTATTCCTGTGATCAAAGCTGATTTTTCAGCATCATGACTCCAGTCTTCAGTGTCACATGATCCTTCAGAAATCATTCTAATATTGTTTTTTTTTTGTTGTTGTTGAAAAAAAGCCAAATTAAGTTCCTTTCCCACAAATCACTGCAATCTGTTTGTGTAAATCTTTACCCAAACAAGAGTTTACAAGCAAATCCCAAGAAATCTGAAGACTGTGGATGGAGGAAATCTGACATGCTGGATTTGTCTGATTGTAATACTAGAGTAAAGCCTTTTGGTAGCTTCAAGCATCCTTGTAGAAGTTTACATAAAACTCATTTTCGAAAAGCAGGAACCATACTTTTTTTTTTTTTTTTACAGTACTGATTAATAAATTGCACAACACACTTTCCTCCTTACACACTCATACACAAGTTTAATGTGTCAAGATGTTTCCTTGCACTTAAATGAGCACTACCACTTGATTAGCATAATTAATTGCTTCCATCCCATTAACAGCATGTAATCCCATTTTAGCAACAGAGACATTCACTTTCAAAATCTGCTTTAGCCCACATACTCACTAACATGAGAGAACCATTTCTAATGAACCAAAAGAGTCAAATAGCCATTGAACACATTTTTGGCCAGGGTGATCTCATTCATATGCATGCACAAATTATACATTTTTGTACATTTGGATAGCCACTGACATGTACAATGTAATAATGTACTGAAAGCATCTATAACCTTTTACATTTGTACTACTTAATTTAAAAGAAAAATTATTTTATGATGTAAATCCATCACGGAAAAAATGCATTTATGAATCAATCAAATATATGGTAAACTTAACTTAAAGGTGCAGTGTGTAGTATTTATGAGGATTTATATAGAATATAATAAACATAACTGTTTTCAGTGGTGTATAAATACCTTACATAATGAATTATGTTTTTATTCAGGGCCTGAATTAACCTTTTTGAACACCAGCCACTGTGGCAAGTGGATTTAAAAGTCCAGCGTTGCATTATTATCTCGTCCCATCTCACCAACAGTTTAATACTCGCACATCCAAACGTAGTCAGAGAAGAACCTCATCTTCTTTCCGATCACAGTCGCATCCTCTCAAACTGCCCAATGAATCACTCAATTCTCATTGGCTACCTGCCAACGTGGCAGGTAGATTGACAGTGTTACCCGCCAATTGCAAAATTCACCCGCATTTGGCGTGGTCGGGTGTTAATTTCAGGCCCTGTTTTTATTACCTTAGATTAGAATGAGACATTTCTATCTACACTGAGGGTCCCCACTGAGGGTCCCCGAAGAATGTTCAACTTTGAGTAAAACGCAGCACTCATCACTGTCACTTTTCACCAAGTCGTCCAATCACAGTGGAGGAGGGACGGGACAAATACAACACTGACCAACTGCCACATTCTGCTTGTACAACGTCAACAGATGAAAACAAGCAGCATAATAACGGAACAAAATAATTTAAAACAAGAGCCAGAGCAAATACTTTACATTGTATCTGCGTTTCTATATAGAATCAATACAGAAACAAACATTCCGTATCATAAGCAAAAAGTCTCAACTGAAAAACACGCTGCCCTGCCAAAACGCTCTCAAGGGCCCACAGCTAGATGTATTCAGCAGAGCGCCTAGCGTTTTCAGCTGGATAAAAAACTCTTTGGTGGACACGCGGCCTTACAGTGAAATCGGCATTTTGCGCCGCCATATTTCTCCAGTAACCCTAAACGGCTAGACACTCTCAGACGATGACATTTTTGTCCTGTGTAAGCCACTGTAGCTTCTCTATGTGCTTCGAAACAGAGGGGTGAGCGGTCGGTGATTGCAATTCAAAACCTAAAATTTACACACTGCATCTTTAAGAAATTCTTGATTTCAATATTTTATGCAAGCCAAAGTATTGCATAAAATTTTGCAAGAAGATGGCACATCCGTAAAGTTGTACGTAGCCTATGTAAAAGGATACATTTTTTGAAAGATTTTGGAATATTCATAAAAAATGTTTTCTATACGAAATTATATGAATAGTATACAAATGAGTAAGTAGGATCAGTGTTGTGTAAATTAGTCTAAAAAAGTAATTAGCTAGTAATAACATCTTCAACAGTGACTCTCTTTAAAAAGTATTGCTTTACTAATAACTGTTGAACAATACAAGAAAGGATAGACATGAAATGGCTCTTGTAATCCTTTCAAATAAATATTATAAAATTGCATAACTTATTCTTGAACTGACCAAAGTGTTTAAAGTGAGGTTATATTAAAAACATGACGTTATATTCTGATGTTAACTCCACTATTGTTTAATATAATTGTTCTATAGTCAATACAGTATTTAATGCAATTACATCAGAAGTAACTAATTCAATTACAGAAAAATTCAGAGTAATCCATTACTTTACCTTTTCAAGGGAAAAGTAACTAAATTACTGTTGCATTACAACCAACAATGGACACACACATTACTTAAAAATGAACAATTGAACCATTCCTCAGTTGATAATGGGTCTAAATATGACTGGTTTCTGGAGTAAAACTAATCTAAAAAGGTATTCAACTTTTGTGACGAGGTGTGATGCTAGGTTTGAAGAACAATATAAATTGGAACCCACAACTGTTCGTACCGGGTGTCAAGCTCTCGCTCAGGTAGTAGTCTTCAGGGTTGATGAACGGCAGCTGTTTCCTCACGGACTGTTTGGGAATGAGGTACAGCACTTCTGCCACACGTCCATCCTCTATGACAGACATGCGTTTGACGGAGTTTGTGCGTTTGATCCGGGTGCGGTCCACCTGCTGACTGCGTCCCGAGCCGCAGAGTTTCCCCAGGCTGTTCAAAGTGGGAAGGGAAGGCATGGCTGTGGTGCACAATAAGTCCTTAAAAACGCACAAATCTGGCCGAAAATTCTCCTTCTCCACAACAGACTAAATGATGGCGACCAGTGATCTCCCACAAAGGCCACGTTCCAGCAGGTGAGTCTGCAGATAGGGCCAAACTCCAACCGAAACCCGCTGATCTTCAGATTAACAAATCGTAAATCTTCAACCAAATGCTTACTCGTCACAATTTAGCGGTTGCCAGATGCAATGCTCCTACCTCTACTTCAGGTGAAGACCACAGGTCAACCCCAATCCAGAGTGGAAAGTAAGAAGTGGCTCGAATAGCTCCTTGCCTTCTCTTAAGCGGATTAACCCTGACGTCTACCCCACGATTATCTCTTGGACGGGGCTGGACGATGCCACCAGAGCTGCCCTGCCGCACAAGCTCCTTGCTGAGAGTACTTTAACGACACAACTAAAAATACCCAGCTCTTGATCCAAATCAAGAATAGTCATCTTTGAGACAATTACCAAGCCCTTATTCGCACAGGTCGATTCTTTTTTTAGAAATCGCAGTCTGTTTTCTATTAATACAATTGAAATGTAATGCACGAGATTAGCTGAAAACACATCAGTGCAGATACTGAGAGATATAGATAATCCCACAAACCTTTAAATCCTCCTTTAAATCTTTAATCACAGGATTTTCTGATTCAGCCAAAGAAAAGCGCCATCAGAATGACACAATCTGATGTAACAACGATGATGGCGGCAATAATCAAAATGTTAATTCTTCTTATATGCTTCCTGTATTCTTGAGCAATGCATTTTGTGATATAGACTTTTATTAATATAAAGGCTGCTGTTTGGCACAATGCATAAACAAGTAATCACACTGTTGAAGTCTAATTAATGACTTGTGAAGATGAAATTAGAGGTGCAACCACTACAAATTCATGAATCCCACTCAAACCTCTCAATTTGTTCCTTCACCTAGGCCAGAACAAATGGGCATACATTTAAATTAAATAAAAAAAAAAAGAGAAAACAAGAAACAGCAGTTATTTAATATAATCATTTTCTAGAGAATGTATTTAAAATGTCCAGATAAGAATACATCGGATTGCTGAGTTTCACACTGCTTTTCATTTATTTTGACCTTCATCAAATATTGCAACAACAGCTGAATTTCCTGCTGCCTGGTAAAATTTCATTAAGGGTTTTTTGGGCTTTCTGCCAATCTTCTGGGAGGTAAGTAGCGCTGTATATAACATTAATTATTAATATTACAAGACTGACATTATGAAATTAGCATTATAATATAAAGATAATATAATTTTATTAAAATGTAATTCTAAAATAAAAACATTACAATTATAATGAATAAAAAAAGTAAATAAATAGTACTATATATGAAATGATACAAAATGCATCCTGAGCACATAACCTTACGTAACACCCACACCCAGACCACAGACTAGATCTGATAAAAACTAGTCCAGTAAATGACATGACATAATTACTAATAGAGGATGTCTAACTCAGACATTGTTTAGGAAACAAATCCTGGTCGAAGAGCAGTGTTGGGGAAGTTGCTCTTAAAAGTAATCCATTACAATTCCTATTCCAATACTCCCTAAAAAAGCAACTAATTGCTTTAATTAGTTACTTTTTATGGAAAGTAATGCAATACGTTACTTTTGCGTTACTTTTTCTCTGGACTGGGCTTGCTTGTTTGTTTTTTAATAACGAAAAAAGTTATATTTTTGGCAAATGTAATGGCCCTTTCACACCAAAAGTGAATTGAATAAGCCTCAGGCTGAAGGAAATGCAAATTCACGTATGTCCAGTAGAGGGCGCAGCTCAAACAAACCTTTCAGCTGCAGCCATTCTGGATTGGAGAAAAAAAGTTCAACACTCTTAGGCCCTGTCCCAAATGGCACCCTAAACCCTCACGAAACCCTCTGAATCCACACTTTCACGACGTAATGCCGCTTTGAACACCGGGTAGAAGTCCTCTGCGTAGCTCGCAAACTTGCGGGGCCAGCTGAAGGGTGCATAACGGCCGCAAGGGGGACGCTCACTACACTCTAAAAAAAAAAAGGTTCTATATGGCACCAAAAATGGTTCTTAGCTCGTAATCATAGGGGAACCTTTTTTAGTGCTATATAGCACCAATTTTGGTGCTTCAGTGGTTCTTCACCGGTTCTTTGACTAAGGTGCTATATAGCACCTCTGAAGAACCGCTGAAGAATCATTGAAGCACCAAAATTGGTGCTATATAGCACTAAAAAAGGTTCCCCTATGATTACGAGCCAAGAACCACTTTTGGTGCCATATAGAACCTTTTTTTTTAGAGTGTAGCACCCTTCTTTAAGCTTAAATGACCAATGGGACACCCTATGGTTTTATGGACTTAGCGGACACGCGCACGCAGCGGCCATTGTAAGGCCACAAGACCGAAAGTGTACATGAAGTGTGCCATTTGGGACAGGGCCTTGGGCTGTGTCTGAAATCGCACACTTCCCTACTATATAGTAGGTGAAAAACAGCATGTGACAAAAGTAGTATGTCCGAATTCACAGTACTCATAAAAAAGAGTAGGTAAAGCGATGAACATTTACTATCCCACGAGCAGTGGTGTAAAGTAACGAATTACAAATACTCTTGTTACTGTAATTGAGTAGTTTTTCTCAGGAATTGTACTTTATTAAGTAGTTTTACTTTTACTTGAGTACATTTTAAGTGCTGTATCAGTACTTTTACTGCGCTATTATCCCTAAACCTGCCGTCTCTACATTATATGCTTATTTATTTCCTGTCCCGTGATTGGATAAGAATCAGTCCTGTGACTCCCGTCAAATCAACCATGATAGCGACCAGCCTAGAGTGAGAGGCACACACGCTTTATGAAAGGGGGTTGTTGCTGGTTACTGTATGATGACTGAAATCGTGAAATTGCCTTAAACAATTACTAAAAATAAACTGCAGAATATTACATTTTCTAATACACTCACAAATGGTACATATCCTGTTAGCGCTACACGAGTTCGCCGTGCCATCTGCTGAAAAAACTTCATTTAGCTTGATTGTTTGCTAGGCTTCAAAGTGCATTAGGCTTTAACCGATCGTCACTGCTAGATTTTTGTCCCTCACATCGATTTCGCTCAACATGTAAACACATTAACCTGCTTTCTGTCTGCTTATTGAAGTGCATATTTTAATGTAATGTATTCTTAAATGAATAACATTCATAGCATACTACTCACTACTCTTGAGTACTTTTAAAAGGGCTACTTTTTACTCCTACTTTGAGTAGTATTTAGGATAGGTACTTTTACTCTACTAGCACTACATTTTTTGACAAGTTAACAGTACTTTTACTTTCCACCACTGCCCATGAGGCCACAGGAGAGGATTTGTGAATGGCAGTGAAGCAACGTTAATGGACGCTGGTAGGTCAGATGATAATGACATGCATGACGACTGTAGTATGTCCAGATAACATTCATACTGTTTTTGTGCGAGTGAGATCAGTAAATGCATGCTCACATTCAGCCTAGAACCACAATAACCCTCATGTTTAAACACAACGCATCTACACTTACTCACGATTTCTCTCAACATGGTGCATTACTTTACTAATTACTTGAAAAAGGGAAACTGATTATGTAACTTGTAATGGGTCACCCCAACAATGTCAGACAGTGCTTTAGTCACTGTTATTGACTGACCGAGATAATTCACCAAATGATGACAAATCCTGGAGAAAAGCACTAACCTACTGCCTTTATGAAATTACACAGTAAACAATCAGATTTCAGAGACATGTGGTGCTCTTCAGACCCCGCGGAGGGTCTTTCTGCACTCAGGTGCATTAGAGAGGCTGTGGCTCAGCAGTTTATACTTATTAAACAGACACAGGCTCTGTTCCAAAACCTACAAAGATGTATACGCAAGCAACATTTTAAGAAAGGTTGTACAGAAGGGTAATTATCTTTCTTTCTAAGATAACTGCTGCATCATACTTATCCTTTACAGAGAAGGTAATAATCTGGACACATAAATATATAAATAATCTATATATATTTTTACATTTATATATAGATTATTTATATATTTATGTGTCCAGATTATTCAAAATATACATTTTATATATATATATATATATATATATATATATATATATATATATATATATATAAAATGTATATTTTGAATAATCTGGACACATAAATATATAAATATATATATATATATATATATATTTGGGGCCCATCCCCAAACTGTTCCCACAAAGCTGGGAGCCTGAAATTGTCCAAAATGTCTTGGTATGCTGAAGCATTAAGAGTTCCTTTCACTGGAACTAAGGGGCCAAGCCCAACCCCTGAAAAACAACCCCCACACCATAATCCCCCCTTCACCAAACTTTACACTTGGCACAATGCAGTCAGGCAAGAACCGTTCTCCTGGCAATCGCCAAACTCAGACTCGTTCATTGGATTGCCAGACAGAGAAGCGTGATTGGTCACTCCAGTGCGGCATGCTTTACACCACTGCATCTCACGCTTTGCATTGCACTTGGTGATGTAAGGCTTGGATGCAGCTGACCAGCCATGTAAACCCATTCCATGAAGCTCTCTACACACTGTTCTTGATCTAATCTGAAGGCCACATGAAGTTTGGAGGTCTGTAGCTATTGACTCTGCAGAAAGTTGGCGACTTCTGCGCACTGTGCGCCTCAGCATGCGCTGACCCCGCTCTGTGATTTTACGTGGTCTACCACTTTGTGGCTGAATTGCTGTTGTTCCCAGTTGCTTCCACTTTGTTATAATACCACTAACAGTTGACCGTGGAATATTTAGTAGAGAGGAAATTTCACAAATGGACTTATTGCACAGGTGGCAACCTATCACGGTACCACGCTTGAATTCACTGAGGTCAATGAGAGCGACCCATTTTTTCACAAATGTTTGTAGAAGCGTCTGCATGCCTAAGGTGCTTGATTTTATACACCTGTGGCCATGGAAGGGATTGGAACACCTGAATTCAATGATTTGGAGGGGTGTCCCAATACTTTTGGCATTTTTTTTTATTTGACTATATACTTTAATATTTCTATTTTTGCACTGAGTATCATGTCATTATCTCATTATCTTAACAAAATAGCAGCTCACTAGGTCTCCAAAAAGAGCCTCAAGGGGTTTCGCAGATGCTGATAGATTTTATAACAGACTGAGGCGGATTAGAATTATGCATGTAATCTTTAAACTGTCAAATGTTGAACATAATTTACATGCCAACTGAAAATTAGATTTTTAAAGGGAGGGGAGAAGAGATATGTAAAGAGATGGGTTTAGAGTGATGAAGATGGAAGAAGGAGATAGAGATAGAGATAGAGAGAGAGAGAGGGGAACTTGCGTTTCTCATGATGTTCCTCTGCTTCTGAGTGATATAGGGCTTCATGAATAATAGAGCTCCGCTATCTCCGTTAAATGAAGCTCTCTTCCGATCTCTCACAAGGCCCTTTCACATGACTCATGCACTGCTTTGACCTCAACATGAAAAGTTGAAAATTACACAAAAAGGGCAATTTTACAAGATTGTTACGTAGGAAGATAGTAGAAAGTTTACCATAAACACTGAAAACATTTGTACCTAGAACAGAATTGCTCCCTGTATAACTGCTTTGATACATTGCAGAAAGGAAAAAAAACTTGCTGAACATTAAACTTCACCGGATGCTCTTGGTGAATTTAAATTAGTTCAAGAAAGGAATTCAATGCATTGGATGTTGACGTGAATCAGTGAAAGGGCCTTCAGGCTGAGTGGTTGACCGATAAGGGTTTTCAGTAGCAGAAGACAATATACAAGAGCTTATTTAGCCATTCTGAAACTCTCTGTCTGTCTATCGTTTTGTGTATTTGAGTCTTCTGACATAAGATTTGACTTTCTTTGGAGAGCAAAGTTTTGGAAAGAGGTTATAAAAATGTCTACAACATCATTAATAACAGATACTGCTAGAATTAAACACTATTTTAGACAATTTACACAACAGTCACCACCAGAAATATGCATTACCGATAAATATGTTTTGTATGTATGTATGTTTTGTTTGTATGTATAGAAACATCAAAAGTTTTAGATCGGTAAGGATTTTTAAATATTTTTGAAAGAAGTCTCTTTTGCTCACCAAGGCTGAATCTATTGATCCAAAATTCTGTAAAAACAGTAATATTGTGACATATTACAATTTAAAATAACTGTTTTCAATTTGAATATATTATACCATGTCATTTATTCCTGTGATCAAAGCTGAATTTTCAGCATCATTACTCCAGTCTTCAGTGTCACGTGATCCTTCAGAAATCATCCTAATATGCTGATTTGCTGCTCAATAAACATTTTATTATTATCAATGTTGAAATTTTTTCTTTCAGGATTCTTTGATGAATAGAAGTTCAAAAGAACAGCATTTATCTGAAATAGAAAGCTTTTGTAACATTATAAACTATCGTTTAAAAAATTGGGGTCAGTAATGTGTTTTTTTAAAGAAATTAATACTTTTATTCAGCAGGGATGCATTAAATTGATCAAAAGTGACAGTGAATACATTTATAATGTTACAAAAGCTTTATATTTCAGATAAATGCTCAAGTCTCAAGTTTGATTTATTTATAAAGCCCTTTCCACTACAGCGTAGCCCAACTAACAATAAGAAGTAGTACAATAACAATACAATAATGTCTAGAAATAATTATTAAACAGAACATAAAATAAAGATCAGTAATAATAGAAACTGAAAAAACGTTTTATTCATCAATGAATCCCGAAAAAAAACATAGATGATAATAATAAATGTTTCTTGAGCAGCAAATTCCTGGTACAAGCTGTCTACGATGCCCTGCCAAGCCCAGCGAACCTCCATGTCTGGGGGAGGAGCGAGACACCTTCCTGCCTTCTTTGCTCTGGAAGAGGCTCTTTAGAACATCTCCTCAGCAGCTGCCCAAAGGCTCTGGCTGATGGTCGCTATCGGTGGCGCCGTGACCAGGTGCTTAAGGCAATTGCTGAGAGCTTAGCCTCAGCCATCAGCACCAGCAAACACCATCATGCACCAAAGAAGGCAGTCCCGTTCATCAAAGCTGGAGAGAAACCCCGGGGACGACCACAATTAACAACAGGTCTTCTCCACAAAGCCTCGGACTGGCAGTTGCAGGTTGACCTGGGTAAACAGCTAAGGTTCCCTCAGCACATTGCAACAACAAATCTCCGCCCAGACATGATAGTTACCTCTGAGGTTTCAAAACATCTGATCATGCTGGAACTTACAGTGCGTATTGAGGAAGCAAATGAGAGGAAACGTGCTAAGTACCAGGAACTGGTGGAGGGGTGCAGGGAGAGAGGCTGGAAAACCTTCTATGAGCCTGTAGAAGTCGGCTGTTGAGGCTTTGCAGGACGTTCACTGTGCAAAGTCCTCTGTCGTTTGGGCATTACAGGGGCGGCTAAGAAGAGGGCCATTCAATCCGCGAGCGAAGCCGCAGAGAAGGCCACAAGGTGGCTTTGGATTAAGAGGGCTGATCCGTGGACTGCTACTGGGACGCAAGTCGGGGCTTGATCAACCCCCGCTGGGTCGCCTGGGCGAGGGTGTATGATGTTGCGAGACCCGAAACACCCAATGATCCCAGGACACATCACTGAGGATGCGTCCCAGAGCATCCATGAGATGTTTCTTGTATAGCATATTAGAATCATTTCTGAAGGATCGTGTGACTCTAAAGACTGGAGTAATGATGCTGAAAATTCAGCTTTACCATCACAGAAATAAATCGCATTTTTAAATATATATTAAAATAAAAAAAAGTTATTTTAAATTGAAAAAACATATTGCACAATATTGCTGTTTTTACTGTATTTTGGATCAAATAAATGCAGCCTTGGTGAGCAGAAGACACTTCTTTTAAAATAATTTAAAAATCTTACAGATTTAAAACTTGAGAACGGTACAGTATATAGAGCAAACATATTTTAAAAAGAATATAGTGTATGCATATCACTCACACACACACACACACACACACACACACACACACACACACACACACACACACACACACACACACACACACACACACACACACACACACACACACACACACACACACACACACACACACACACACACACACACACACACACACGATCAGTGCAGTATTACAACTCTAAAACTGCTGTCATCCTAAAAAATTGCTGAAGTGACTTCCAGCTGTTTTTGTTTGTGGTCTCAGCAGATGCCAGAAACTGCTACATCATCTTAGACTCTACTCAACTGATACTCGAGCTCTAAAAACATCTTAAACATGCCTCAAACTCGACACAAGAACTTGGCATAGAAACCGCAAAAAGACAGAAGAGTTTAACATGCTCTTGAGAGCTGAAATCATTCATCCACTGATATCAGTTAAAGGTATAGTTCACCCAAAAATGAAAATTGTCATCACTCACCCTCAAGTTGTTACAAATATATATTTTAACAAATGAGTTGATGGTCCCCATTGACGTCCATAGTATTTTTTCCCATACTATGATCCATCAACTGTTTGGTTACCCATATTATTTAAAATATCTTATTTTGTGTTCAGCAGAAGAGGGTGAGTAAATGATGACAGAATTAGCATTTTTGGGTGAACTATGCCTTTAAGTATTTGCTGAGAAATAAAAAAAGACCACACTGGCACCACAGTGAATGAATGGGCAGGACAACATGTCCTCTTCATAAATGTTTTAGATGCCATCTACATTGATGTTTTATCGTTCAGATTTGTTTTTCCTCTCGCTCACTTCATTGAACAGACGAGTTTGCCGTTTCTTCTGTGAAGTGGAGCATACAGCAAATTAGCTTAGCACAAACTAACACATCACACTAAAAGCAGAGGTACAGTGAGAACAAATCTCTCTGCTGCAGAGCAAACCGCCCCATTTCACCTCACGGAAACTGATCCAGCTCCAGCGCACACATCAGAGACAACTCCCTTACAAAGGAAAACAATGGCACATGAACACAAACCAAGCGTAAACACAAAGAAAACAAGCCTCCTATAGAGAGAGACAAATACATAAATCACATGCAACAAGACACTTGGAGGTCTGAGACAGTGCTTACCATCAAGTCCGAAGCAGGAGGTAATTTTTTGGGCGTAGTTGCACAGTCCATCGTAAGGAGGCTGTTTTTGCTGGTGCACCGCACTCTTATCCCCCATCTCTACAGACAAGAACATACACTCTCACCCTTTCAGCCTCACACACTCACAGGACGGCCCCGGCAGGACATTCTGAGGCTGCGTCCTCATCAATAATTCACATTCGCACAGGGCCACACATGCACAGACCAGACTCGCTCGCCCTCGCGCACACACACTCACGAAAGTGCTGAGGCGGTGTGTCCTCGCTGCATGCGTTCTGCTGTCCGGACTGGGAGGAAGTGGAGGAGGAGACTCAGGTTACCGCGGTACCGGTTGCCAAGGATAGGCCGGTGATGCCGCAGTCTAACAGGTAGAAGTCTGCTGCCCTGGTGCAGAGGCAGGGCGGGGCATTTACGGGACGAGCTGCGCTACTGTCGGACACAGATGCAAGAACACACAAACAAACACACACGCTCCCAGCCAGTATGTTTTTTAAGAAATACTCTCTCCTAGTTGGCCTGCACTTCAGATGATTCAGATTTAGTAAAATTTGTACTCTTTTTTTGTGTGATAATAATTATTTTATCAAGCAAGGATGTATCAAATTGATAAAAAGCGACAATGATTTTTACAAAATATTTCTATTTCAAATAAATGCTGACTTTCAAAGAATCCTTAAACAAATGATCACAGTTTCTAAGAAAATATTAAGCAGCAATTGTTTTCAACTGATAATAATCAGAAATGTTTTTTGAGCAGCAAATCATCACATTAGAATGATTTCTGAAGGATCATGTGACACTGAAGACTGGAGTCACATTAATACATTACATTTTAAAATATATTCAAATAAGAGTTATTTTAAATTCTAATAATATTCCATTGTACAGCCTAGGTGAGCATAAGAGACTTCTTTCAAAAATATATATTTTTTTAAATCTTACAACCCCAAACTTTGAACGCTGATCTAGTTTTTGATGAAGCTGTAAAACGGATAGCAGGAATAGATTGAAGCTTAAACCACTGTTTTAAATAAGGAGGTTTTGGTTTTTTGAACATTGGTAAAAGTGGGCATCTCCAAATGTACATATTTTATATGTCACATTTAATAAATGTAAACCTTTTCTTAAAGGGATAGTTCACCCAAAAATGAAAATAATGTCATTTATTACTCACCCTCATGCCGTTCCACACCCGTAAGACCTTCGTTCATCTTCGGAACACAAATGAAGATATTTTTGTTGAAATCCGATGGCTCAGTGAGGCCTACATTGCCAGCAATGACATTTCCTCTCTCAAGATCCAATAATTTACTAAAAACATATTTAAATCAGTTCATGTGAGTACAGTGGTTCAATATTAATATTATAAAGCGACGAGAATATTTTTGGTGCACCAAAAAAAAACTAAATAACGACTTATATAGTGATGGCCGATTTCAAAACACTGCTTCATGAAGATTTGGAGCGTTATGAATCATGATTCGGATCGCGTGTCAAACCCAAGCGGCAACCTCCCTCAGTTTCTCTTGAAGCCAATATGGAAGTGACTTAAACTGCAATTCATCGACTGGCCACTAGAGACAGGCTCCAGAAGGGAGCAGAATCTCATTGAGCCCCATGTTAAAACTTTACAGCAGAATAAAACATGTTTACAGCCTGGTACAAATTGTGTTTTTGGTCTATACGGCTATACGGAATTTTTTGAACTCATTCGTTTACATTATATAAAGCATTAAAGTTCAGCATAATGAAGGGCGTGGCCACTTTGAGTGACAGGTGGATTGCCATTTAGCTCCAGCTCCGCCCACGTCCCGCCTTTTTGCCCATTTTCTGTCATCCGGGAGTGACACGCGATGACACCCTGCCAAGATGGCAACGGCCACCCTACTTTACGCTTCAAAACTGCTCATCAGAATCCTATGGGTGACGTCACAGACACTACGTCCATATTTTTTTACAGTCTATGGTCAAACTGCTGAAATCACATGACTTTGGTGCTCCGAGCCACTGAATCGACACGCTGATTCATAACGCTCCGAAGCTTCATGAAGCAGTGTTTTGAAATCGACCATAAGTCGTTATTTAGGTTTTTTTTGGCGCACCAAAAATATTCTCGTCACTTTATAATATTAATATTGAACCACTGTACTCACATGGACTGATTTAAATATGTTTTTAGTACATTCATGGATCTTGAGAGAGGAACTGCTGGCTATGCAGGCCTCACTGAGCCATCGGATTTCAACAAAAAAATATCTTAATTTGTGTTCCGAAGATTAACTAAGGTCTTATGGGTGTGGAACTAATCCTTTAAAGGGATAGTTCACCCAAAAATGAAAATTCTGTCATTAATTCTAATAAAGCCTAAATTCAGTCTGTTCATCATTTAAAGTGATCGTGTCTCTTCAGAGAATTTGGACTAAACCACTCAATTCATATGGATTCATTTTACAATCTCTTTATGAATTTTTTGGACCGTCAAAATGGTAGTTGCGTAGCTGTCAATGGAGAAACAGAAATCTGTCAGATTTCATCAAAAAGATCTACATTTGTGTTCAGAAGATGAATGAACGTCTTATGGGTTTAGAACAACATGAGGGTGAGTAATTAATGGGAGAATTTTGGGGTGAACTATCCCTTTAATTCTAAAGAGAACATGTTTTGAGGATGTTGTTTTACTAAAAATATGGACTGATTATTCAATACTGGACTTTTTGCAGTCAATCTCTTTGGCTATAAGAGCAAAAACCAAATATTTGATTATGGATTCCCATAGGAGGAGAGGCTGAAAGTATGGTAAAGTGATTGCTCGGACGTGCTGTGGTGGTAAGCCGCTTCACTCCTTCACACACTTCACCCACTTAACTTGGGAACATGGCCATCGCTCAATAACACACGGATATATTGATTTACCAATAAGAGCTTTAAAACGACAAAATGCTGAGATGTGGAAAAGGAAACCACTTGGACATTCTGCAAACCTCAGATGCACTAAAAACCGCACCATTAACATGTTATCATGTGTAATTAACGGTTATGAGTTTTCATTAAAATAAATGCTATTGTTCTGTGTAGTTATGTCTCTGATCATCACACCCTAACCATAAACCAGTAGGCCTCCATCTCAGTGTGCGTGCAGAAATGAAACCCATGACTTTGGGGTTGCTTGCACAATGCGTTACCATCTGAGCAAACTGATTGATGTAACAGAAAATACACTTCTTTTAGGCCAGAACTACACAGATGTGCTAATCCTCAGGACCACATATAGTCCAATGTCAGAAAACAAAAACACTCACGTAGTCAAACTATGCATTTTGTAGCCAAGGCTATACATTCTGCTTCCACAGCAATTCACTGTTAAATATAAACGCGCTGTGAGAAATAAACACTTAAAGGAGCTGTATGTAGGACTGTGGCCAAAACTGGTACTGCAATCACTTTCAAATTACTGTTGAGCGGTGTATCCCCTCTCCCCCTCCCCCTGGCCCTGACTCGAGGCTGCCAGATCAGGAACGTAGGCTGCTACAAGGAGCTTTCAATGGCAAGTGACGAATCGTACACAGTTTTTCTTTCTGCTAATTATGTTTATGCTTCAAGAGCGATGTTTTATGAAGTAATTATGAATGGCAAACATTTACTAATGGCGATTAGCCAAATATAATCGTAAATATGAACGCTCGTGTGTGACAGTACATTCCCACATGAAAAAATACTATAGTATATTATAGTAAAATTACAGCAAAGCTAAATAACATTAGCAATGGTCATACAGGTCAACTTGCAGCATGTTTTGTCCACTATATATGCGAAGAACGAATGAGGAATAATTTTTACAGAGGTAACGTTAGGCTACTGTCTCAAATACGTTTTCACATTGCCATATAGGCGTGCTAATGTTGTTTTCCTCAGCGTCCCAGCATAATGACAGAGAAACGGGCTCTGATAATGCATTACTAATGTTAGCAATGACGACTCGCCGTTTTTATTTACCAAACAATTCCTTAACGTTACCTTTTCAATTCAATGACCTACCTCCTCCATCTGCGCTAACCTAACGTTACTTTGCACGAACATGCATAACTTTGTTCGACTGTCATGAATATTTGAAATGTCCATTTACATTAAGTACAAGTTAGCCAAACATATGAACCTTACCTGTCCAGGAGAAAATTAGCAACGTTGGCATCAGTCTTCAAATTATTCTCCGTTTTCAGCCGTCTCCATCTTTCAAAGGCATCTCTTATACAAATCCTTGTTTTATTTCGGACACTGTCACACCGTTTTTCTTATTCATAACGAGGTCGTTTAGGTTTCGTAAAGTTAGACATTGTTTATCCAAAAAGTTTATAGCTGCAGCTGTGTTAACTAGAGCAGAGCTGGCAACCCGAATGCAGAAACACTACTGACTTCGTTATTGGTAGATAGGTGGAGGGTGGCGCTTCAGGCATGACACAACATGTCAACATCAACATCAGTTGAGGGCTGCAACTTCACTTTTAAAATGACAATATCTTGGCCGGACAACTGTTGTCAGTGATATAAGTATTTGAAATTAACATGATTTCTTAATGTCTAGTGACATATCAGGGCCATTTTATGATTAATTGAAATACATTTCTTACATACAGTTCCTTTAAAGCTACACTATGTAACTTTTCTGTCCACTAGAGGTCGCCTGTTCAAAACAAAGGCGTAGTTTGATGACGCCACGTTTGAGCGCAGAATCTCGGGACATGTGGTCTTCAGCTCACAGCCGGTGGGAAACAGTCAGGATAGGACTCGGGCAGAAATCATGTTCATGGATGCGATTATTAACATTACTGTAGTGAAGCAGAGCAGGAGCGAGTGTTGTGGAGCTGAGCAAGGCCGCAGGAGCGATTGAAGAGCGGGACTGTTATTATGGCATAGTCGCTGGCGGGACTTTTATTATGACACGGTTGCCGGCGCAACTTCCTCTTTTCCAGTCATGAGTTTGAGGTAACGCAACTCTGTTTATCGTATTAGATATATCTGAGTGTGTTGAAAAGGAAGTTATGACGTTCACTTGGCGGCTGCTATGACACTTGTTCACACTGCAGTGAGAGTAAAGTGTTTCACTGAATAAAACCGGAGACCGAGGCGGGTGACGCAGATATGACGCAATCGACAGGCGACTCCCTCACACGCATAGCTCACACGTCCCGGTTCCTTGGTTAAAATAGCAATTTTCTCACGATTTACAAATAGTTGAAAACATTTGGGATATTCTAAGTACTCAACTGAACAAAATATATAACACTGGCCTGGTGGTTTCTGGATATTTTACTGCAAAAATCCTACATAGTTCACCTTTAAGTGAAAAGTGTGACAACTAGCCCCGGTCTGCTATTCAAACGTGAGCTCAACTCTGAGTCTGGCGCCATCTTTTGGTTACCTGAAGAAGTTTCGTTATTTCTCTTCCTACATATTTGTGTTAGCCTATACTTATGATATCCTGTACTATGCTATTTAGTTCCATATTGAGTTGCAGCAATCATTAGGATATTCTGTAAGAGAGTTCCTGTGAAGATGGAAATAGATTTTCATACCGCATATTCACGACGAGCCTGATAATAAGCGCTTCAATTCTGCATCATGAGCATGTAAGGCCGATGACTGGAGTTACTGTTCACATGACAGCCGCTGTAAAGTGATGAAGATGATGTGAACGTGTGTGTCCCACTCACCGCGCACAGCCATGCCGGATGGGTCCGGTCCGGTCCAGATGGGAGCTGAGTGATTCGTATCGATTCCTGTGTTCTGTGAGGAATGACCCGCACGGATCTGATCCAGCAGCAACACTAAACACTGAGCTGCAGGTGCAACCGTGCAGGATGCTCGAGTCCTGGAGGAAAGAAGCTTCATATGTCTCTTTAAGAGGCTAAACTTGATTGCAATACGTTATATAATATAATGATAGTATTTTTTGGCACTGAAAGTAATAACACGACAACAACAATAGGCTAGTCTATGGTTGGCAGAATCTTATCGTAAAATATTAGGCAACGTTATTATATATAGGCCTAATGTCAATCTTAAAGGGATAGTTCACCCAAAACTGTCATCATACTCACCCTCAAGTTGTTCCAAACCTGTAAGAATTCCTTTGTTCTGCTGAACACAAAATAAGATATTTTGAAGACTTTGTGTAACCAAGCAGAGAGAGCAACCATTGACTACCATAGTAGGGGGAAAAAATACTATGGTAGTCAATGGTTGCTCTCTCTGCTTGGTTCCCAACATTCTTCAAAATATCTTCCTTTGTGTTCAGCAGAACAAAGAAACTCTTACAGGTTTGGAACAACTTGAGGGAGAGTAAATGACAGAATTTTAATTGTTGGGTGAACTATCCCTTTAAAATATCAAGCCATGTCAGCAACTAAAAACGTAATGTTTAGGCCTAGGCCTACTGTAAGACAAGCTGATAACCACAATAATAAATGGTAAATTTGAATGGATTATAGTTGTTAAAATGGGAGCAAATATGATGTTCCCATTCAAAAAAAATTATCCCATTCATTTTTTGTTGTTGTTGTTTAATCATTTGATTAGGCTACCCCTTACGAAAATTAACCATGCTTTAATTATAGTAAAAGTGTAGTAACCACTTTTTTTTGGGCTAATTGATTACCATTTATATAACCACAGTTTTACCACAAATACCATGGTTAAACTATGGCTAGAGTAGCAAAACCATTGTTAATTTGTGGTTACCATGGTTTAACTTTAATAAACATGTTTTTTTTTTAAATCATTTGTAGTAAAACCATGGTTAATTGTTGGTTTGAAGTCAACATGGAATCAAAATCGAATAAATACATCAGAGCACATTAACGTTTCTTCATAATCTTTTTTTTATCAACATGTAATAAATTTCAAACTTTAATTGTGAAAGATCTTTTTTGGCTGTTGTGAAGAGAATCCTCTTCCCTTTCAACCTCTCCAATCCACTCTGTTATAAAAGGCCTACTTTTCCACCATCCAATCAATTTCCGACAAAAAAAAAAAAATATATAGCAATCTGCTGAGTTGAATATTCGATTTTCACTCACAAATAAATTCATATCACAAAAGTGAGTTGTACCATGGTGACTTTAACCTGTTCGCTAGTTGTGATCAGTGTTGGGGGTAACGCATTACAAGTAACGCGAGTTACGTAATCAGAATACTTTTTACAAGTAACTAGTAAAGTAATTTATTTTTACTTATTTTTTCAAATAAGTAACGCAAGTTACTTTGTTTTCCCAGCTCTCCTGTTGCAATGTTGAGAAAAACCTTGAGTACAGAGGCGCTGTGTAAACAGGATGGTTATTGTAGTTCTAGGCTAAATGTGAGCATGCATTCACTAATCCCATTTGCACAAAAAAGTTGGTTTTCCTCAAAATTAATAAAATCAGTGAAATGCAAAATCAGAATACCATGCGAACCTCCAATAATTAAAATGGAAAAAAAATTTTTTTTAAATGCATTTAATCTCACTTTATTGACCAGTGTACTTGCTGCTTTTTTTTTTTATTGGTGAAGTGTCAAACTTTCTTCTTCTGCATCCTATTCTCCTGCAATCAGCACAACTGAAGGTTTGTTTGAGCTGCGCCCTCTACTGTACACGTGTGAATTTGCATTTCCATCAGCCTTGTTATTTCAATTTTGGTGAAAGGGCGTTTACATTTGCCCAAAAATAGATTTTTTTTGTTAATTAGCCTAAAAACCACCCCCCCAAAAAAAAACAAGCCCAGCCCAGCTGAGAAAAAGTAACAACACATTACTTTTCTTAAAAAGTAATGCAATTAGTCTACGTACTATTGTAATGCATTACTTTTCAAAATATCTTTCCCCAACACTGGTTGTAAATACATTAATACAACTAACCGGGTGTGACCCGTTGACCGCTACTGTCTGGGACTGGGTGTTATCTCTTGGTAGGTTGAGGCTTTCTGTGGACACATTTTCACTGGCCACACAATGTAGTGATGATGGGAGTGAAAATTTGCAGGAACGAAGGTCCAAACTTGGCCCATGGGTCATCTGCAGCATCCTGAGAGATTTTTAAAATGAGAAAATAAATTGGCCAACCAGTGAGAAGTAAAATTCATTGTTGGAACTGACCGGGTGTTGCCATCTTGTAACAGCTAATATACACCAGCTTCAATAACTTCTCTTCACAGTCAGCACAAACTTCGTCCACTAGAAGAGTTAAATGAGAGTTCAGAAAACATCTGAAATCACATACTTCCCAACTATACAGTAGACGAAAAAAAGTATGGGACAAAAAAAAGAATTTGCAGTACTCATAAAAGAGTAAGCAAAAACTGCAAAAAGTGAGAAGTGTGCAAACGATGGACACTTTACTATCCCATGGCAGTGAAGCTACACAACAGTAGGTCACATGGTAATGTGTGCATCCGGATTACATTCATACTATACATCAAGTACTTACTTATTCAAAATAAGTAGTACCTAGAGTATGCGATTTCAGATGCAGCCTAGATTTCCACTGGGACTGGGAGAGACACATCTCATCTGAATCGCCTGAAATGAAATATTAGCAATACACAATTTTCCCAAACAACTTCCATTTAGAAAAAACTGCAATGCAAAACCAACTCAAAACAAATTCGAAGAAAGCAAATGTTTTAATTGGGACGGAGTGAAATGAATTAACGTAAGCCACAGGACACGGCAAACCTCATTCCGGAGATTTCCCGGCCCAGCAGAATCAAGCAACTGAGATCACATGACATTTCATCCTGAAAATGGTAATCGGTCAACAAACTTTGTTCTTCTAAAAAGTGTCACGTAGCGACACTATGGCAGTGACACTCCAATTTAACAGAAGATACCTCCTGACACGTCTGACAAGTGAGCTACATCTGTACAAGTATAGAAATCAGTCAAGCAGAACAGTGATAGGGTCCAAGCAGATGAATTACATATTTCGACAAAACTAAACAAAAAAAAAAACTTTACAGGAGAAAGCTGAGAATCTTTTTAACCAGTGGAATACATTGCTTTACAACATTGTTTTTTAAAATAAAATAGACACCATTAAAATAAAGACCAATTTTTCTTAGGCGTTAAACTCAAAACCAAGCAGTTATGCAGCAGTTATAGACTATAACCGGTTACTGCATTTAAAATAAGGCATCACATATATCCCCATAAATAAGCAAAAGTAGAGAAACAAACCTGAATGGAAGGGCAGTTAGGGAGGTCATATGCTTTCCTCTGCTGCATATTATCAAATATGACCTAGCATGCATTTCACACCAGACATCACTACTGTTATAACTGTACATTTGTATATACACAGCTCGGAACTTGGTATAAAATGTGCATGATCAAGAATAAAAAAGAAAAAAAAAACACGATGCATTATTTTTCTTTCTCTCTGAAACAGACTTGCTGCTCCGACGACGATACACCCTTTGGTTTTTAAAGAAAATACAATTAAAAAGACGAGACGTTTAGATTTTCTGCACATGTAAAATAGATAAATAGACACTAGTGTGCAATTCTTGAAAATAAATGCAAACCTCGACGCAGCTTTAAACATACACTTGTATTACGGATGGAAAAATGCAAGGTAATGATTGCGATACATAAATCTGAACCCTGTAAAGATTGTTAAGTAAAGCCGAGATGCCAAGGCAGCCAGCTCTCCAAAAATGAAATAAAAAACCCAACCCTATTTCAAGCTGTGCCCCTTCTTTGCCAAATGTACACAGTGTGCATTTAGCACAGCATGTCCTCTACAAAGAGCAGGAGCAGATGAAGAGAGCAGCCTGATGAATACTATTGCTGGTATAATTCCACAAATGTCACATAACGCAAATGTATAAATGTTAAAGATCCCTTGTGAGGAAGCAGATACACTCTAAAGTAGTTTTAAAAGGAATAGTTCACATAAAAAGAAACATTTTGTCATTTACTCACCCTAGTGTTGTTCCGAATTATTTTCTTTCTCACTTTTTGGGTGATTTTTATGAAAAGGGACAAAAAAAAGTATTATAAATATGATCCGTGTGACTTGTGCCCTATATTCAAGCCTTTCAAAATCGTACAATAGCTTTGCGTGAGGAACAGATCGAAATTTAAAAAACCATTCACTGAACATCTTTTGACTTTAAGGAACAGTTCACCAAAAAAATATATATATATATTGACCCTCAAGTTGCCCCAAACCTGTATGAGTTTCTTTCTTTTGCTGAACACAAAATAAGATATGTTGAATGACGGTAACCAAACAGTTGCTGGCCCCAGTTGACTTACATACTATGTAAGAGAAAAAAAAATACTATGGAAGTGACTGGTGACCAGCAACTGTTGAGGGTGAGTAAATTATGACAATTTTTATTTTTGGCTGAACTATCCCCTTAAAACTTAAATTTCCCTGTTAGTTCACACAAATCTAATCACAATGGCTTCAGATGCCTTGAAATAGTGCACAACCTTTTTTTATGGTGCTTTTTGTGTACGTTCTCATTCATATTTGCAGCACGGAAAATTGTGCTCAAGTTTTTAGGCGTGTTTTAGGTGAACTACTCCTTTAAAACTATTTTTAAATCAATAATAAATACATGACGATACAGGATGACGGACACAGCTACTGTCTAGCTGGGACAAGGCACACACATAACATGTCAAGTTAAACAACTAAAATGGTTTAGGAACACTGTCGGGAACATAAAGGATGAACAGTTCTCTGGGGATGCACCAGTGAAAACTGGTTAGAGTGCAAATGTGCCCAGTCTCAAATCAATCCATTGCTTTCGGCTCGCTTTAAAAGAAAAGTGTTGGCAAACACTACCGGAAAGAAAAATGAGAGAGGATTCGTTTAAAAACGCTGCTCGTTGTCTAGTTCTCCAATTCTTTAAAAACAGCTAGACTTTGAATCCTGAGTTATTGTAATTCTCCATTACAAATTTACTTATGCTGCATTTGACATTTGTATTCACACTATTTTTCTCAGAAGAACAGATGACAGTATCTTTGATACTGCAAATGACAAACAATCAATAATTAAATATTTAATTTCATTTCATTATTTGAATCAAATTTAAGTCAATTTCTTTTTCTACTTTTGAACCTAATTTTTTGGCATTACCATTCTTTAGTTCTGAAGTTTTTTTTTTTACATATGAATGCTACAAAATCCTCTCTCCTCTCCACACGAGTCACAATTCACTCCTCTCTTTTCAAAATTCTCCTCCTCTGTGCCTTTAAAACAGTTTGCTCAGTCATAGTAATGGAAACATCCCAGAGATAACGCGAATGAAGCATCCTTGTATGCGAGTCCTGCCGCAGGCAGCAGTCTGCACAGGATGAGTACAGTTGGGTTTGTCGTTCCTGTGTCATCCGCCCCCTATCGTCTGTTTAGTCATCTGTGTCCTGTGCACAATGGAGCGATAATCAGGGGGAAGTGGAAGTGGATGCATGAAATTTCACAAAAGCGATAGCCGCGAGCTCTTTGCAGAATTCCTCCAGAACAATGACCCCCTCGAGCAACGTCACATGATCAACGCTGTAAGACAAAGAGAACTCATTAAATCCCAGAAAAACAGACACACAGTAAAGAAACAATCTCTGAACAGGCTGCACGATAGGGCTAGGGATTGCCACGAAATTCCATTTCGATTCACGTGCTTGCAATTCAATTCCAATCTTGATTTGATTCTATATTCATTTGGATTTATATCAGGTACATGTAAATGTTCTTAAAGGGGCACTTCAGTGCTGGGAAGATGAATGTGTTTTTAAACTGGGTAATTTATTTTGTAGAAATGTGAAATTACTTTTGAATTTGGTGCCTTCTAGACTGAAAAGAGACAAAAATACATTTTCTGTCTCATGTGGATGAAAGACAACAACTCCCAGAATGCACTTGCTTCGCTGCCCTATGAGGCCACTCCCAAAGCCACCGCCACCGCCACTGGTTATCACTTGCCCACCATGACACCGCCCCCACTGTTGTTTTGATTTTCACAGTAATAAAATAATTTTGTTCAGTTAGGGGCTAAACACTACAATTAAAAACTGAACGTGTCTTTTCAATAAAGTGTGAGTGAGCCGAACGAAAGTCACGACACAAACGCAGCAGGAGTCAGATTTCATTCATCACGAGAGCGAAGAGCTGAGGTAAGCGCGGCAGTCATTCACGCCGCCTGTCCAGTCGGGTTTGTTTTCAGATCATGCCTATGGAAGCTTAAATTTCATAGGAATTCATTGAAAAGATGAAACACTCACTTTGCTTCGCACCGCTCCGCTCCGTTATGAATGCCTGAGCTGAGCGGCCATGCGCATTTACATTCTGTTAGTGAGATCCCACCCCTGTGGGCGGGTTGAAAACATGCAGAACAGCTCCCTCTACTGGCTGAGGTTTTTAGCCACTGGCCAAAAATCCTCAGATAAAGCAAATATCGTCATTTTGCGTCATCGAAGGATTTTTTCCAGAAATAAAATGCATAATTCTCTTGTCTCAGGGGGACATGAGGGGGGAAAATACCATAATTTGAATATACTACCGGATTTCTACTGGTACAAAGCTTAATGCTAAATCACTGAAGTAACCCTTTAAGGAACAAAAAAAATCTCTCTGGAGGCAGGCTACAAATAATGATTAATGTTCACACAACTGAAAACAGCATAGACCAAAACATTTTGATTCTTGGGATTTAAGAATCAATATCAGTTCATTAAAATTAAAATTGATTAAAGGTGAACTATGTAAGATTTTTGCAGTAAACTATCCAAAAACCAAAGGCCAGTGTTATATATTTTGTTCAGTTGAGTACTTAGAATATCCCAAATGTTTCCAACTATTTATAAATCGTGAGAAATTGCTATTTTAACCAAGTAACCGGGACGTGTGGGCTATGCGTTTGAGGGAGTCGCCTGTAATTTGCGTCATATCTGCGTTACCCTCGGTTTCTGGTTTTATTTAGCAGAAATGCTGTACTCTCACTGCAGTGTGAACAAGTGTCATAGCAGCCGCCGAGCGAAAGTCATAACTTCCTTTTCAACAAACTCATATCTAATACGATAAACAGAGTTGCGTTACCTCATACTCATGACTGGAAAAGAGGAAGTGGTGCCGGCGACCGTGTTATAATAAAAGTCCCGCCGGCGACTATGCCATAATAACAGTCCCGCTCTTCAATCGCTCCTGCGGCCTTGCTCAGCTCCACAACACTCGGTCCTGCTCTGCTTCATACTACAGTAACGTTAATAATCGCATCCATGAACATGATTTCTGCCCGAGTCCTATCCTGACTCTTTTCCACCGGCTGTGAGGTGAAGACCACATGTCCCAAGATTCTGCGCTCAAATGTGGCGTCCTCAAACTACACCTTTGTTTTGAACAGGCGACCTCAAGTTGACGGAAAAGTTACATAGTGTAGCTTTAAAACAAGATATCAATATTTTTAACCCAGCCCTACTGTACGATATATATAAAATGTTCATATAATGAAGAAAAATATATTCACAATGATTTGAGATTAAATAACACGACAATAATTATATTATTATCATTTTTTATTACCCTTCTGTCAGGATCCTGGGAGCTGTGTCATGTCTTATATTTTGAAATTGACCATTCATGTTTTCATTTGTAGTTCTACCTATGGCCTTTGTAGTTCTTTTGCTCTTTGTAATTAGCTCCAGGTGTACTTTGTTATCTTTGTTTCAGTTAGCTATTTAACCATGGCTGAATCCGAAATCGCCCCCTAAACCCTCAATCACGATTCCCTACGTTAGTTCACTAATAGTTCACTTGAAGGAGTGAATGAAAGCGAGTGAGTGAAGTCGGACATCCGTTGCGTGTACATCGGCTGTACACTTGTTATTGCGGTGCAATGTGGGATTGAATGAGTGCGCTCAATAAAGTCCACTATGGTTTCGGACACTATTTGAGGGCAGGGTGTCTACAGATATGAACAAGTTAAATGTAAGACTTTTTAAGACCTTTTTAATACCACCTTATGTGAAATTTAAGACCAAACCTGTGATGGAAATACACATTATTTTACATACGTATATGTGATATTTAATGCATTTAATGCAAAAAGAAAACAAAATATCCCCCTGAGACCCAAGCATTTTGCTAACTGTAGTGGATATTATGTTTTAGTGATTTTTTTCTGACCCTATAGCATCACAGTTTTAAGTCTGGGTGTCCTGTAAAGAGCACATTCAGGGATTTTCAGAGATACCATTTTTGGAGGTTTCACCATGACCACTCCCTCTTCTGTCTCTAAATATGACTGGCACTGACTGAATGATCAAATCTGGCATTCTTATGGAAATATGATAATATTTTGCAATTATCATTTCAATCTAATTTTCAAATAGTTTGTGGGTATAGGGGGCGATTTCAGATTCAGCCCATGTGTCTAGCCTTGCCTTTTGTGGATTATTGTTTGTTCGCTTCCTCCTAAGTTTAGAGTGTCATGTAGCAACCAAAGTCAAAGGCTAAATTTCATGTCATGTTATCACGATCAAGTCATGGAATATGTATCATGTTTGAGCCATTAAACATATTTTATCTGCATTTAGATCCAGTAATCTTCTTTTTGAGGCTGTGTTACACCTTCAATCAATCACATAAAATGAATATATTTGCATGAACCGGTTTAAATGGTCTGTTTCAATTAGGGCTGTCACTAACGATTATTTTGGTAATCGAGTAATCTGATTTGTTTGTGGTGAATCAAAATAGACTTAGGGGAACAACAGACTTTAAAATGACTTAAAATGCATATTATAACAAGAGGCAATAATAATTGGAATTTGCCACTTCCGGTATTTCACTGGGTAATCGACACAGGTAAATTGGAATAAAGGATTTTTAAAAATTGAGTACTTGAATTTAATCGAGGAATCGTGACAGCTCTAGTTTCAATGATTTAACTTAAAAATATCACTTTCACTGAAGGCCCTCTATGGCATTGTTTTATGCATTCATGTTGAAAAATGGATTCTCTGCTCATGATTTTAGTGCAAATACACATACATGCATCCAAGCCTTACCTCATTCCCTCTGGCTCTAGTCCCAGCAGTCTCTTCCTCACCAGCAGAAGTTTAGGGGTGAACTCAGGGATGCGGTGAGTTCGCAACATCAGATCGCCAACCACCTGATCAAACCATCAATACAAACGGTGGGTTAAACAATCTGTGAGGTGTCTAAATTTAAAAACATTTTTAACAGTAATCCAGTCAGAGTTAGTTTCATTCAAACCATCCAAAAAATCTAATATTGTCATCTTCGAAGGATGGTTAGCGAAGCCAGTCATATATAATGCTACACACACTCAAACAGACTATATGAAGATGTCCATTAAAATGGCTAGGTTTGCTCCTTGTAAATTGCAGCGCTAGGATCATTTTGATTGGCACTAATTGTGTTTAAAGTAGGGATTTAGACAGCAGACGTACCCTGACGATGACTGAGAAGAGAGACCTGCAGCCTGGCGCCAGGTTAATGTACGGGTCCAGCAGGTACTCGTGAAGATGAGCATGAGGCAACAGAGATAGCTTAGACAACACAGACGTCACCTGCAGGTTAACATCATACGGCTGGATGGAGAGAGCGAAGCAAAGAGAGACATCAGGAGGACAGCCAACATCCAAAGATAGTTTTAATAAAACTGCATAATTTTACAAATGTATTATCTATGTAAAGAAAGTGAACGAGCAATCTAAAATGACAAAAGCACCATTCAAGTATTACAGAAGCACTGTATTTTAAGTCTTCTGAAGCAATAAAATTTTGTATACAAATTTGGGATACAGTGCACAAATCATATGTTCTACTTCTGTGTTTTTTTGTCACGTTGAGAGGGAATACACATCAGTAAACATCTTTAGTTCACACACCTGATCAAGGATTCGCCCCATTCTGTCAAACAACACTTTGAGGAAGTGTCCTTCAAAAAAAGGACTGTCCAGATTACACTTCTCAAAGGGTTTTGGACTGCTGCGCCAGTCCCACTTCTGACAAACTCCACAATAGTCCCGGAACTATCAACATACAACCAAATATGATGATAATCACTCCAATGGTTGTGTCAATGTCGGTATGTTGCACAGCATGCAGTGCCATAGATTAAACATTATAATCATTGTAAGTGGCAGTTTCACACTTTTTAAAAAAAAAATTATAATAACAATATTCATATAGCACCTTTCAGACATAAAACAGTTAAAAGTGCTTTACATAATAAAAAAATATATAATCAAATATCAATTGCAACATCACAACCGATAAAAACAAAACATCAAACATAAGATATTAAAGGAATCAAATACACGGTCTGTAAACTATCAAATCAATCCCATAAATAATAAAACTAAATATACAAAAAATTAAGTAAAACAAATAAATAATACAAATATATGCTGCATTAGTAACACTAGGGTGTCACTTCAAAAGCATTTGAATATCCATAAAAACAAAGGAGACATTCACAACAAACTGCTGATAAGGTTATGAAATTAAATTAATTTATATTTACTTATTTTTTAATCTTAAAGCATCTGTCATCTAAAGCAATGGAATATATTGCAAATTCACCACATTTTTGCGATTTATTTGATTTATTCCTCACCTGTCTGTGTGCATCTCTCAAGTAGGTGTCATAGCCTGTGCCCTCAACCTGATAGGATGATTTTGCCTCATCAGGCACCAAACAAAGGAAACTACAGGGAGAGAACACAGAATTATTATATGGGAAGTTAATGGGCCCTATTTTAAGGGCAGTGGTTCTCAAAGTGTGGTACGGGTACCACTAGTGGTACTCAGGCTGCCTCAAGTGGTACGCAGAGTTTAAACACAATACATTTTAATTTAATCTTTTTTTTTTACATTTAAGTACAGTACCGGTTTTACACATTTAACACATTTTAATCAATATTTAATTATTGTATTTACCTGTATGTAAGCACAGTGCAGCGTTAATGTACAAACTGTATTTACAATGTTAAAGTGGCGGACAACAATACATATTCTTTTTAGGAGTAAACTGCCTCGTTTTTGAACTGTGCAGAGCTCTAGCTGAATAGTTTGGCCTATACGCTACTGTATTTTAATGTCGGTCATTATGGTGGTACTTGCAGAGCCAAATATTTTCTGAGCTGGTACTTGGTATAAAAAGTTTGAGAATCACTGGCCTAAAGTACACGGTGCAAGTACATTTAAGGTGTGTCCGAATCCACTTTTGCTAGTTTGACGACTGAAAAACGTTCGGAACGTCAGGCGCATGGTCCTAAAGGTTTGATTCTAGTCTCTTAATGAGTAAGGGGTGTGTTTTGGGCGTAACGTGCAATAAACCAATCAGAGTCTCATCTCCCATTCCCTTTAAAAGCCAATTTTGCTTGCATCATGGCGGATTCGCTATTTACATGGCGTAATTTGCAAGAGGAAAGACCGAACACTTCTCCAGAGAGAAATCCTTTTATTTTTAATATTTAAAAATGTTTGTGTGCTGCTGCGCATTCCTGTGTGTGTAAAAAGCAGTGTACGTGTATGAAAAGGAAAGTCTATTAAAAGATAGAGTGCAACTTACCGAAATCCATATCATGTCTCATGTAATCGCTCGATACAATACGCAATACGCACTGATTGTGACATTGTTGGTGATACACAGCCCTATAGGCGCATATTACTAACAATTTCAGTTGCCTCAAAATAGCAACACACCAACAATGCGCCTGAACACACCTCGTTTTCAGACCAGCATGCCCATGGGCGAACAGATGGGCACGAGTGCATTTGCCATATAAACAACGTGGCGCAGGATGTGAAAATGATAACTGCGTCACACATGGTGCCGAGTATATGATAGGACCCAATATTTACCAAAAAATTATGTACCTGTTAACTATTTTGTGAACCTCCGTCTTCCCATCAGGCTTTGCATGTTCTGTGCTTGGTGGCGGAGAGCAGCTTAACCAATCAGGACTGGAGAGTCTGTTATCAGGTGAAAGATCTGAGAACAGCGGGTCTTCTTCCAGATCTCTGGGGAAACAACACAAATCAATTTAATTAGACTATTACACGCATTCTACATCTCACAGAAATATTTGCGTCGATCTCCAAAGATTCACAAGAGATGATCCAAGAACAAAAAAATAAGTAAACATAGTATAAAGCATCACTACAGCAAAATTTGAAGGGAATAAAAATATATAACTACTGTAGTGCTCTACCATTATATAGTCCCATTTATTAGAATGAGGGACTATGGATTTATGCAAAGGCATAGTTTTAATTAATCAGACCCATTATTGAAAATGTATCATTAACGGATAGTGAGGCAAACAGCAAGGCTTACAACCAATATTAGTTGATGGAAGACTTGCTTATTCAGATTATTACTAATAAATGTAGCTATTTATTGAACATTGTCTTTTTAATGCTGTTGCCAGTGTTTTAGAAGTGCAATAAGCAACATTCCTGTCCACTTTGTGATTCAGCACAACAGCTGAATCAGTATAATAGTATTATTGTGTGCCCGTTTGTTTAACAAAATAATTAAATGGTGTTGTATGAGGCCTTTATTTAAAGGTGAAGTGTGTAATTTGACATGTCAAACAGGTTTTCCCACACCATTGATTGCCAAACATGCAGTGCTGTCCTAAATTCAATGCATTGGTTTTGAAAATGTTGCACTGCGTGAAGTCACCCTACAAATGGCTTAATTATAATATCTTCTGCATATTAAAATCAAAATCCACACTTCACCTTTAATTAATAATTAATTAGCATCATCATACAACAACCAATCCAAACACACTTCAAAAGCATCACTTTTGGTTGACTTGCATTTTAAGTTTTATTCATTCACAAATTGCAGTGCATTTATGATCTTGCATGTTCTAGAAGCATGCAGACGCATTGATCAGAATGATCTGGAAGTGTAGCATCAGTGGAGACAGCAGCTCTTACACAGCGTCATGTGGTTGGCCGTTCTCCATGTGTTCGCGCTCCTCTCGTTCCTCTGGCTGCTTGTTCTCCATGTAGTTGCGCTCTTCCAAGCAGCGCAGCACCAGGTTCTGCAGAATGTGCTGACATGGTTTCTGCAGCAGATGCTCAAAGAGCCGAAGGGTCATGATGCTTATCTAGAACCAGACACAGAACTTCATTAATATCCAATGACAATCTGTGTAGGACTTCTCATGTGGGGGTGGGGGGTGGGGGTCTAATGCTATTTCATGCATTCCGACTTATTTACACTGTTAAAGAGTTGGATTCTCATGCAAAACATGGCCAAAATGTCGTCTATGCCAAATACAGTCCTTCAGGATTCAAACAAGTTTCGGAAAAGTTTTTTTAGAGTATGGCCCTGTATAACATCATAAAGGGTGGAACTGCTTGTATGGGCACTTCTCCCGGATGAGCACGAGCGCACACCAGAGCGAGAGCAAGATCACACCCATCAACGAGCTTCGTTTGGGTTACGAAAGGCGTCGGCCTTTTTTATTTTTAGATCACAAAATCAACAATGTCACTAAAGAAATGTGATTTTGGTTGTGAGGGAAAGATAACCTTGTTCAGCTTCCCAAATAACCCAGCGTTAAGGAACAGTGGATGCAGTTTGTTTTCCCGGAGCAGCAACGGAGTTCTGCAAGTATGTTTGTTTGTTCCCGGTCATGAGTCCAAAACTGCATCAAATATCTGTGTTTTGTTGGCAATCGGCACGCAAGTGCATATAATCTAAACAACATGAACGTATAGTGAATCTAAAGTTATCCAGGGATAATGCCATGATGTATTGTGTGTGTGTCTGTGTCATTGGTGTGTGCTTGTGACTCTTTAGCTCCGCCCACTGCACATCTCCACAAGTTCGGCTGTTTTCGGAAAGAATCGGTACAGCGTGTCTCTTTTATAAATCTGATAAAACTAAAAACTCTTCAGAAATATGAATGATGCAATACCACTCTATAGGTACTCAAGATTAACATGAGATTGGCAGAAACTGTGTGTGTTATGTACCCATTAATATATAGCGGCGACACTATCATACTTTTTGAACAAACTTTTTCTAAGACTTCAATTTTCAAGACTTTACTATAGAAATGAGCATTTCCAGTTACTTTATAAGATTTTACAACTTTCCATGATTTTTGCAGGTCTGGAAATCACCATTTTAAAATTCTAAATTGGCAAAAACATGAATTAGTATTCAAGATGCGTGCTAGCCACTCAATAAATAAATAAAAGCTATATTGAATATACTGGATTCTAATTTAATAATAACAACATCAATATTTTGTATGTTTGACCCTCCCTTTAGGAGTTCATAAACGCTTTAGATCATCTGGTGAAAGGAGGGTGAAATGCGTCAATTAATGTAGTCATGGCAGCCATGGTTACCTCATCTGACAAGTGGTCACAATGTTCTATGAGTCTGTGTCTCAGGGGATGCTGGGTAATGCCAGCAAGCGTCTCTGGCCCCGTTCCCTCTCCCAACAGAAAGTAAATGGTCTCCTGAAGTAGGGCTTCTGACGTCACCTGTCTGATGATCCTGTTTAACAGGGCTGTGGAAGTCAGAATGCCAACCTCTGACCTGGAATGAGAACAAGAAAGTGTGTGAGAAAGAAAACTCGTATTTTCTGTTCAATTCGTAGCTTTGGGGTGCCGGTGGAATTTTAAAGTATGCAAGACTGCTAAACAAACCTGAGATAGCTTACATACTTACGTTTGCATTAGCTGAGGCTCCATTACAGCAACAAAGAACCGCTCTCTCAAGGCCCGGGCCAGAACTGCAGCAGCTGTCTAACATTAGAGGAGCAAAACACAAAAATGCTACAAAACACACACCTTAATATGTTTATCCTCGGTTTATGAAACTTCCCATCTGATTTCGACAAAAGGGTCTTTATATGTGTTCTTGCCATTTGTAGACATATTTTGAGCATGATTCAATATTTACCCATCTTCTGGTTTTTGATTAAATTGTCTTTACCTTCTGAGCCTCTTTGATGAGCTGATCACAATAGTCCAGCCATGACAGGAAGGAAATAAGGGCACGTTTGCCCGCAAAAGCAACAGCATCCTCCTTTAGATTATACACATCCAGCCTGCAAATACACACACTCTCAATAAACATTCAAAGCAGTTTCATGCAAATGTTCACAACATATTTTTGATAATTAATAAAAGGAACACCATAAATATCACAATCAAAATAACAGATTTTTTTTAAATATAGAAAATAAACATCAACATTTTGAAAATGTGCAAAAATATGTATAATATTATTTTGTACTTGGAATCCAGTTGTAGTAGTGAATGAAAAAAAAAACCCACTGTATTACATTTTTTTTTTAAAAACACTATCATATTAACATTTTACCAAAATCAAGCTCAAATTGAGTTACAAGGTTTTTGACCGTCATTAGAATAGCCGCATTTTCATCAACTAACAGGATATAAAGATATCTGTAGCTATGTGGGCGCTCAGTTTTTTCTGTCATTTGGCCAAATTCTCATGTTATAAAAAAGTGTTATGTACAGGCTATTTAACACAGTACTGATTATGACTCGACAACCAATGCTAGACTAAGACACTCTACTCCACTCCTCAAATACATTTTACATTAGCATATATACGTGTGGGTGTGTGTGTGTGTGTGTCTTTCTACAGTAAAGAAAATGCTTTCTTTATTTACCATTGCATTGCAAACAAGCAGAGTCGGTCCAAACTAAGTAGGGCAATTCATTCACAATAGAAGAGGGTGGACTTACGAGGTTTGACTGACAGTTTGAGGATCCAATGGAGTTAAGAGGTTTAGTCATGTGCTCTTTTTAATACTTTTCATTGGTTAAATATTTGTAAAACCCACAGACAAAAACATAAAGGGTGAGCAATAGTAATGATATGTGAAAAAAACAAAAATGACAAAATATGGAGATAATCATGTATGGAAGCTTGTTTCTGTCACAGAATAAAACAATTTAAAAGATGATTGCAACTTCGCACAATTCTGACTTTTTTTCCTCACAATTGTGAGATATAAACTCACAATCGCGAGTTATAAGGTCAAAATTGCCTGATATAAAAGATATAAACTTTTTTCTCACGCAATTGCGAGTTTATATCTCGCAATTCTGACTTTATAACTCAGAATTATATCAGAAGTGCAAGATGAAAACTTGCAATTGCAAGAAAAAAAAAAAGTCAGAATTGTGAGATAAAAAGTCATAATTACTTTTTGATTTTTTATTCTGTGGCGGAAACAAGCTTCCATAGATACAAGGTTTCTCCCCAACAACAACAATATTTATAAATGTAAAAAATTACATTCATTTTAGTATATATTTTGAAAGTGCTAGCAACATATTTAGGTACTGGAACAGAAAGTCATGTACCCCCAGTTTACGGACTCCACAGTTTCGATATCTAGAGGGTCCATGGACTGGGGAAGGGCCCGGTAGAACTGTGCCAGCCGGTCCGTGAGGAGTTGACTCAGTTCAGTGTTCTCTGTGAGGCATTTGGCTGCAGCTGGCTCGGGCAAACTGACTATCAGCATCAGACCTTCACATGCCTTCACCACAATACGCCCATCCTGAGAAAGAGACAAGATCAGTTAACTTACACACAATCAAATTCATCAGGATGGCTTGTCTTGTATCTCCCTGAAGTTGGGCGAGTGTAGGGACAGGGAGATGCACTTACTGGACTCTTAGTGAGGTTCAGAAGGGAGCTGACTAGGTTGTAGTTGTCATTGTTTGGCAGTGTAGTGTGGACTGAGGACGGACTTGCTTCCCCTGGGCTTGTGGCTTGACCTGCAGCATCTTCCTGTGCGGATGTGACCAGACTGGGATTTTGGTTTTGGTTCTGTCCCGTATCTGGAGATGATGAATTTTTCACCAAATCAGCTCCACCATCTTTAGCAGGCTCCAATCTTTTATTCTTATTCTGCAGAAACACATGGATAAATGCCAACATTAGATACAGCCATTGTGTCGGAAGCGTGTCTTAATATATGCTGCCAACACGGGCAGAGCCCATCAAACTACTACACACATCCCCCAACACTCACTTCCAGAAAGAAGTTGACGAGGTAAGGGTCCTGCTTAAGCTTGGCACAGACGGTACACAGAAACTGGATCTCTTCATTCTCTGTAGGAGCAGCAAGAACCTCGCCACACAGGCGGACCAGTTTCTGAGGAAACACCATTAGATACATGATGGATGGTTGGTTAAACATTCAAGGGATTTTTCTAGGTTTAAAGTGTGAAGACACTAATGTAGTACCATTTAAAATGGTAATTCTGCTCACCTGTACAGGTCTGTGCACATTGATGTGAGGCAGGAGTGGTTGCCGAATTCGACCCAACAGTTTGGTGTAGAAATTTAAAACCTGCTGTTTCATTCCAGGAGGGCACTAGGAAAGAGCACACAGGAGGAAAAAACTGAAATAAAGCTTTAACCCTTGTGTGGCAAGCAGCGAGGCGAGGGACCGTGAGAGCGGGCCGGTGGTGAGTGATAATGAGTGCCAGCTGCGCCCCACACCGGTCTCGTCTCACGGCAGAGTGACGCGAGCCTAAAAGGAGGAGCGACGACAGTGCAAGACGAGAGAGGACCAGGCCTGGACTTTGAGTTGTTTAGTTTATATTTTGGTATGTGTGTGTGCGCGGCAGTCGTCCGTGAGGGGCTGCCGCTTTTACTTTAATTTTGTTCATTTATTTGATTAAAGTCTTTTAAATATCCTTCTTTCCTGGTACATTCCACGCTTTCCTGGTACATTGATCACGATAAAAGAAATCACCGGTATTACAATAATAATCATTTAACTTACACTACCGTTCAAAAGTTTGGTGTTGTTTTTAATTTTTTTTGAAGGAAGTCTCTTATGTTCATTAAAGGTTGGGTAAGTGCTTTCTGGTAACTGATGTTGATATTTCAAAACACCAAAACAAACATGCCCCTACCCCAAAACTGTCTCGCCCCTATTTTGATAGCTCCGCAACGCAGGCAACGACTATGGCGGAATCCAGCCGGCCGAGGGTATGATGCCATCAATAAGTTAAAGCAATGCGTTACAATGGACATGAAAAAGTCATCCCATACATCCCAAAAACAAAGTTCCCATGAACAACTCGACAGTACGAGCATGACAGTCCAACTAACGAACATATTACAATTATGACAAGACTAGAGGGTTATATCGATCACGAAAAGAGGAACCAAAGGAAACAAACATATATTAGGAGTTTATTGTCTTTTCGGACACACTGCAAGCTGACGCTTGGAACAGACAGTGGTTTATAGGATGTGGAAATGAATGGGTCTTTATCATCGCTGAAGTGAACGACGATACGATTGCAAATGGACAAACAAGTGAACATGACACACGAGCATATTCAAGCAAAAGCCAGCATATATTAGTTCTGTGACACAAAACAAAACCAATGTTAATTGCCTATCGAGAAGAAATAAAGCAACCTCTACGTCGATTGCAGGCCTTAGAGCTCCTTGAGTTCTCTCCAGCGCTGGAAAGCTGATACTTCTTGCCTGAATGTAAGCCTTCTTTTGTTCCATAGACATTTTCCACATTTGTTTTTTTTATCTGCCATCTCTCTCTTTCTGTCATCGCTCAGCTAATGTCCATCCTGTGTTGTGTCTTTTGAAAAATGACGTGCACTGAGCGCTCTCTTCTCCCTGTCATTAGTAGACACGCACCCTTACTGCTGATTCGCTATAAGTTTGTTTTGGTACTCGGCCCGAGACACTATTATAAAGCAATTTTAAAATAACACTTACCCCACCTTTAAGCCTGTATTTATATGATCGTAAATACAGTAATATTGTGAAAAATTATTTCAATTTAAAATAATGGTCTTCTATTTTAATAAACTTTAAAATATTATTTAAAAAGTATAAAAAAACTAAATTAATACTTTTATTCTGAAAAGGATGAGTTAAATTTAAAAAGAAAAAGTTAGAAAAGATTTCTATTTTGAATAAATGCTGTTCTTTTTATTCACCAATGAGTCACATTATTACAGGTTCCCAAAAAATATTAAGCAGCACAAACGTTTCCAACATTAATAATAATTGAGTGTCAAATCAGCATATTAGAATGATTTCTGAAGGATCATGTGACACTGAAGAAGACTGGAGTCATGATGCTAAAAATTTAGCTTTGCCATCACAGAAATGAATTACATTTTAAAGTATATTAAAATAGAAAACCATTATTTTAAATTGTAAAAATATTTCACAATATTACTGTCAAAATAATAAATGCCAATAAATGCAGGCTTGAGCATAAGAGACTTCTTTCAAAAACATTAAAAATATTAATGTGTCCAAACTTTTGACCGGTACTGAATATATTTATTTATTGATCATTTAAAGATCCAATTAATATATTACCCATCATTAATATTGCCAGTGGGCAACGACTGCAGATTTTCCAAAAAGTAGAAATTAAAATCGCACATGTGAACGGGCCAAAATGAGTCTTTTAATATTATAATTTTTGAAACGTGGTAAAAAATCCTTGAAAAATAATGTTAAATGTTACTTTAGGTTAAAACAAAAGGGCTAAACCACTGTAAGTCAACAGATACCACAGGGCAGCATTAATTCCCGTTTAAATTACTAAAATAAATGATGAGATACAATATTACAGTCGCAAATAAAGATGATCCACTTTCTCTATCTATCCAAATGAACATTATAGCGATAAAATCCACACACATCGGATCATGACAGTGTGTGTTTTGTGTTTCACAGCCAGCAGTTATTTTCCTAATGAGTCAAAGCATCTGACAGTCTCACAGTAAATGAGTAGGTCTGTACTGGCCACACATCATTTTTACTTTTGCTCTCTTCCCAAATCTAGTGAACTGGCTGCATAGACAGCAATCTTAGGCATTATAGGCAGGCACCTGAAACTGTTGCGTGTGTGACTGTTGCGTGTGTGAGCATTACAAATCTGTAACTGAGGTTTAATATCAGTTAAGATGCTGCCTAAGAAGGTTTCGAAACAGAGCCTTATTCAAAACATTCCTAAATGTTTACAAGTCGTATTTTAAAACGTTGATTATGAAATTGATGGAAACCATTGAAAATCACCAATTGTAACTAAAGCAAGGAACACACCCATCCGACGCTGACCAACTAGTGGCGACGAAAGCAGACTGCGGGGTCGGCAGCGCCTGGGTCCAAAGTTGCCCTGACACACCAAGCCGACGCTCGACACTCAACGGCCAATTAACACATCCATTCTGCGCCTGAGTAAGAGGAAATACTCTTTCCATACCAGAGGTGGCAGTTGCTAAACAGCCAATCAAAACGAACAGATGGCCCGACTGATTGACAAGCGCCGACGCCGATTCAACATGTCAAACCAGACGAAAAATAGCCGGCGAGGACCAACTTCAGCCGACGGTGCGGACCACACAGAGAAAACTTAGTCGGCGGATGCAGGAAAACTGCCCAACAGCCGACTTTGTGTGTTCCGGCCTTAAAACACTCACATCTGCTTTGCCCAGAGTGTAGAGCGTCTCCAGGATTTTGTGGTGGAGAA